>NC_041023.1:2018381-2318381 GCF_900634625.1 Parambassis ranga | reverse complement strand
AACTGCAGCTGAGTGGTCTGACAGAGGTGGAAGTGTTCAGTAAAGAGCAGACGGAGGTCCTTTTCTACTGGCAGGTGCCGGGTGGAGGTTTACCTGGTAGGTGCAGAGGGAGTGGGACAGCATGTTGCAGCGACTCGCTCCCAGCATGTCCACCTTCTGACACACGTCATTCTTCAGCTTCTCAAACTGGCTCTTTGTACCTCTGACCTGAGCTTGGACCTGATCACAGAAACACACACACATTAAACCACACGATCCTCACACACTCGTACAGTCGGAACACACACGGCTCCTCCTGCCTTGCGAAACTTTTCCAGCTGTTTGTAGGTGTCTGGATCCAGCTCCTGGGAGACGTCCTTCATCCAGAGCAGCGCCCCTCTGTACTCTGTGCGGGCCTTCTCCATTCGAGTGACAGTCAGCAGCGTGTCGGCGATTGCTCGCCGCCGGAACGTCTCCACCTCCTGATGCAGGCGCTGCAGCGGAGGACATAGAGCCATCCTAAGGACAAAAAAAGAAACATGTAGACAAGGTGGATTTTCTAAAGCGAGACTCATCGGGTCCACTAACCTCTGCTTGGCTGAGGTGCACAGGGCCTTGCTGGTGGCGTCCATCATGTTGCCAGCCTTTGTGCGGTCATGTTCAGCCTGGAAGCGCAAGAAGAGCCCGAGCTCATTCTCCTCTTGAGACAAGCCTGAGGAAGGAGGAATGCAGGAAAAAATTATTTGTATTTTATTTTCAGTGTTGGACGCATATCTTCTGGTTTTAAATGCGACTCACGTGTGATCCTCTGCTGGTACCTCTCGATCACCTTCAGCAGCTCGGTGCAGGTGGACTGAACGGAGCGAAAGAACTGCAGACACCAACAGAATAATAACATTACTGAGCTAAACGGACTGATGTTCCTGCACAACAAATTTATCTGTCCTGTCCATCTCTCTGGAAGCCTCCGACAGCAACAATGAGTGCCATGGCAACAGATTTGATGGCCACGCTGCTGCTGCTGCTGTCTGGGGGAGTAATGAGGAGGTGACCAGAGCCTGTGTGGAGTTACTCATTAACTGCAGAGTAAACAGCCACCAACCTGAGTCTGCCTCAGCAAAGACCTGTCACAGTGCAGGACACTGAAATCTAAGCGCTGCAGACTGGATTTATTGCTGGGTTTCTGTGTGACTGTCTGAGGAATGAATGAGAGCAGGACAAAAGAGGACCTGATCTTGTTGCACAGCAAACAAAGGCCTCTCAGTCCATCCCCAGCAGTTCAGCGAAACAGGAGGTTTAATCCAGACCCTCCATTTACCTCCAGCTTGGCGTCCAAGTCAGCGTCCGACGCCACCACATACTCGTCCTCCTTCTTGCCTGTGGCTTTGATGAGGACTTGCTTGGTCTTCCAGAACTTTTTCTGCATGCGAGCCATCACCGAGCTGTCCTCTCCGAGCAGAGCACGGCCGCTGCTCAGCATGTCCCCCGCAAACCTACGAGGCAAAGGCTGCAAATCAGAGACGCTGCCTGGCTGTGCACAACCAGATGTGTCCATATGAACTTGTAACATACCCGTCCATCATTGGGAATCTGCCCTGTTCTGTTTGAAGGCACAAAGAGACAGAGATGAAAGTTTATCTGGGAAACAGTGAGAATAAGAAGTCATTATATTGTCTGAGTAAAACCTTGGGCTGTGAAGCCTGAGAGCTGCTCCTGCTGTGAGTTATAAGCAGGTTACTCAATGCTATCACCACCTATCAGTGCTAAAGGCTAAACAAAAAGCTAATCTAATATGGTTCTTGAAGGAGGGATCAGACACCTGCGAGCCAGCTGGCTGCTGTCAGCAGGTGTTCAGTCTCTGTGTAAAAACACTGCGTGAAATAAGGAAACAACCCAAGTCAACATTTATCAATACTGAGATTATATTCACGGTAAACAAGTAAAGATAAACAGGGGTGCACAAGAAAGCAATAAAATCCGTAGAAGAGGCTAACAGCAGTTAAGCTAGCAGCAACTGTCGTGGCGATGACGGCGTGACGTATTCAGGACATTAAACCGAAGCGACGTGTCCGTTTCCGCCTCGTCCTCACATATGTTCATGTAAGTGAATATCAGCGGTACCTGTCTTTGAGTTCTGTCCGTCAGTCCGAGCATCTGTGCAGCGCGGAGCAGCTAGCCTCCTCTGACGATGGCCATCATCATCTGAGTCAGAGAAACAGGATATGCAAAGCGGCTGTGCGCCTGCGCCGTCGCTAGGGTGCGCTGCTGTTCGGTAACATGCAAAGATGGTCTATGGAAATGGCACCACTCACTACGGAGGGTTTCTCCTGGTCGGAACTTTTCTGACCTTATTAGCACAAAATACTCAAGTTTTATTTATCCACATACTCAAATAAAGAGAAATCAAGGACAAAATAATTATATTAAATTAAATACATAAATATATTCTATAAAACAAATCTAGTAAAAAATAAATCTATCTAAAAAAATGAATAAAAAAATCTACTCACACTACTTTTATTCACTTTTCATCTGCTGATTAAATCTGAATTTTGACTCAGTTTCTAAATTTATAAAACAGTCACAATACCCACATTTAAGCAACAAAATGTTGCTCTTATCAAAACCAAATGGAGTGACCGCTCACTGTTTTCTCCTCTTTGATCAAACCAGTTTGAGGAGGAAAAAGTTATCTCAATGGAAACTGTTTTTTTCCTTGTGAGACAGAACCACGAGGAAGTGACAAGCGTAAACACCTTTCATAATATATATTTTAAATAATTTTATTTCAGGTTCCTGACCCTTAATTTGCCTCCTACTTGTGGAGGTAAACATGATACACACCACTGAAATGAAGTGAGACAAAACAAAACATCTTTTGGAAGAAAAACTTAATTTATATTTTTCTGACAGGGAAACAAAGACAATGCATTAGAAAATATGTGTAAAAACGTGTACAGGTTCCTCATGTTTGCGCCAGCTGTGAGGGCCTAGGCCCCGGCGTCCGTCTGACAGGCTGAGTATCTGTAGGTGTACAGCTTGTTATCTGCACCTCCGCTCAACATCAGCTGGAAAAAAAAAAGAACACAGCGAGTTACCCACCAGCTTTCATACATGAAGTGTGCAGAGAATAAAAACAGCTGCTGTATGTTACCCCGGCTTCTGTCCAGTCCACGCAAAACACTTTATCCTCGTGGGCTGCCAGGTCGTACAGAGGAGCCTTACAGCTGCAGAGATCAGCACACACAAGGGTCAGAATTACAGTCTGAAGAAAAGGCTGCTAAGGGTTAGATGGACAAAGGCAGGAAGCTGAGTGCAGACTGCTGTGGAATGAACAGGAAGTTCTACATGTTACATAATCACAGACCTTCTTGTGTCCCAAAGTTTCACCAGGTTGTCGAGGGAACCGGAAACCAGCTGGTGCTCGTGTGATGGCGACCACTTGACCGAAGTGACCCAGCCAGTGTGGGACGTCAGAGACAGCAGCACCAGAGACCCGTCTAAAAAAAAGGGGGGGGGGGGGGTGTTTATATTGCAGGATCATGAAGATCACAGGACAGCACACGCAGATGTAGAGTACACTGGTACCTTTGGTGCGAGGGTCCCAAAGCCGGACGTGTCTGTCGGTGCTGCCTGAAGCCAGCCGTCGACACAGAGGTGAGTAGGAAATGCAATTGAACACTTTACTGCCCGTCTGCAGGGAAGACAAACGGTTATTTTCTCAAACAAAGTCATTCAAATGTCCCACTCCTGTTCCTCTCACCAGTGTGGTCTTCATTCCTCCACTCTCAACGTCCCACACACGGATAGTGTGGTCCCAGGATGCACTGCAGACCTCCTCACTGTCACACCACAGGACGGAGGACACAGCTTCGTTGTGTCCAGATAACGTCATCAGGGGCGTCTGTCCACAAAAACACCAACCTCACATGGTTAAGACTCTCAGCACATTTTAACATGAACAGTTTGTATTCATCACCGGGTCAGTGCACCCTCACCCGGGTCAGGCCCAGCTGCTGAGTCTTCTGTTTCTTCCTCGGTCTGTCAGCAGCCTCCTCAACCTCATCTGCCTCGTCTGTGGGGACTGTAACACAGGACAACAGGTACCAGTAGGACCAGAACCAGCACCATCTATTTACACACTCACTGTGGACACATACCTGCTGACCAGATTTTCAACATTTTGTCCCAGGAGCCACTGCAGAACTACAAGAGAATAAAACAAACGTTCTGAGTCATACGTCTAAGCCTTCTAAGTTCTTCTTCTACCGTTTTGGCACCAACCTTTGAGCCAGTCGGGTCTGTGGAAACTGTGTCAACGCTCGCCGTGTGTCCCCGACAGCAGTGCCTGGCTTTCACCTTGTTCCCCTCCGAGTTCCACTCCCACAGCAGCACCGTTTGGTCCAGAGAGGCCGTCAGGAGCAGAGACGTCAGACCGTCTGAGACACAAAAAGAGGCTGTTAGTTCTAATGAAGGACAGAGAGGATGTCTGCCATTCTGCGCTGCTTACCTCTTTTCACCCAGGCTACATCTTTGACCACATCTGTGTGTCCAGCCACCGTCATCACAGCTTTGCCCTCCATGGACCAGATCCTCGCCGTCTTGTCGTATGATCCTGTCAAGATCCTGAAAAATGGTATGAAAGGTGTGGAGATGTGTGGATTAGCCAGCAGTGGGGTGCTGATATCTGACTGATATCAGACATCTTACCACTCAGCGTCAGCAGCTACGGAGCTAATCCAGTCATCGTGCATCATGCACTCCTCTGGCTCTGGAGCTGTGATCCTCTCCAGGTACTCTATCTCCACCACTTCTTCCTGAAACACAAGCACACACACGTTCACATTAAACACAACACAGCGTGCATCAGTTCCATCCTGGTTCACGAGCTGAGGAGGGCTGTACCGTTGATATGCCTTCTGCCTCCATATGAGTGGACAGGGGGGTTCGCAGGAACTGACCCCTGACCAGGAAGTCAAACTCCACTTTGCTGTGAGATGCTGTGAAAACAGAACAATATTCAAATGATTCATACTGTTGAGGTGTTCCAGCTGCACATGGAAGCACAGCTGGAGCTGATGTTGAGTTAGCTTACCATTTTTAGCCTCCAGTAGCTTGTTGATAACATTGCTGAGGTCCTGCACTTCAGAAGCAGCAGGGATGGAGAACGGGACGTCATCTACAACATATCTACAGACACACAGATAAAGACGCTAATAACTCGCCCGGTTTGTTCGTATATTACGATAACAGCTGACTGCAACCCCACATTGTTAGTATGAGCTAGCGAAAACACTGGCTGCTGAAGTTAGAAGGTAACCCAGAATTTACATTAAATTTCAACTCGTGTTCAGAGATTATGTCGCTCTGTTTACTGCAAGTTACAGCTAGCTAGCTGCTAGCTAGCCCGTCTGTTGCGTTATTTTCCTGGTAACAGCTTAAAAAACTCACCTTTTGTTCTCTGTGAAGAACCTCGCCTGTAACTGTGACATCTTTCTTACTTGTATGTTTTCCTTTTAAGCTCCAGAAGTACTAAAACGCTAAGATAGAAGGCTAACTAGCTCCTCTTCATAACACACCTCTGTCGTACAGCCGTGCCATGTGGTAAGAAGCAAGGCACGGCAGCGGAGCGCCGATCAGATCAGTGAGGAATCAGTGCTCGACTAGTAATGCCTGCCCATGTAAAGTAGGAGAAAAAGTGTCGATTTCCGGCTTGTTTTCGACACAAATCACCATTTTTCAACAGAACAACTGATTTTACGTGTTTGGAATTGATCTGCTAGCAAAACAAACTGCACTAAGAATTAAATTCGAACATAAAAACGAACTTAGGATGGATTTTATTCTGCATAATTCGCTTTTTTAGGTTTACAACATGGCTCTATAACCGCACAACTCTCCCAAAAGGCCTTTTTTTAATTAAATGTTTAATTAAAATTGAGTTTTTATTCCACTCAGCCTTCAAACATCCACCTTTTATTCTGAAGGTGTAAGTTTCTGACAGTAATAAAGCAGAAAATGAAATGAAATGTTCTTGCAGTAATAAATGCTTCATATTTCACATTTATTCATTCACACTGGTTTATTTCAGGTGGGTTGATTTGGAGAAAGAACAGCAGATTACAATCTTGCTTTTTTTAAAAAAGAAAAAAAGAAATGTACATTTTTTTTACTTATTTTACAACCGAACAAAAACAGTTATAAAATGAGAAAAACCAGCCACTCGAAGCCGTACTGCCCTCAAAAGACATAAAACAGAAAATATATACACGTCGTCATGTTTTCACTCGTCATCTTCCTCCTGCTCCTCCTTCACCTTCTTTTTCTTCTTCTTCTTCTTCTTTTCTGTCGTCTGGAGACAGAAACGTGAAGTTTAAAAAACACTGTCTTCAAACACATCTCAAATCTTTTATACTGGATCTTTGTGTTACCTCAGTCGCTGCCATCTCCTCTTCTTCTGCCTTTGGCTCCTCCTCCTCCACCACCTCTGCCTTCTTGTCCTTCTTCTTCTTCTTTTTCTTCGGCGTCTCCTCTGTGGCTGCTGTTTCTGCTTCTTCTTCTACTACTAAAAAAAAAAGCAGACAAATCTGTGAGCCCTTCAAATTCCCGGTGCACACAAGACACATGTGTCCGCTGTAAATTGACCGACCTTCTGTTGCTGCTTCCTTTTTGGCCTTTTTGGATTTGACTGCCGGCGTCACAGGCTCCTCTGCCTCCTCCTCCACCTCCTCAAACTTCCTCTTCTTTGAGGTGGATGGAATCGTAGAGTCGCCAGATGGATCATAAACTTTGACCTCACTGTGTGGAAGGAGAGAAAACACCTTCAATGTTTGCATGTGACAGTATATAAAGTCAGAAAGGAGCAGCCTGTGAGCACTCACCTCTTGTGCTGGTACTTGTCTGCCTTCGCCATCGCTTTGCCTGTTCCGCTGATTCTTCGGATCTGAACAGAAGACATGAGGGTTAGATAAGATGACACTGTTTTTCTGTCGATATAAATTTAACCCTCTCTGGTACTCACTCCTTTGTCCTCCAGCTGGCGCAGTCTGGCTTCCAGCTTGGCGCGGTTCTCTACTCCCATCTCTGCGTTTGTGTCCTCTCCGAGGGCGTCGTAGCGGATGGCCAGGGCGGCCTTAGCTGCCAGCATTCTGGAGATCTGCAGACACACAACACAGGAAACTGAGTGTGTGTTTATTTCCTAACAACCTGCCTGTTAGTCCTGCCTCCTGAACTCACCTTGCCCTTGTTCTTGGCAGTGGTCTGTCCCACCAGAGAGGCGTGGTATATGAGGCCGTATTTGGGTGTGTCTTTGCGGGTCTTCAGGGCTCTGAACAGAGCCTTCTCTGCTCCGAGAATCTGCACGGTGGAAGCCGGATGCTTCGCCAAGTTCAGGAGGGAACCTTGGGGGGAAAAAAAAACAGATTTTAAGAACAGCGTTCTCCATCAGTGTCTGCCGATCAGGGCTCTTCATGGAAGCTCAGATGAGGTAGTGACTTAAAGCCATCAGTGGTTTTCAGGACAGTGACGTTGCGTCTTCATCATCACCGCTTCTGTGTCATTTTCTAAACAGCTCTTTGCGTTTGTGACGTACCGGCATGTGAAATGAGCCGGGCGCCGACCAGCTCCCCCACCATCACCGTCAGGTTGGGGGCGATCGCCATCATTCGGTTCTTCAGGTAGTCATAGAGCTGAGCGCGGTACTCTGTGATCTCGATCACCTGCAGGACAGACAACAGTGTTACACCACCATCACTCAGAGGGCGGCGGCGTCGTCAGGGGTCATGTGACTGTTCAGATGAGGTAGTGACTAAAAACCCACACAGGCTGTTTCAGGGTAAAGACGACTGTCGTTATCATCACTACTGTCACTGCAGCTCTGCTGAAGGTAAACACTAGGGGGCGTACCTGATCGCACAGGTGCATGATGTTGCCGATGTCCTCCTCTGACACTTCCGTTCCCATGGAGATCTCAGCAGCCAGTTTAACCTCGGCCTCGATCTCCTCTGGAAGGATATCTGACAGGTCTGAGGTGGCCACATTTGTGCGAGCGCCTGAAGACACACACACACACGTTTACAGCCACAGCTGCTTTTAAGCATGGACAGAAAAGCTTCATAAAGACGGATTTTTACCGATTTTGCGGACAGTTTTGCAATAAGCCAAGTTGTCCGTGATGACTTTTCCCAACTCAGGGAAGTGCCAGCCGTACCACTCTCTGCAGCGCATTATGTAGTTGTTCAGCTCCTTGTCCAGGTCATCCAGAAGAGCTGCAGGGAAAAGAACACTTCACTTGAGCTGAAGCTGTGAAACACACTGAAAACATGCTTAACTGTGTCAGAATAAAAGGTAAACTACTCACAGATAGCCTGAACAATCATGGTGTCCACTTTGTCTGGACTGAACTTCAGCTTGTACCGAGATAAACTGCAAACAGACAGGGACATTCTCACTGTTATTTCATGCACCGCCCTCTTTCACTTCTTCTAGGTTTACAGTTAGCCTCAGTGGTAGTGACGAATGCTGAGGAAAATCTCCATGGAGATGTCAGACAGCAAGTGTAATCACAGGCAGATATCAGTCAGAAAACACCTTCTGTGTGCCGCCTACCTGTGAGCCAAGCCTAGAGACATAGCACTGATCTCTCTGGCAGGAAGTCCCGTGATGAGGCTCTCCATCTGGTTCCTGATGCACCTCATGAGCTCAGCTACAGCCGGGCTGTGGACACAGCTCAGGTCGAGTTTTTCCTGGAAAAAAAAAAAGCCCATTAAATATCAAAAACATCCCACAATGCATCGTTGCAGGGGCCACAGGATCACTCACTTTGATAACTCCTCCAAGCTTAGCATCGCTGATGGCCAGCTGTTCATGCGCCTCCTTGGCAACAACTTTCTTCAGAACCTTCTTTAAACTTTTGCCTATTTTCCCCTCCACAAGGGCAGTGGCAGCTGAGAGGCAGAGGCGAAAAACACTGTGTTAAACACATGAATAACATCCCATTTCTATCTAAAATCTATGCTCCATGCGGACATCATGTGGTCTCAGGGGTAGTGACGAATGCTCTGATGTGCCTCATGTTTTTATTCAGACACAGAAATACATCACAGACCACAGGTGTACATTAAAAAAAACATTTTATTACCTGCTAAAGCCTCTGTTGTGTCCTGGAACTTCTCAAAGTGCTTCAGCTTCACACTGTGAGAAACAAAACAAGAATATATATATCAGACAACACGCTGACTGACTGTGTGTGTGTGTGTGTGTAGATGGACTTACACTTTGTTAGCTTTTTCAGGAGTCTCAAACTCCTTATACAAGCTGTCAACCTTCTGCAGTTTGGATTCATCGAGGACCTGAAAGACACCACACACGTTCAGCTGGCTGCCACTCAAAATAAGTTTAGGACATACTGTGTGCAGAATAAACGGATATTTTGACTTTCTAGCTGGCTGATGATCACATCTGGACAGTAACTCCTCTTATAAAGCGTGACTGTGCATGTGAAAGCGGTGAAAAGTGGAGTCCAATGAGCCTTAATGTGCACACGTGGTTACAGGCCCTGCAGGCTGCTAGCTTGTAGTTAGCTTAAGTTAGCATCCGTAGGGACACTTATAAAGTTCAAACACACGGTTATTTATGCAAGTATAAAAAACTAAATTATAACTTCGTCACCATCAACAACATTTATCTACAACGTAGTCACCATTGGATGTCAGTAGCTGCGAAGCTAACATGCTAACTCGAAGTAGCCGATGCGCGAAAAAACACTCAGGAAGTAAAAACTAAACTCTTACTTTGAATATCGCGTATCCAGCGGCGGTCTCAAACAACACCAGCATTTTGGCAGCAGCTCAGTTACCTTCTGTAGATAACTACAAGTGTATGAGAGCCGCAGCTTTTCCACAGCGCACCACGCCGCAGCAGCTCCCACTCTGAAACACACGCGGTGCTCCTTCCTCACTAGGAACCCACTGGGTTGCCAGGTTGGTTTAACATCGGCTGATATCCCCCGATTCACACGCTGATTTTACTGTTGTTTCGGCAGATTGTCATCGTATCCAGCGCCATGTCTTTATTTAACTGTATCACATGTCAACAGATACACATCGACACTATCACAGAAACGGGTTGACTCCATCTTAATGCTGTAAAATGTGTTTAATTAGAACATTAGTAATGGTTCATTAAAAACATGCATCAACACGTATTTATGCTGTTTTAATTTGAGCTGTGTGGTACTTAGACACAAACAGAGACAGACGATAGACAGATATAGTGACATCTATCACTATTAACACGTGTACATTAAATTACAGTTTTTATCTTCAATCGGGCAACCTGAGAGTTTTTACCTGAAATCTCGCGAGATGTTGCGGGAAAAGCACCGGCTTTTTTAAATATTACTACAAATAATGCAAAAATGTTTTCTTTTTCATTTAAACAAACAAAATGTTACTGAATGTATGTTATACTATATATAAGTATTACTATAACTATTATAATTATAATAAATCTGAATCGAGAGCTCGGTGGTTAGCGGAAATCCTTCCGCCAAATCCCGGAAGTGATGAACATGTGTAAGTAGCGGAGCAAAACATGCGCATGTGAGAGCTGCGTGGTGGCGACGAACCGAGCCGAACTTCAGCGTCGATGCATAGGAAGGACTCCGGCCCCTCAGTATGACGGAACCGGGGCATTACCCTCCGCCGGACTTCAGCTGTCCTCCTCCTAACTCCATTCAGCTCCTCCAGCAGCAGCAGTCCCGCTCCAGCAGCTTCCATCCCAGCATGTGGACTTGGGGCGAGACGCCTTCCGAGCCCAGCTGGAACTACGGGGCCGGTCCTGGATGGACTCAGCACACAGCGGCAGGGCCTGGATATGGTTTTCCAGGAAGTGCATACAGTGAGTACATCATGCAGTGGTGCCTCACTTTCTCTCTGTGGCGTTGACCTCTCTGTGTTCTCTTCAGGTCAAAACTCTGGCCATGAATGGTATCAGGGTGGAAGCCAGAACCACGCATGGGCCAACAGCCATGGCAGAAAGGTGACTGTTGTTAAAGGTTTCACATGGTATTCAGTGCTGAGGCTGTGCACACATAATTAGTCTTTACTTTGCAGCAGAAAAACAGGAAGGAGCCTGAATACTCTCATTACTGTGACACCTGTGACCGAGGATTCAAACACCAGGACAAGTACCATGAACACGTTTCCCAGCACGTCAAGGTATTTACGTTCACTTTGCCTATTTATTTGTTTCCATGACTGTTTTCTGACTTCCTGTCTCGTGTTTTATTCCAGTGTTCGGTGCCTGACTGTAGCTTCACAGCTCATGAAAAAATAGTCAGCATACACTGGAGGAATGTGAGTGGACCATCTGTGTGTGTGTTCGTGTGTGTTCATTCTTCTATACCAGTGTTCTGTACCTTGTCCGTAGAACCACGCACCTGGAGCCAAACGAATCAAGCTGGACACACCAGAGGAGATTGCAAAGTGGAGAGAGGAGAGACGGAGGTCAGTGTTTTTATTAGGAACTGTCAGCTCATTGTAAACTCTGTGTTTCACACACATCCTTATGTGGATTTGCAGGAACTACCCAACACTCCAGAACATTGAGAAGAAGCAGAAAGTGATGGAGGTGCGGGAGGAGACGGGCGGTGTTCTAGAAACGGCTCAGTTTGGGTAAATGAATGAATTAAAATAAAAGACACAACAATGTTTTTACTTTGAACTGAAGCTGATCTAATCCACACTGAACACAGACGAATGAGAGGCCGAGGGAGAGGCCGAGGTCACAGGGGCGGTTACAGAGGGTTCCCAAGACGACACCCGTCACAGAGCGGGGCTACAGAGAGACCTAAACCCCTCACGCAGCCTGGTCCAGTCCGGGATCCTCTGGGCGCGTTGGCCAGCAGTGACCATGGTGAGAATACAAGCTGTTAGTAACCACACACAACATGTCGACAGACAGACACACACAACATGTCACCAGCATTGACAGTAAAAACTATGGACAGAGCTTCCGTGACATCACCCGTTTGTTTCTGAAGAGCCGTTCTGAGGCTCGGTGGGAGGTTCCAGGACGTTGATGACCGCCGCCATGTTGGCAGCGTCACGTCCACCAAAACTCCAAATATGGACAAAAAGGGGGAGCACGAGCGGGGTTTAGGGGGGCGGGCGATCGTGGAAGCAGGAAACTCACGTTGTGATACGTCAACTGTCTGTCACTCAAGCGGCAACGCCCATAATTATGCGTAATTTTAAGTCAGAATACAATTGAAACGAGTAAGTTGTAAAAAAAATTCACCCCCCCCCCCTACAATTGACACTAGAAGAGAACCTATCATCTGAGACCAGAGTGGTTTTTTTGTACCAGGCTGTAAACATGTTCTTTTCTGCTGTGAAGTCGGCCATTTTAACATGGGAGTCTATGGGAAATTACTCGCTTTTGGAGCCAGCCCCCAGCAGTTGCGGCGTGAATTACAAGTTTTGACACTTCCGCATGGGCTTCAACTTTGAGCCCCGAAGGTTGCCGCTTGGTCACCAGACAGACACACATGTCAACATACACACACACACACACACAGAGACACACACAAACACACACACACACACACGTCACCAGACAGACAGACACACACACACACACGTCACGAGACAGACACAGTGACTTCTGTGCTTTCAGACTCTGACAGAGAGGACCTGGGTTCTGAGTCCAGGCCTGGGATTCTGGTTGTTGCTCCTAAACAGATGAGCTCAGCTCTGGGCTCGTTAGTGGCCAACTACGGCTCCATGAGTGAGAGTGGAAGTGATGAAGAACCAGAGGGTGAGTTCACCCTCCTCCTCCTGCTGCTGCTATAGAATAGAAGTGAGAGAGATCCTTCAATGGCGGTCTGTGGTTTGTTTCAGCTGCCCCCATTCAGAGAGCCAAAGAGCTGGTGCAGGAAAACCAGACCATCCTCAGCAGAACACCGTCACACACTCAGGACAGGAGACCGTTCAGAGACACGTCTTCAGAGGGCAACGACACGCCCCAGCAAGGCCCAAGAGGCACATTTAATAACAGACGAGGAAGAGGAGGCAGAGGCAGAGGAAGGAGAGGCAGCAGACACCAAGACGCATCGCAGCCACGAGGGCCAACTTTACTTGAGATGGTATGGAGTAATCTGAGATTAGAGGCTTATATTCTGAGATTTGTCTTCTCTCACGGTGGTTGACCTTCTCATGTTCTTTCACTCTTTTCAGCTGCTGGCTCCAGATATCCGTCACGAACGGAACGTCCTCCTCCAGTGTGTGCGCTACGTTGTCCAAAATCAGTTCTTTGGACTGGAGAACAAACCTCAGAACCAGGAGGGGGTCGGGGACAAAGACACACTGGCAGTGAGAAATGAAAAGCAGGAAGAAGACGCATCGGAGGAAAGCAGGGCTCTGGTTGGTGGAGAGAGAGACGCAGCAGTCGGTGCACGAGTTTGTAATCTGGAGGATTTGGATAGGAGAAAAGTTCCGGCAGCCGATCAGGACAACGAACAATCTGATAAGGACACAACTGCCTCAAAGTCCTGCAGTCACGTTTCAACCACAACAAATAAAACCTCTAACATGTACGATGATGAAATCTGGGACAGTCCTGGAACTGTTTTTTGACATGGTAGGAAATAAATTCTACCATCATTATTTTTCTTCAAATCCAGAGGATTGATCATGTCCACATAGGTGCATTTTGTTTGTGTATTTTGAATTGTTTTACATAACTTGTGGAGAACTTTCTTTTGTAAAATAAATCACATCTCTAATTTACTGATGGAGAAAATGTGTGCATTCGTCATTATAATAAACAGATGATTTTATTTTACATTTTTTTAAACAAAATATAGAAGCTGTGTCCTAGCTGTGAAATGGCAAAACAAAGAGTTGTAAAGGATTCACGTACATGGTACTGTTGGACACTTTGGCGCCATCTAGTGGCCAGAAGATGGTATTACAAAGCAGCGCACAGCTGAAATAAACCACATTAAGAGCATACTGTAATATTCAGTAGCATACAGCTGGCTGTAACACTACATACGCTGCTTGAAGTGTCGAGTGACACAATATTGTATCAACAACAAAGGGCAAAATTAGTTTTTAGGAAAAAAAGATGAAAATAAACATACATACATGTAATACCGTGAGTTTCCACTAGATGGCGCTGTGGTATAAAGTCCCTGAGAGTAATAAGTAAGTAATAACAATTTTATTAAACGTGTTTACATAGTTACAAAACACACTAAAGTAGTTAGTGTACTAAAGTACACATACGAACATTAGCAACTTTATTCCACACGTGTGTCTCACTCAAGCTACTTACAAGATGCAGGTGTGTCTGCTAGCTTTAGCTAGCTAGCTTCTTAAGGGGTACGCTTTTCGGACGCTACCTAATGCAAACTGTGTTAAAACTCTATACTACCTCAGCAACAGCCAAGATTATAGCTGAAGTATTATATATATGAATATATATGAATATAGAATTATAGAATTACAGTTTAATATCACTGAACACACCTTGTTACCCGGAAACGTCATGCCCTGCTTGGCTTCTTCCTCTCCGGCTACATCTAGAATCATGACGCACTGCGGCATTGAGCGCCCCCTTCCGGCACCTACAGGCATTACTAATCATCAACTTTGAGGAAAACTTCAGAATTTCTTAATGATTTGTGGGTTTTTCCGTCTATATATTTATGAAAGTCCAGGGTTAATTTTTTGAACATAAAAGATAATTATAATCTCTATGGAGAGCACTATCTGATGATAGACTCCCCCGTTCCTCCTCCTCCTCCTCAGTGAGGATCCATCTTCAGCCTCACCGCATCACAAACATTATTGTTGCATGAAAATAACATTTAACTTTTTTTTAATTAGTATGCATTGTTTATTTGTTTATACAACAGTGCATTTCCCCCAGACTATTTACACAATATATTTGATTTCTTTAAATATAGTTAAGAACAGAAACATTCAAATTAGCTGTTAAGTGTTGCATTGTATAAAATACAGTGGCAAACATTTAAAAAAATGCATAAAAACAATTGTGAACAGCACTAGATTTAAAAAGTGACATTTATATCCAGTACAGCAAGTTTTTCTAATCTCTGTGCAAATGTTTGCAAGTCCTGTGAAAGTTCAGAAGACGACTCCTCAGGCGGCAGACGTGTCCAGCGACGTTTGTTCTACATCTGTGCTTGAGAAAGGAAAGCTTGCAAAAAGAAAGAGAGTCGGCGCTCTGCTGGAGACAGAGCCAATGTTCGTTCACTTTCCCTGTCACCTCCTGCTGCAAGATCTCCTCATTTTACAATCATGGAGGAGGATTAGGTAACAACAAATACGTGAGATATTCAAAGAATTCTGTTTTTTCTTAAGCTTTCGTGAATATTTTCTCAGAATTCCTCAAGAAAAAGGCAGAAATATGAGAGAAAGAAAGAATAGAAGCCAGAATTGAAACAATTGTGAGAAGAAATCGTGAGGGGGGGGGGGACAGCATACAATCAATGCCACACACCCGGCTTTAAGTGGGTCTCTGACGTCCTGCTTGCTACATTGAGAGGCTATGTGTTGCAGTTATCAATATCAATCCAAGCAGCATTCCAACCAAGAGCGTTTTAAACAAATAAGGTCTATAGAAAAATAATGGCAAATCAATACTTTTATTTAGAAAAATAGGTTGAACCGTCAGGTATTATGTGCTGTACCTTACATATCAATACGAGACCTTTTATAATTTTTAGCCAAGGGCAGTCTCCATGCAATACATGATCTAGTGCTGGACTTAGGAAAGTACTAATTTGTTTAAATCATGCAGTTCAATCTAAAACTATTGAGTCCATTGAGAAGCAGGTTTTCGTAGAATTAATAGATGTCATTCGTAAAGGCGAATAAAGCTAACGTTGGTGAAGGCCGTGCTAATGGAAGACCTAAAGCAAGTAAAAAAAATGGAGCGACAGTGTAAGGACGTTTGTGTTAAGGCTGTTTGGGGGGGTGTGACCTAGGTGATCAATACTTGATGTGTCTCCAATACTAACTGAAGTTTATATATATATTTTTGTCGTCGTCATCCTAAACCTTCATTATTGCTCTTGAACAGCCCACGTGGCCTCGTTGCCATCGCCCTGTGTCCCTTAGAGCTGGATAGACGGCGTCATGGCAGTGCGGTGTCAGTAGGCACGCTGAACACACAGGTCTCATAGTGACTGCGTTTAGAACGACCCCTAAAGTCGAGAGGAGCTGTAGAAAAGGAAACTTGTTAGCTACAGCTGTCTGTTAGCATGCTGAGATCACACCTGATTGTGTGTGTGTGTGTGTGTGTGTGAGGAACATGCAACAGAAAAAAGAAAACCATGACAACCAAAACCATGCATATATTTTAGAAAAAGCACATCAGGTGCCTGGTTCTGCTGGCAGTGTTCTATTTAAAGTATGTACACAGTAACTTTACATATGTTACTAATATAAGTGTATAAATGCACTTTATACATCTAAAAGGAGTATAGGGAGAGAAAGGAATGGAAGAAAGTCTACAGTTTTTATCCTTTGCATATTCAGTCTCTTTCAAGCCCTGAGTACAAACTTTAGAGGAGACCTTCGCTCATCGTCGAAGGCTTTCTCTGGGGCTATTCTCCTGGAAGCCCTGGGTCAGAAACTGGCCTATGGAGCCCCAGCATTCCTAAGCTGCTGGGGACGTCAGGTAGAGAGGCTTGTCGGCCTGATGGGAACCTCTGGTGGTGGTGGTGGTGGTGGTGGTGGTGCTGCTGCTGCTGCTCTTCTGAGTCCACGCCGTTCACTGTGGGTCTTTGCTCAGTGTCCGTATCGCTCTCAAGCAGCGCAGCGAAGCTCCCATCTGGAAGAGTCTCTGTGTGGAGGAGGACTGCGGGGGGGTCTTTGGATTTGTTGGGGGCGCTCTCCAAGTCAGGGCTCTGAGGAGGGCAGGAAACAATCAAGCAGGGGGACTCCTACACTTTAAAGTATTACTATTAAGCTGCTGAAAAAAAAGGGAAAGCAGGACTGAACCTGTGGCCGGGCGGGAGCAGGGCCCAGGCTGAGCGCCGTCTGGATGGCAGACACCGGCTGCACCCTGATGGCTGGCCTGTGGTACTCCGGGCTGGAGGTGACGGTGCTGTAAGCCGGGGGGCCGGCGGCGGTTTGCCTCTGGAGGAGCTGCAGGATGGCCTGGATGTCTGCAGTCATCTGAGACTCCAACCTGACAGAAACCAAAACAAAGACGTGAGTTCACATCATCAGCTGTTCGGATGCTCGGTGCTCCTAATCAACACTGATTACCACGACAGGTGATGAGCTGCTGCAGCAGTTACCACAATTAACAGCCTAAATAAAGAATAGCATTACAGCAGACGGCTGTCAGTGGAGATACGTGACACTAGGGGGAGACTGTGAGCTTTAAAACTGCAGTGTGGCTGACTAAAGCAGCAGTAGATGAGGAGGGCTGTGACAGTTTCATCGTATTCACAAAACACACGAGCACAGGTCTCAGCTGCAGCCTCCTGAATGCAGATGTGTGGGAAGTTACACACAGTCAACACCTGCATTTCTGTGTCATCGCCTTCTGCAGCAGGTTACATCACGGAGTCTGAGATGGTGAATCACTTTTTATTCCTCCACAGTGCACCCAGACGTTCAGTGCAAACACACACTCTGGCTCGGGCGTGTGTGTGTGCATTAATAAGCCCGGCTGCATTTGACAAACACTCCTGCAGGAACCTGCATAAATGACTGGATGATGGCCACCTGAGCACAGCGCTCATTTTATTCCAAACTGTGGCCAAAATATGCGACAGTGAGCGTCCAGACCTCTCAGGATGACGTCACAGGTCTTTGCATCTCGTGGTGCTACCTCATTGCTACCAGTGCAGCTACCGAGCTGCTCACATGGTGCGCTCTCTGCATTAACGTGGCCTCAGAGGTCTCTGTGAGTCCCGTCTGACCTGTTGAGGTGCTGCTGCAGCAGGTCCAGCCTTTGCTCCACCTCCCCATAGGTGAGGTCTGTGTCGCTGTCGTCCTCCCCGGCTGGCGTCTCCTGACAGCGCGCTGACTCCTCCGCAGCCTTGCCGGGACGCACCCACTCGCCCGTGTGGATTTCTAGGAGGGAGAGATGTGAACACACACACAGACACACACACAGGATAAATGATCTGTGTTATTAGAGCAGCGCCTCGGGGGGAAGCTTCTTCCTGTGTTGTTGCCGTCTCATCATTTGGCTTCGCTAAGCTCTGATCAGCTAAACCACCTCCTGAATCCCAACATCTGACCCTGGTGGGATTTTTTTCTTCTTCTCCTCCTTTTGGAGAAGGCTGCAGATTAAATTGATGTTTCCTATATGCTGCTCTCACCGGGCTGTTTATAAGAATCAATATCACTCCGCTCTGTACTTTGGCAGAAATCCTCTTACAGCTGTAACAACTGAATTATGGGATATTACTCTCAAATCAACACGCCGACACTGGTGGATTGGTGGTGACGGAGGGAGGGCTTCACAGCAGCAGACACAGCATTCAACATGCATTGACCTCATGTCTGGTCCTGACCTCGGCTCAAAGGGGGGAAGGGGGGGTGACCCTGGTTATAATCCTCTTACATTTTATTACTGAGTGGGTTTTAGGTTTCACCATGATGACACATAATCCTTGTTTGGGTTTTTAATAGGTGTGACATTAGTCCTCCGGGGCTTAGGGATTTTTTGAGTACGTTTAAATTAACTTCTGAGCCAATTACCATTTTGGAGGAAAACATTAGAGGACAGTTCATGTCACTTTCACCCCTCAAGCGGTTCCTGAAAAATAACTTTTGGTCACAAGTGAGTCAGACATGGCTTCCCGGTTGTGCTGCAGAGTGCAGACTCTTGATATTTGTCTTACCTTTATATTCCTGGGTGTGCGTGCCGTCTTCAGCCTGATCCCCTGCAGCGCTGCTCATCCCGAGCCCCAGGTTGTGGTCCCTAACCACCGGGTAGCCCAGCACACCGGAACACAGGGGCCTCTGCTCCTCTTCCTCCTCCCTGCCTTCCTCCTCCTCCTCATCCTCCTCCTCCTCCCCCTCCTCAGCAGACTCCCGCCGCTCCTCAGCTGCGGTGGAGGCGTAGCTCGGCCTCGCATGTTGGGCGTCGCAGTAGGCGGCTGTTGGCTCCTTGTTGTTGGAGCCTGCAGGGAGAAATGATGATCAGGAAGTCTGCTGGGGAAACACTCACTTCTTTCCTAGGACTTCCCGTGGGGATGATGCAAGTGCGTCACATTCTTTGCCAAAAGGTAGGGAGTGTTTGAAGTGAGGACGGTGTTTAGCAGCGAATCCTTCACACCTGATGGATGCAGGCAGGATATGCTGACTGCTGGACTGTGAAATGGACCGCTACATTATACACCGAGACGGTGACACTGTATTCAGACTCCTTGTAACCATGGTGACCAATTAGATTTGCCTGAAATGAAGCTGCACTGCTGAGTGGAGGCTCTGTCACCAAGTCCCAGGTCTCCTGGCTGTTAGAAGTCAAATTACAACAGCTCCCATGGTGCAGGCCGAGCACACCGTCGTCTGGAAGCTGCCGCGCTGCAGAGAGGCTGCTGTGTTTGGTATGAGGGCATGAGTTTAGCTAAGAAAGGGTCCTTCACTTTCATTTGAGATCAATATTCTGTGTAAAACTATTGATTTCTTCAGTCATTAGAGAGTGGAGAAATGTGATAAAACATGGCTGACCTGCAGAGGACCTCCTTCTGTACGACACCCGCCTGCGACACATGTTGTCGTCCATGTTGGAATCCCCTGCTTGTGAGTAGGTTGTCTGCAAAGAAACAGAGACCTTCTAATGCAAACCACACACTTTGCTTAACTAAGCAACAAAAACTAGCACTTGTGTTTTCAGAGCAGCTTCTCTCTGCTGTTTTTGATGTAATCCTACCAGAACCTTCTCACGTGTCCCTCTCTCCTTTCCTGTTAAATAACAAAAGGCTACTAGACACACACAAGGGGCGGTGACTACCTTTGCGTTTTCGTCTCGGAGGTCAAAGGTCAGTTCCAGGTTGGTGAAAAAGTGGTCGGCAAACTCCGGATACATGTCCAGCACCTCCAGAATCTCCTCCCTCTGGATGGTGTGCAGGTCACAGTAGCTCAGAGCCCGCACGTCTGCGCAGGACTTCCCCGGCTTGGCGAACAGGTGGATCATCTCGCCGAAGATGTCGTTCTTACCTGTCAATGGGACATAATGCATGAGGCCATCAGAAGAAAGAGACAGGCCAACTGGGAGAGGAGCATGAGGGCATCACAAGACATATAAATAATTTGTCTACACACAAGTCCTGCAGCCGAGCAGTGACCTACATGAAAGCGCCTCAGGTCATTTGTTCCTCTCACGGTTGTATTTCCATCTCCACCATTTTCACAAGTGTAATGTAGTGAAAAACATGAGCTCGTGAAAAAGGCAGAATCAGCAGGAAGTGTGCCGAGCCGCAGCTCCTCCATGCATGGTTCTTGCTCATCCTGACCCTGTTGTGTCTCATTTGCTGCAGGAAACACCTGCCGACAGCCGGGGTGAGATTCAGATCTGCGGCGAAGCTTCACAGCCCCTGCTTCTGCTGCCACCTCTCTCTCCATCTTGTCTAAACAACAACAACATCTACAGCTTTGCACAGCAGACCCACCTAAGATGGCCACCACCACATCATCTTTGAGGATCTCGATGGAGCCACGGGAGATGAAGTAGAGTGCCGTGAGCACGTCTCCAGAGTGGACCAGCGTGTCTCCAGGAGGCGCATGAGTGGTCTTGAACCTCATAGCGAGGGCCCGCAGGCAGCCCTTTGTGGCTCCATTGAACGCCTTACATCCCTGGAGGAGGGTCTTGTTGAGATGAAGGCAGATATCCGCCTGCAGGCACTCAGGGAAACCCTTCAGGACCTGAGTGTGAAACACGGGTCAGAGCACACATGAAGATGGTCAGATGTGACGTGGAATATTTTCTTTAAATCCATTTTTTTTTAAATGCTGTGATGATTCGTGTGTTTTTGTTTTGGCAGTGAAGTTCAAATTTTTCCAGAGATTTGTTTTATACAATTGCCACTTGTGTTCTTTCCTTCTTCTCAAAACCTAGTACACCCAGCAGTGCCTTTTTCACACCGAGCTACAGCATTAGAGAGCCTTCGAGCGACTTTAGATCAGACACAAGACAGAACACTGAGGGACAGAGAGGCTGCAGATAAACGACAGCACAGACACAGGTTATTGTTTTCTCTGCATGTTGAACAAATGTTGGACAATAATTGGTCAATCACTCCTACCTATTTGAGTGTGTTAGCCTGGAATATTGCTAAAATATCATGAAAAAGCAAATTAGATTTATAACACACTTACCATTTAAAGACAAAAATACAGTGACAAAACAACTAAGGCCCCCGGACAGCTCGAACTGACTGTAAATACGCTGAAAGGAGAGGAAAAGACCTTCCAAGGACGCAAACAGTGAGACAAGAAGAACACATTTCTCATCTTTGTCATTTTACACATGAAGCACTAATGACACGAGCACAGAAAAAAAACGTTGCCTGAACTGATTTTCTGGCTCTTTTTTTTGTGTTTTTTTTTGCGATCAACAAAAACTGATCAGTAGATTTGGAAAGGAAAGACTGAACAACATTTGGCAAGCGCAGGTGCCACCGCAGAGCGTGCAGCCAAGCCTCCCACAGTGGGAGGGAAACCTGGCAGTGCACCGGGCGAGGCTGTGCCCACTCTCACAGGCATGATTCACTCTGTCTCTGGTACCAGATGAATATCATGGGGTTGTGTTTGAATACACAGATTTCATGCAAAAGAGGGACCTCGAAGGGCAGGCCACACATGCAAGTCTACCAGTAATGGACGATTACCGGGGCCTGCGAAAAAACATCAGTGTGTGTCTTCCTGTGACTGCATGCTGTAAAACCAGTATAGCTGTGTGAATTGTAAACTATAGAACACAGAGTGTGTCCTAATAACATGCATCAAAACCTAAAGTAAGTACATTTTCAATCAGAGCTTAACAACTCAATACATTCCACTACAAATGTCAGACACAGCTAGATGAAGCTCTACCACTGAGGGACAATCATAGAGACATCATTAGTGTTAGCACATGTACCTCCTGCTCTTACCAGAGTGGTGGGGGGGTCGTTCCATTTGACATGAGGCAGACATGGAAAAGACAAACTTATATAAGTACCATGAGAAGTATCATGATGAGTAAAAAGCCAGAGTTACCGTAACTGTGGCTTTCATATCACTCGTGGCTATGACTCAACATTGCACAGTATAATCGTGATGAAAACATTATACTATGCCAGTGACATAGCGGGACTGCTTCACTTCACGTTGATGTGGTAAGAGCATTTGTTCAGGACAGGATAGTTGAAACATCAGACGAATGAAAGGAGAGAAAAAGCACCAGAAGAACTTCAATTTGTTTGGGGGGGGGGGGAGACACACACATGAGCTACAAAGGACGCTCTCCTCTCGTACCATGTTCATGTCGATGCCGTTGGTGTACGTCCAGGCGTGTTGGAAGTACTCCTCCAGCCTCTGCCTCAGCGGGTTTGGGATCTGGTGGAAGCGGATGAATTCTTTGACCCGTAGCATCTGAAGGTGATACCTGGCCGTACCTGAATACAACCTCTGGATGATGGCCGACACATTCCCAAAGATGCTGGCGTACATCAGAGCTGAGAGGGGGAAAAAGATAGTGACTAATAATAGCAATAACAGGATGAAAACACTGTCTGTGACTCAGCTGCCACTCACATCCAATGAGCATGACACAGATGGAGAAGATCTTCTCAGAGTTGGTGTTGGGGGAGACGTTCCCGAAGCCCACGCTAGTCAGACTGCTGAAGGTGAAGTAGAGTGCTGTCACATACTTATCTTTGATGGAGGGGCCTGAGCTGGGGTCACTGTAGTTGTATTTTTTCCCTGATGCACACAACAATGAAAACAGATAATAAATACATGTTTTTTGTATTTTTTGTGCCAACATGACCATCAAACGGTACCTATAGACAATCCCAGGTTGTCCAGCCAGCCGATCTTGTACTCCAGGTAAGGCTGCTCCATGTTGCCGATTGCATACCAGATGCAGGCCAGCCAATGAGCGATGAGAGCGAAGATACACATGAGCAGCATGAGGACGGCTGCTCCGTACTCCGAATAGCGGTCCAGCTTACGAGCGACTCGCACCAGCCGCAGGAGACGAGCCGTCTTCAACAGGCCGATCAAAGTGGTGGTCTAAAACACAGACATGTAGCTTCATTTTGTGCCAGACACACAGTGATTTAAGGTCTCTGCGTGCCCTCAACTTCATCGACAGTCATACTAGCATGCACGACAGAGAGAGAGAGACAGATGAGGTTTTTTTAGTGATTCATCTCCTGGCTGGTGATGAAGCACTTTTCAATGATTTCACATGAAGACAGCAAAATTAGCTTGAAAAACACATAAATATCAGCAGCTTGAAGCATTTGCCACAGCCTTGAAGCTGGCTAAACACAGACAAACCGAACAGCATCCATACATCACAGTGTACACACACACAGCACTTCTAATCTGCCTGTCCCCAAACCCAGCTGAATTAACACGCAGACAGCATACAGACGTGACAAAAGTCCCAATCTGTAAGTGTCGTGCAATCTGTAAACACATTAAGAGAGAACGCTAATAGGTCCTACCACTCCCTATCACGCCCGACAATTACCCTAATATCCTCGGGGAAATGATTACCTGCTGCCTCCTGCCATAATTGTGCTTCCTCACCTCATCTACGCCTGCTTATTTACACATCCTGTACAGGTGAGAGTCAACACGGCGTGGAGTAGTCAAGGTACAAGAAGCGGAAAGGGGTGCTGGAGGGCGAAAATGATTCATGGGGCTGAGTGTGTCTCCGTCATGGTGAGGAAGAGTGCTGTAGCTGCTTCTGATGGGTCCATTAAAGAGCCTCCATCCTCCCAATCTCACCCCTAAATCACCACCATCATTCACTGCAGCGCATCCGTCCACTGACACAGACACAGCGACCAGTGAATGAATCATATATAGCAAGAGACGAGCCCTAAATTATCCCGTCTCTGAGGGTGTACTGCTGACAGTGCACAAGCGCCCACTGCACAATGTAGCCCCCCACAGTGTAAAGTTGATTAAAATCTGGGTTTACAGTAAGTCAGAGAGGCTACACTTGGCAACCAGCTGTAAAAAAAATATATCCACCAAAAATCCCTCCGGCCATCTGCCACTGTAGTCCCAGAGGCTCGCCTGGCTTTTTTAAAAAACCAAGAGGCAACCAAGGCTGTGACGGAAGCTTCTCCGAGTATCTGGACACACAAGAAAATGTCTTTTTCTGGCTCTCAATGAAAGAAATTTGCCAATAATTATGCATCAAATCAATAAAAGAATGGCATATTTTCAGCACAAGTTTGTAGCCGTGTTTATGCATAGAAGTGCAGGACTGTTTTTGTTGTTTTTTGTGTGAGCACTGAGCCCACACTGGCTAAAAAAACATGACAGGAGTGAAAAACACCTAGACTATTCTGACTGTGTGCATAATACCAGCAGGGCAAAAGTGAGATTGAGGGGGCTGCCTGTTACAATGAACCTGCCTCCTCCTCCTCCTCCTCCTCCTTTGTTTAATGCAGACATGGCTGCTGGTTTTGCAGCATAACAGAGTCGGAGTGGATTCAAGACAAAAAGTCAGCTTGCTCCTTGAAAAAGGAAATAATTTACACAATAAACCTCAACCATGAATAATATGCAAATAATCTCATTTTATCACAACAGGAGCACTGATTTGAAAATGATGGTGGAGTTTCAATGACTCCTGTAGGTAAATTCTCCACCGCAGCATTTCTTTTTCATGCGCTGAAGTGCTGAAGTGAATCTCTCACTTGAGATTTCAGCCTGCCACGTTTCTAATGAAAAAAAAAAAAACTTAACATATTGTCAGATACGGTTTCCTGGCAACAAAGGTGCATGGGATTATGTCTAAAAATAGTCCCTGTCTCTGCACAGAGAGCTAAAATAACACACCTTAAAGACAGATCTAAAACTGTGCATGGGTGTGTTATTTTCAGTTTCTGATGATTGGAGGAGCTAAAAATATCACTTTCCACTCATCCTGATGCTGCGTGCTTTGGACACGAGTTGTAACGGGAACACATATTCTGTCAAAGCACCAGTCATCTGGCTGTATGAGGGCGGTGTACATGGTGCTGTGGTGTCGCTCAATTGTCTGCTCTTTTTTCTCCACCTGCCACTCACAGCCGGCCTCAAGCCACTGCCTCTCTTTACAGGAACACATACACACACACCTAATGGTAAATAATGACTTGGCACACTGACAAGCTGACATCAGGCCCCTCACGTCAATCTGGGATATGTTGTGTTTGTTTTTAAAGGTGGGTGTTACAGTACATCATGTATCCCGGCATCTGGCATTTTCACACAGGCTGCATTGACAAAAGTGAGAGGCTCAATCAAACAGAGCAATTATTTACAAGTCAAATCACTCCAAATACGTTTAACTACCACTGAGATTACTTTAGTAATCCTTCACAGCCACACACAGATGGAAGTGAACTCACTCCTGACCAGCAGTTCTAACAAAGAAGCATGCAAATCATGCAACACATTCATTTTCAGGCAGCCAAACCAGGAAGTGACAGCACAAAATAAACAGCAAGTCCAAGCAGACTGTTCAGTGAACTTCCTTGACTTCTTGAGGCTGTCGCCTACACCGTCATAAGGTGACCTGACTGAGAGTCTGAACGTTGTGTGTGCTGACTGCATGTTTGTCTCTGTGTTCTCATGCTTCTCAGATTTGCGCCGACTTGTTATTGCACCCTCTAAACTACTCTCTCTGAGCATTAGATAAGCTGCAAAGCCATCTCCCTCATACGGACACAAACTAAACAGTTTCTCTCAGGCAGAGCCGTTATGAAGACTGATTCGGATTGCCTCAGGCCTTCCGGCCTGCCTCTGATGAGAAGAGCGCAGAGGGAAGCAGATGTGACAGCTGAGCGGCAGATTGGTTTAGGAGTGTAAGCATTTGGGGGAAAACATGACACAGAGTAAGCTGATTCTATGAACTCTGCTTGAATCAATAATTTACTCACCTCATCTGATCCTGAGCCAAAGATGAGCAGGTCGAACGGGATGGCAGCCACCATGTCTATGAGGAACCAGCCTTTAAAGTAATGGATGGCTATCTTGGCCGGGTGGCTGACCACTTCCTCGTTACAGTTGACATAAGTGGTCCTGAAGTTTATGAGGATGTCCACGATAAACATAATGTCCACTATCAGATCCACCACATTGAGCGGCGAGCAGGAGTAGCCGCACTCCCGCCTCCTCTGCTCCTCAATGTCGTTAAGGAGGAAGGCAGCAGAGTAAGGTGTGAAGATGGCCGTGTAGATGACAAGCAGCAGGATCAGCCAGTCCCACACGGCTTTGAAGGGGCTGTAGTGGAGGATGGTCCACTTGTCTATACGTGGCGTCTGGAGTTTGTACTCGGGGAGGACATCAGCGCCAAGAGAGAGAACCTGGAGAGGAGGACAGAGAAAAATGGTGCACAGACATGTTTGTAGAAATCTTCCAAGTGCTCATTCATGTGCAGTGTTGACTTGTAAACAAACCAAAAGTGTGCCTACAGATGGCCCGTGGTTCAAGAAAATAGGTCAAAATGTAAAGACATTTCAATAATGTAACATTAGCATGTGTGCGCCTGTGCACGCACAAACTGAAACATGGCATTTACACAAGTATTAGGTCAAGCAAAGGCTGAGGGTTGTTTCTATGAGCACTGTACAGACTGTACATCACTAATATCCCAGAATAAATCATGGAAGTTGTGTATAAAATAAAACATGAATAATCATCCACAGAAAATAACAGCATGCACAAAACCCCATCAAGGATAAAGGTGTGATTCAGTTCAGTGAGCCTGGATGGTCCTATCATTATCTCTGTTATTGCAGTTACCGTATATACCCTAATAGCTTTCAACATCAATATTACAGCAGTGTCATGGACCATTTCGGATAAGAGTCCCTGTGACTTGGAGGTAATTATAGGTGCAGGCAGAGGATACATCTATTCATCTAACACAGGCTGCGGCTCGGTCACTGCTGATTATGGCAGCAAAGGTGCAGCACATGACGAATTACTGTGTATGAATTAAAGGAGGAACCTTAAATGACTCATTTTTTTGGAAAGGGACAAAAAAGCTGAATGCAAACATGCTAAATCTTCAACGGCTCCAAGCGTGCATGGCGACTTTCCCCCACGGACTAATGGGAAGGCTGGGGAGGAGTCGGCTGGTCGGCCAAAATGAGTTCTAGATTAACGTGTTGAAGCCAATCTGTTCCTAAATAAAAGATTTCATCTTAATTATTTAGCCTACCTACTGTAGCAATGTGCACTTGGCGCAGATGAAGCCTCTTGTGGGATAATGGAAAGCTCATTCTGTGTTTGGCTTGGCTTCAAACAGTATGCAAATGAGCTTTCTCCCCTTCTCCGGTTCTTTTTTGGTCTGCACTGTCAGGACCAGTGGTATTATTCATGAGTGTTGTTTAGTGTTTCTGTGGCACGTCA
Organism: Parambassis ranga; assembly: GCF_900634625.1. Lineage (NCBI taxonomy): Eukaryota > Metazoa > Chordata > Actinopteri > Ambassidae > Parambassis > Parambassis ranga. The sequence goes on along the minus strand of NC_041023.1, from coordinate 2,290,773 downwards.
CGTGCTCGTGCACGTGTTACTGGCTTGATTCTCAGCTCTAGACAAACAAAAGAAGTAGAAGATAAGATAAGTAGGCATCTGAGACCCCCGTGGACGTTCACAGCGTGCAAGCTGCAGGAGAAGCGCTTTGTCTTGGTGGACCAGCTTTCTCTGCAAGCCCTCCATCTGCCCACGGTAGGTGTGAGGCAGCCAAGGCCAACGGAGGGTGTCTGTTCAGACGCCATGATCAGGGCTGGTCTGCAGACATCTGCTGTCGCTTTACAGTCAGGTGTCTGGAGAACTGTTTCCAGACATAAAGGAGGACGATGCGGCACAATCCCCACATGGCTTGTTTATCTATCTGCTGCTATGATGACTGTAATAGTTAACAGTAACAAGTATAGATGTCTTTTATAAACGTGTTGAGTCCGCTCAGCGTTTCAATAGATGTGCCAGACTTCAAACCATTATACACTTTGTGCTAATAAAGTGCAAATATGTTAAAACAGAAACTGGTCTTCTCCATCTGTCCGACTGCCAAAGTCCATTAAAACCACATTAAGCAGCCTCTCTGCCGCTTAGTAACTTTGACTTTACTGCTGGACAAAGAGGTCAGTGTGATGCACTGCGGTCTGCTCGCTCCCTGCCTCTAGCTCCACTGAAAGGCCCTCAGCTGGAGTTGCCTGTGAGTGCAAACAGGGTCAATTTCTGCGCCCTCTATCCATTACACCGTTAATGGGCAAAATGCAAAACTGAGACCTAATCAGTGGTTTGGGGCGGCTCATGCCAACCCCTGGGAATTCATTAGTCCTTGTGTACTTTGCGCTGCCTCTTGGCGCTGTCAGGGAAGGTGAGAATGACCTCTAACCCTGTCTGTAACTCTAGAAATATGGCCTGAGCCCTGGATGCTGTCTGGCAGCTGTAAGAGTATCCCTGGTTATCCACCGCAAGTGATAGACACCTCTGCCGTTTTACGTATCAGACCCCTTCGAGTTTCAAGTAATCATCCCGAGGCTCACAGAGGGCCGGTGGGGGTGTGGCTCTAATCTGCTGACTTCATCCACTCAATCTGTGTAGGGCTGGCTTCTGACGACAGTTAATGTTTATGTGATTGAATTCCAACGTCCCCCACTCCAGTGTCACCTGTCAACAAACCACTGGTGGAATGAATTATTAATGAACACAAACTAAGTGCCTGGTAAAAAGTCTTAGTCCCTTTATTGGACTTAATTGTTTTCTAATTTTAGCTGGAGCTAACTGGTCTTACCTGTGTGACCTTGTCTGTGACGTTGTGCGTGCGGTCTTTGACTTTCGGGGCGATGATGGTCTTCTCTGACGAGGGAGGGGAGGGGCACTTCTTCTCATTGTTAACCTCAGAGAAGTTGAGTGTGATGAGGGGAATCTTGTTGATGGTGCTATACTTGTTGAGGTTGGAGTCAGAGGTGGAGCCCAGCAGACTGGATTTGATCTGGCTGAGCGGCCCTGGAAGAGAACGTGACAGAGGGCGGAGGTCAACGATGAAAAAAAAAAGTCGCCACATCTTGTGGCTATTGTTGATCTGTGAAGTGTGAACAGTCTGGTGTTCATTTGTGACATGGGTAGTGAGCGTGGAGTGCCCCCCCCCCCCAACTTTTGGAGTGAGTTCAACCACAACACAACACCAAGAATACAATAGATACTGAAATACAAACTCTCCACCCCGTCTAGGATGAAGAGGCTTTTTAAAGTTTCTCATTAAAAGATAATGAAGAACACTGTTGGTGAAATAAAAGAATGATTCACAATCAAAGAATGCAGTCAGTCCAACCATCGACTCTGCAACCTCCTGGCTTCTTGTCAAAGCATTCAACAATATGTGACAGCACCACACACGTGACATGTGACCTAATGAGTGTGATAAAAAGTGAAAACAAGTGTTTTGCTGATTCAGCTGTTTGAGCCAGCAGAGGACAGGTTGCATTGTGTGTGTTTTTTTCAAACAATGTACAGTGATTGAGAGTCAAGGACAGAGAAACAGACAGCTGAGGATGAGAGGTTGCATGCGCTGCTTCAATACATGCCACAGTGAGGAAACATCACAGCAGAAGAATAACTTAAAAAAGAGAAGCTGAAGCCATACCCCCAGCCATCCAGGAGCGAGACACTGGCACACCAGGAGAAAGAAGAAACAGGAGGTAAAGAGGGGAAAGAGGGATTATGGGAAGGGCGGCTGGATTGTAGGATCAGCAGTCGTGGATACAAACATTGCATAATTATAAGAAACAGAAGCCTATGGTAGCTCTGGAAGTAGAGTGAACCCTTATAGAAGGCCACAGTGTGGTCCAGGAGCTGCAATGCCTTCAAAAGCCAACCTATCCCAAGAAAGAACGCAGCTCTCACATTAAACGCAACTTACGGTGCTAATACGATAACAATTACAGGTCGATATTTGCTATTTTTTTAATATATCGGCATTGGCCAAAATCCGCAATCCAAAAAAATCTGCACTTATCAGCAATCAGCTGACCCTGACCTCTAAACACTGGCATCGGCTATAGAAAAACCAATATCGGTCGATCTCTAATAACAATAGTTTGTTTTTTGAACTCCTATGCATCACAAAAAAACAGCATTTGGGGGGGTAAAACTGCATGCAGCAAAACTCATTAGATTTAATACAGGAGCAAAATAAAGGCAGGCGGGGGTGAGCAGCATATAGTCTTCTTCTCATTCGACAAAGAAATGGTAACACAGATCCAGAGGTTGCAGACAGTGGGAGGCATCATCTCGTAAAGCTTCATTGATTTTCTTCAATCAACAGGCAGGAGAGAAATTTGTTGCTTCATGCAAGCGCGTGCAGAGCTCACTGGTGTGTGTGTGTGTTTTATTTATTACCGAGCCTTCCCATGGGCGACTGAGTAGAGTTAGAGAGGTCATGTACACAAAGTCATTTAGTGCTTTGCCGCCAGTCTTTCAAGGCTCAGGCCCAAGAACGTACAAACACACTCCGGCCAAGCATTCAGCGTTATACAGTTAGCCTGGAATAACTCATGCAACAAGCAGGATCTGTGGTGTGTACGAGCTGGTGCTGTTTTACCTTTGATATTGCGACCATTGTCTGTGATGGCAGCACCACAGTGGAAGAGAAGAACAGAAACAAAAAAAGTGGGATTGGAGGTGAGAGAAGAATTTCTATGATGATAAATGAAGGCTGGCATTAAACCCTCACTACTGTCCCCATGAACAATTCATTACACTGAAGTAGATGCATTACTGTGTCAGCCAGTGGGAGCTATTTGAATGAGAATTACAGATAAGGGGGGTAGGGATAGATGGATTGGCCTGGAGGAAACAGGGCCAGTCTGGGGCACTTCTACCCTCAACCAAACGAGGGCCACAAGGCTAATGAGAGATTTGGAAGATCAATGGCACACAGTATAGATTGTGACTCGCCCTAATGCTGATTAAGGGATTGGCACACAACGTCTCTCCTCACAGGGGTTCTGATTATTGATATAGCCACATTATAGTCATTATATTTCACCCTTATTAAAACTTCAGAAAGAATTACTAAGCATGTATCTTTTCTGCTCAGCTTAAAATTAGCTGCATGCTTGTTTAATTGATTTCAAACATGCAGCAAAAACATTCTGCTTGTATTTTTCCCCTCATCTACAACAGGGATAGACAGGTGACAGAAATCATAGGGAGCAGGAGGTTCCTACCTTCACTGGCATGTCGATCCCTGAACGCCATCTTGGAGTTGGACCCAAGTCCTTCCATGTCATGTACGGAGGAAGCTCTGCGAATACTGCACACACTCTCTCTGGAGGCAGTTGGAGTGAGGCCTGGGATCGATGGGGATGTGACAAGCGTGTCCTCTTGACTCCGTTGTTGGGTCTGATCTGGGTATATCCTGTCCCACGGGCCTTTGGGCGATGAGTGATCCAAAGGCCCCGACACAGGGGTGGAGCAGTGGCTGGGGCCGATGAGGGCACGGGTGTCGTTGGCGTAGGAGGGACTGCAGCTCTCGCGGGTGGTGGGAAGTTGGTAGTCCCGTGTAGCCACAGAGCCATCGCTGTGGCGAGGAGAGTCCACCATCACGGCATCGGGGTCTTCCTGGGGCAGGGACTGCTTGGTGATGCCCAGCAGAGGTAAGGCCGGGAACCGGAAGCGAAAGAATCTCACTTTCCCTGACAGAGGAGGACAGAGATAAATGAATCTGAATTTAAGTCACTCAATTATCATAAGGCCTGCTAGACTACATCAGCAGAGAAGCAGTGATTTTTAATGAGCCGGTGGAATCGACATAACCCCCTCTGACCTCGTGTTGTGTTTTCACGGAGTGTTTGTAACAGAACTTGCTCGCAGCCTTCCACATCCCCGCTGATATCTCAGCCATGTTTGCCAATAGCACTAAAAAGCCTGCCAATGCAGCTATCTTAAAAAGACCCTGGCAGATCAAAACAAATGTCGTTCCGCCGCAGGCACAAGTTCAATCTTCAATTTCCCTCAATTATTCAGGAGGGAGGACACTTGCTGAATTATTACAACAGCAGTGGTGCATTGAGGAGTCAGTCTTATGAAAGATTTTGTGCAGGTTTATAAACCTTCTGAACTCAAAACCCATAAAGCAAGGTTCAGAGAAATAGCCAAAAAGCCAGAAACCCAAAAAAAAAATAAGGAAGAATTGTTGGGAAGATGATGGTAATGATGACGATGATGAGTTGACACATATGCTTCACACAATGTTTACAAATACACATTTAGTAGTGTCACAAGAGTCAGTCGTGCTTTCACATATGGACCACAAACATGGCTTCCATGTTGTGAATCATTTAGCTGCATGAACATATGCCGCCTTACTCTTTATAATACAAATAAATCCATTTTTGAAACAACCTCCTTCCCTTTTTTTAGATTTACTTGAGCCAACTCCAGTACACTGTATTTGACATACTGGAGGGGAGCAGCTAAGGATGCATTCAGAGGCACAATAGGAGGTAAATTAGAAAAATAGAATTAATGTTTTACACTCAGCGGGGGGAGCAGCCTGCGTCTTTATCCTTCTCGTTGCTCCTTCTACTTGGGTGAGACTGACAGGGAGGAGAGAGAAAGGGACTAATTTTAGACACAATGCTGAGTGACTGTTTGGGTCACTGTGGTGTTTAAATTAAGTCAGATGCTGACGGCGTTGGGAGAAGATCATTTGCATTTGATTGTAGATTCAGAGAAGCGCTCAAAACATCAGAAGAAGAGCCGACGTTCTAGTGTTTGCAAAGGAATCATGAGCAAAAATCTATTTCATCTGCTGATCAAAAATGTTGTCTATCTGATCCCAAACCGACAAACACATTTTTTTTAGCTACTCATACAGCTCAATTTAAACCCTGACATTTAAAAAAACATGACACCACGAGCCTCTAATTACTGTGCCTGGAGGATACTGTATACACCACAAATCTCTTAATTGGCTCATAATTTAGACACGCACTGGTGGCGTGCGCTGACAGTATTGTATGTCACACCATATTTAATTGTGATATTTAAAAAGAAGCACGTGTGCGTCTCCCTCTTCACTCTTCCTGCCTCTGTCCCTGCAAAAACTCACCAGCGTTACACCACCAGCGGACGCAGAGTGGCCCTTGTTGCTATGATACCAGCTTGTAATATTTGCATTGAATAACAATTGGACCCTCAGATCCCTAAAAGTGGCTCTGCCCCCTCAGCCCCATGCAAAAAATGGGAACAGCGATTGACAAGCGGCACCCAGACAGTCTAGATAACCCAACACATGGATCATCCACTCGCCTCCATCACATCTGAAGGTTGCTGCAGAACTCTTAGAACCGACACACTGTACATCTGCAGCAGTTTATCCATCTGTGATGCTCTTGTAACTTATGCAGAGCTATTTATAATTAGTGACCTCTGTCCATCTGCAAGTAAAAAAGTGCAACGCTGGGTCTGTAGAGAGATGAAATGAAACCAAGAAACACGGATTCTCTGCGGTACTAGCAGAGGTTGAGTGTAGGATGAGAGAGACGGGTCCAGCGTTCGACCTTGTAAGCAAATCCGCACCTCTCCACAGGATACGCAGGGACGCCCACTTAGATATTCAGATAGACACGACATCTCATAATAGGGAATTCCCTTCGCTCAGGCTGAGCAATTAGACCCCCTCACTTTTATCAGTGACACACACACAAACAAAGAGAGAATGTTACACACTACGTTCATGCATGGTTTCATCAGAGTCTGTCACAGAGTGTGCACAAACACACTTATAAACTCCACACACGCCTCCTGACTCTTTCCACCACACACCCCATGAGGCAGCGCAGCCTGTTAGGGCCCCCTCATCCAATTACAGTCATCTAAAGGTGACCTCTGGTCCTCCATGCTGCTGCTTTATATGTCACAGACAGAAAATGGAGAAAGAGAGAGCGATGAAGAGAGAGGGGGCATCAAGATCGTGTTCAAGAGCACCGCTGGGGAACGAGCATTGTACACCATTACACTGACAGCTCTGGGAAGCCGAGTGCTCCGCAGAGCTGCTCCAGTAGTTCATCAGGCCATCCTGGCAGGCTAGGAACTATAATTGGGCCAGACCTTTGAGATGATAGCAGGCTAACACATCAGTGTCTGCTAAATGCTGGTGTCAACATGCCAAGAGAGCTGTCTGGAGGGGAATTCCTGCAGCTGCACTCAAGCAAATTACAACAAAGCTACAAACGGCTAGGTGCTAACGGAAAGCTAGAAGTCCATCCATCCAAGGGGCGGTGCGGTTCCTGGCGGGGTGTCTATGTGTGAAGAGATGGGTGTGAGTAACTCACGTTGTTCAGCTTTGGAGGGCGAAGTGTGGTTGAGTCTCTCCAGTGAGTCACTGCTGCCTTCATCCAGGATATAATCAAAGTTGAGGATGAACATCATGACCACGCCTTCCTCGTTCTTCACCGGGATGATATGGGTGGCACAGTGGAAGTTTGAACCTGAACGGGAAATAAAAATCACAGATTTCAGATAGAGCCTGGAAAATTCCTCCTCCCTTCATGCATCTTAGCCCAAGTAAAGCAGCAAGTGGCAGAAAAATAAAGGCAAACCTGTGCATTACTGTATATACAGTGAAACACTTTAATAGGCACGGTGCATTTATCCACAATATAGCCACCAGAAACGCTCCATCAATGCCATCTTTGTGCCTGGTGAAGGAAGAAAATGAATTGCTCTCAGATTTTAAGGCCCAATTATGAGAGTTGGCTCCACAGTGGGAGGTAAATTTAAGGCAGCCATGCTTGCTGCTTCTGCCTTATGCCTTAATGTTCCTAATTTATCAAACAGGAGACCAAACGAGGCAGAGACGATGTGCTGTTTCCACCAAAAAACACAAGTTAGATGCTTTACTACCTTTAACGGCAAGTTTGGGCTAACGCACAGGTAGCAGCTTCGACTAAAGGGCTGAACAGCAATGAGCTATGGGATCACTAGTGAAATGAGATGTATTTTAAATAATAAAAAATGGACATCTCTGGAAGATGCTCTCTCACACATTAGGCTCTAAGCCCTGCTGTCACCAGGAGGCTATTTATAGCTCACCCAGCAGGCACCCAGCCTACGGCGTTTCTTTTCTGGGGGGAGCGCAGACACACTGCTGCACAAACACTCCACGACAATCTCACAAATATGTGCCTCCTGGCAAGTGTAAGTGTGCAGATTATAAGCTGTAATGATAAATAAAGAAGGGTTGTATCATCTGGCTTTAAAGTCCAAAACCAACTCTGTCACTGAGCTGGGATTTGATTTATGTTTTGGGGATCCCTGATTCCACTGAGTTAAGCAGTGTGCTGCCCCTAATAGTACATCTGTGTCACCATGAGTGGATCCAGCCATTAATATCAGTCAGAAGAAGTGGGGAGGGAGGAGGGAGGGAGGACGGGGGGACAGTTTCACACCTCCCTTGACTTAAGTGACAAAATGCAAAAGCAGCCCACGTGGAGCACAGAGGTGCAGTGACACTCACACAGGCGTCACGTTTACATCACTGGCCCCCGCAGTCATTTGACCCAGGACTGGGAGGACTGATTGCAGCCTCTCACGCTGCAGATATTAGTGGGAACATTGCATCAAAGCTCAATTTGCTGTTTATATAAAAAAATCTCTCAACGAGCAGCACTGACAGTCACAAGAGTCCGATGATTTGATTCGCTTTGTTGCAAATTAAAATGATCACTTCTGTCTCCATGGAAACAAGCGACTGAAAACCAAAGTTGTGATGGTGCCGAGTTGGATATTAGTTTCATTTATCAACCAACACACACACACACACACGGAAAAACTTCAAAGATTCCTCTCAAATGAAACGCGAACATCTTTACTCATCTGTCAGTTTACAAACTGTGACAAAATGAGAAAAATGTACCTTTCTAAACAACAAATACAGCGTCAGGTAACATTTCCTCAGAGCTGACAGCAGGAACACACACACAGAATGATTGCACCTTCATAGAACTTCTGCACACGGGGATGTAACTCCAGCTTTGTAAAGCAAACTGTGTAAGAGGGTGATGTGATGTGGGCCCTCTAAAAATAAGCTTCTCAGAATCCATAGACATTTATAATTCATAAGAACTAAGTATTATGTTCTAGAAAGTATAATGGCTGCACTTGTTTAGGTCGGTTGTGTATATACAGAGAAGGGTGGAGACACGACTCCCAAAATTTACCATAATGTTCAGGTCATACATGCAGATGTGTGTAAGTGTGTGTAATAACTTCCTCTTTGCCTTGCCTCTGTTTGCATTCAGATACAAAGCTGACTGTGTTTACTGTGCTGTTAGCTGTATGAGCCGGAGCGTGCCCATTTCATTTCCCCATTCCTCTCAAAGACAGACGTACATGTGTGATGAGGCACAGCAGAATGAAGCCATTCTGAAGTATTCTGTTAATACCATTTATTTCCCACTTCCCCTGCTTTCCCCTCCATTTCACCACTTCTTCACTCTGTCCAGCTTCTTTCTCTCCATGTCCTTGTCCTGTCCATCACTCGCTTCCTCCTTCACTGTTATTAAATACATCCTCAACCGCATTTGTTTCCTTTTTATGTGGCTATTTCTCTCAACCATCCCTGGTTTTCCCTTCAGCCTCTCTCTCTGAGAAATGAGATAGCTGCCCATGTTCTCTGCAGGAAGGCCACCTGACGTGTTATAAGTGGACAGATCAAACAGATCCCTGGTGCTGCTGCTGATGCAAATTTCTGCCTGTCTGCCTGCATATCCTGCCTCAGAGGAGGGTCAAAGACACACACACACACACACACACACATTGAAGGACACACACAAACAGAAATAACATTTACATTTCTTGGTTGCACACTGGCACGGAGACAGACAGCCATCCACACACAAACACTAATGAGGTTCACAGATCTGGCTCAAACACACAGTCACTCACACTCAGCCTGCCGGCAGCATTAATTAGCAGAATGTTCTCTGTCCAACTAAATCTAATAAGCAGACGATGAAGCTGGTTTACACGGCGCAGCGTAATGAGAGAGAGCACCTTCGGAAAGGCACTGAAACAACTTTTGACAGAGCATCTCTGGCCTGAATATTTATAGGAACACACACAGCAAAACATCCGACACGAGACATTAAAGAAAATCATCTGACTGGAAAAAAAACCCGAATGACTCTGCAATCTCAAACCTACAGTCACAGATAGACGGATTAAAACAGAAACACAATCTGTTCTTTTCTGGTGTCTAAACCTCCGAGGGCAGCGGATGGAGGATAGTGCTGACTGCCTGTTCATGCGAGAAGGTGAAGAATCACCAACTTCGTCAAGGTGAAAGTAAGCTGAAAAACACAGAGCTGCCAATCATTCACATCAACAACAAGAGCCCTGAGCAAACTCAGAGGAAAGCCTATATATAACCATCTACTGTACTGTATTGTGTTGCTTGGCTGCACTCACACGGTGTGTCAAAGTCAAGCCTTAAGCCTGAGTGGAAACGTGGGTCTTATCGATTTAAACATTTTCCACTCGGCTTCATTTCCTTACGGACGCAGCGCATCCTACCTGGATTAACAGAGCTACCTGGTAATCTGCTGCTACACAGATGGCTCGGCAGGATGACAGCACAGTGTGCTACACAGAATATGCCAAATCACAGCATGCTGAGGGGCTCTTTAGTGTTTGTGTCATCTCTTTTGAACACACTACTACTCCATAAACACACACAAAGTCACCTCCATGCTTGCTAGAACGACTGGTCTAACTAAAGGCATTAGTCATGGAATAAACACCATTACATGTGCACACAGATGGATAAATGTGGCTACTCATCTGAGACACACTGAGGGACGGTTCATATTCCGCAACACAATCATTAATGTACCACAATCGAGGACAGAGTTCAGGTGAGGACACTCCTACCAATAGGTTATTCCAGTTCAGTCTGGCTTTAAGCTTCAGGGCTCACTGCTCCTCACACTTTCTTTTCACTTTCATGAATTAATGCTTAAGCGATCCATTAATAGACTTTTGTAGGTACACAACATCACTAAGGAAACAGAACCAAATGGGAGCTGTTGAGTGTGAGAGTGTGCGCTCATAGGTGGTGCAGTGAGAGGAGTTCCAGTTTCAAGATACTGGAAATTTCATCAGATTCTATTTCCACTATCAATAATTAAAACAATGCAGCTGGACGTACGGCCGTTTGGGTGGCAGGGTGACCAACGTGCACCACACACATACATTGATCACTGCAATTAAAATGTGTTTCATTCCACTCCATCTCACACACACACACAAAGTGACCAGTTTAACTTCTGCTGGCTGGTTGTGTCTGACAGTGATTGTGGGATTGTGACATATGGGAGTCGTTTGCAGGAACCTCTGCCAAGAGTATCGCAGTTAAAATCCATTTAAATTGCAGCCTGTGCTTTTTGCCACACGGTGTGTGTGTGTGTAGGTGTTTGTGTGTGTGTACAAATGAGTGACAGTGATGTGAGCTGAGCCTCCAGCAGCAGGGAGCTGTTGGATGATGCTACGCTTGCTTGAGGGTTTACAGTGACATCCAGCCTCTCTCTCTCTCTCTCTCTCTCTCTGAGCAGGAAGCCTCTCCAGCTTGGCACAGTTAATTGTCATAAAATCAACATATGGGGGTCACTCTCTGACCCTGTGTCAATATAAAACTGTATTTAATCACATCTGCAAATTTAACAAGTGGTAATCAACTCAATTATTATGAAGAGTTTAAAATTTTAAAGATTAATGTTAAATCAATCACCTGCAAAGTAAGCACCCGGGGCAGCCTGTGAATTAAATTAAAATTCTGCACTTCTCACCACATCACGCAAGCCACGACTGACTCACTTGTGACCAGAAATCACATGACAAAAATTCCAAACTGTGTTTTTGGCTGCTCTTCCTTACTTGATCGCTGTGAAAAATGAGCCACCGGATTGAAAAAGCGCGCCCACAGATTCCTCAGGGCTTCTTAGGGTTAAAGATGAGGAGTGACCTTCTCTTATTTTGTCTGTCATTCAAGAAAAATATGATCCCACCCACCTCCTTAAGAACTGTGTCTGTGTGAGCACCATGTAACTCAACTAAACACACCGAATCCTTCACTAGAACAGAAGATAGAAAATGAACCCTCCATACCTCTTCCTGAGTGGTGGAACCTAAAGCTCCCATGATGAGGAATCCTCAATCTTACCTCCACTCATTAACTTAATGAATTGAAGTTCAATGTGCTTTGGAGAAACAAACCAAGTCTCTTAATTCTATTTTAACCTATAAACTGTTCACAGAATCCAATTTTTACAAGCTGTGGGTGCTACATGGTCGATACACTGAAGTCTTATAGCAGCACTGAGGCTCTACTCAAATACTGTAAAGACCAAATCAATGTGGAGAGTTCAGGGTGATAAAAATGAGGCATTACGGCCAGATGCTGTCTGTAATAGGACTTGATATGGATGGCGAGACAGTTGAATATTTAAAGAGACGCTACTCGAATGTAACATTTGGCTTACAAGGTCGCCGCGCCCTAAAAAATGGATGATACAGACCTCAGACACGAGCAACGAGCATGTTGAGTCTGTGCTTTAAACGGGATGAGTCACAACACGGAGAGGAACACAAATAATTTTGCCCTCGTTCACGTCTGTCCTTGATTATTTTTCCCCGTATTCATTTCACGACTCATTGTGTTCCATATCAAACTGCAAATCGAGATATGGCGGTGTTCACTCCATGTATGCATCACGACGCTATTTACCTCCTTAGTGCAAAAAAAGAACAAGGTGAAGAAAAAGGTGTAAGGTCGTTAAAATGATTTAAATGCATCCGTGCATTCATTTAGTCAACAACTGACACATGAATGAAAACAATCCAGGCAGAACGTGATCTAATGAATGAACCATGTCATGTAGGGGGGGGGGAGGGGGTGAGGAGAGAGAGTGGCTGCTCATTCACAGATGTGTGCTGTGCATATCCAATGTCTGAATAAGTGAATGAATGAATTTAAACATCTGTACATCCCGGCTTTTAGTTTCTCCCCTCTCCTGTGCCAAGGAGCTGCCATGAGTGAGGAGAAGCACAAAGTGGGGGGAAGGGGAGCTGTGAAGCAAGGTGTTGGTGGGGTGGGGGGATGGTGGCTGCTGGCAGACTGTTTACTGTGTTTGCAATAATACCATCACATAATGGCAGCGTGTGTGTGTGGGCCTAATCCATACATACAACATCACCGTGTCCTACGTTTACCGAGAGACACCGTGTAAGCCAGCCAGTTACACAAGTACAATTTCATGTTTATATCTTCTTTGCCCTTTTTATCTGTTTAAATCCAGGGAAATTAGATTATAAAGACTGAAATCTGAGCTGTAAATCTTGATAATTACCTGTGTGTGCAGCAGTGAAAACAGTGACCCAGCCATGGAAGAAAGGGAAAGGGGGAGGGCCGCTGAAGGAATGGGTTATTGATCTGAATGACCTTGATACACGCTAAGTGCGAGGTTTCATTAAAAATAATGGAAAAACAGCAGCTCGTTTATATATGTCTGAGGATGTACAGTGTGTATGGCTCAAGTCAGATTCACCTGCCTAACATGGTTCAGCTTTTGACAGCAGCTTCAGTTTTGTTGTGGGACCTGGTCTCCAGCTTTCAGCCCCATAGGCAGACATGCCAGGATCGGTTTGAGAGTTACAATGATCCACCATGGCTCGTTCAACTGTTACCAAGACAACACAATGCTGTGCTGCACAGTGTGAAAAGTGTTGGTGTGACAGACAGGAGGAAATCCATGTGAGGTTGTGTTAAAAATGTGGCAGGAAAAGAACAGCGGGGTATTGAGGTCCTTACTTTAAAATCCCTCTGCTTTGTTGTGTTTGAGGCGCTCAACTTAAAAACAAAAGAAGAGCAACTACAAATCTGCTTTTCTTGTAAACAACATATCTGTAATTGCAGAGCCTCTCCCTCCTTTCTTGCTGGCAGTTTGTGGAAGACACTCATTATAAATGAGATCCACTGTGAGGCATGAACATGGAGAAAATCGAAGACTCTACCACAACACAACTCTGTCTGTGTCACTTCAGATTGAGAGTGGGGGGCTTGCTCATTACACTGCTCTCTCTTTGGCTGATGATGAGAACTGATGATAGCAGGCTGGAGCTGGACAGGCGTTTTTTCACATGACACTTTGAAAGCAACTCCCTTTATTTGTCTGCCTGGATGAGCTCATATATTTAACTGCACGGCCGTAAAGAGGTATCGGACGCAGACAAACAGTGTTGGATGCAGAACTAGTGCCATCCATAATTAAAACGCCTCTCAAGCTCCTGGACTGAATCCAAGCGGGCGTCCCCGCTTCCCGATATTCAACTGCACCTGATTTCTCCCTCTTCATTCACTCTCACTTGCCTGCATACGCGTTAGCACACACCACTCCCTTTTTCACCCACCCTCTCTTTATGTGCCGTATTTCACCTACCCCCCACACTGCATCTGCTTTCTTCTCTTCTTCCTCCCTCCCTTCATGCATGCGTCTTTCACACAGACAGGCTGTCCACACATGCTCCCTAACACAGCTGAACCTGAGAACGTGAGGGAGGCTGCAGGCGAAACAGAATAAGAGCTTATCTTGTTTGCACAGCGGTGGATCTGCAAGAATTGGTTTTTACAGAGCACGGCTTCCATTCCAGAGTCACACCATCGAACTCGGGGCCTCTTCAGATACATGAACCTGAGTCATATCATCATCATCATCAGCGAGGCTACGTTAGCCGCTGTGATGCAGTAGCACCAGAAGTCAACAAACATTAGATATTTGAAAGGGAGACAATCAAATATCTTGTCTAAACCTCAATTTACGGTCCTAAATATTAAAGCCGGAACTTGATGAAAGAAAATCTGGATTGTTTTTTTTTTGCAAACTCATCAGTTAGGAATAAGTAGGAGGAAGAGAACAGCTAGCTCCCTATCTGCAGCGGCCGGCATGGCTCCTGCATTTATGCAAGGAAAAAAAAATCTCCAATCTCAGCCAGCATCACTGAAGCACAACCAACTTAACTATTTATAGCGTGACATTTTCAGTCTCATTTGCTATTTGCAAGTGAGAGCTTTTTATATGTTGAGCTTATGGATTTCTTGAGAGTCTGCTCTTTAGCATGGGAAGAGAAACACAGTCATTATTTTAACAGGAGAGGCAAACAGATCAAGCGTTGCTTGGTAAATATGTGCTGCGGTGGTTGGAGTTGTCATTAAGACAATAAGATTTAAATGCTTAATCCTTAACTTGAGCAGTTTATTTAGAAGCTGGGTGCATTCATTAGCAAATAAAAGCCAGTAGAATTAGCTGTGTTGTTCAGTAAAATCTGAAACTGCTAGTCCTAATAAATTAAAAACTAAAAATCAGTTCATGGCTTGTAGTTTGTTTTAGACAAGAATTCTTGCAAAGCAAAATGTCTGAGGTTAAAAAGGTTTGTCTAGAAAACATCCGTGCTGCAAGGGCTGCCATGATAGAGAATCACACTGACACCAAAGTCAAGTTTAAGAGTAGCTGAGTAGCATAAATGTCTGCCACTTCAAATATAGCTTCCTCTTCCTATAGATGTCATAAAGACCTGCTGCATGCACTGGAAGGCAGAAACCACCAGCAGACCACAAATCATAAAGCATTAAGAATGTCACAGAGATTGTGCTGACGAGCAGAATCTCCTTCACGGACTGTAAAGGACAGCAGGCGATGCGTTTATGCCGACCCGGGGTCACAGGATTAAAAAGAAGAAGATTGCCTGTGCAGAAACCCCAGCGGTCCACGGCGAGGACTGCAATCAGCACGCCGCAATGACATCTCCTCTGGAATTCCAATACAAGAGACATGAAGGCTGAGAGCTGGGTGCACAAGTAAGAAACATCTTTCTTTGTTTCCACTGCTTTAAAAACAAAACCATTACATGATAACAAGGCCTGACGAGCTTATTATAAAAGTTGTAACAGGTGTATGACCTTCCCTGGAGAAGCTCTGAGTCAGGTGAGAGGAAAACACTGAAGTAATTAGGG
Source organism: Parambassis ranga (assembly GCF_900634625.1). NCBI lineage: Eukaryota > Metazoa > Chordata > Actinopteri > Ambassidae > Parambassis > Parambassis ranga. The sequence goes on along the minus strand of NC_041023.1, from coordinate 2,275,247 downwards.
GCACAGGATACAGAATGGTAATGAGGCCTTTTCCCCTGCTGCAAGGTCCAACAGTCAGAAGCCCTCCAGATCTTTTTATCCAAGTCCCCCGCCAACTGGCCAGAGAGAGGGGGGGAGGGGTGTTTGGCCGTGATTGATTTCCTCTCTCCAATGCACCGGTTTTGAAGATCAATGCAACATGAAGGTATTTGTGTCCTCATTAATGCTGTTTGCACAGAAGATCAATGCAGATTGAACTTCCAGCTCATCTTGGCTGACAGCACAGGGGTCTAAGGGGAGCGTCAGACCTGTAATAGGCAAGTCAAAACCATTTCTTTAAATCCTTTACTTTGCTGAGTTCAAAACATTTACAGTATCCTGTACCCAGGAGTGATGCCAGGCCCAGGTATCCAACATGTCTTATGGTCTTGGATAACATCCTTGTAGGGTTAATTATCTAAACAAACATTCCTAGAAGGTCTTCACGTTTATGTTGTTGCTGCACAATATTGATCACTCATGATAGAGCTCAGTAACTGATTACATCCACAAAACATCTGCAGAATATTTAGTTAAATGTGTATGGGAGGTTTACACTGAGCCATGTCAACATAAACACACATTCTTCATTAATAGTTGAATTGTTGACACTGACAACAAGTGAGAGATGTTTTGCTGTAATCCAGCCGCATGGCTCCTTATATCTGCTGTCACTCACACACCAGTGGCTTAAGTCCTCTGTCATGAAGCGGTCGCTGTTTCCTTGGAGACATCTGCACCGTACACCTGAGCTTTGCCAGAAAAAACATGGTCAGCGGCTGAAGAGAACAAAATGACACCAACGTCATTCTGTCCAACAGAACTATGGGAAACATCTATTGAAAGTAAACACTGTGATAAAATCGCTGCAGCAACTGAAACCAGAGCAGGTAGTGTGAAAGTATGATGCTAGCTCCCAGCCAAAGAGCAGCAGACGTTAGTGGCCTCATTTTTCTTTTAAAAAAACCATTCGATGTGAACCACTAAGCCAAGTCCATGGAAACCCAATGAGGAGATGTGGTGCAGCTGGCGAAGGCATAATTTTACCCAACAACAACAGATCTCTGACCTCCTAATCACAGGCCAGCCCCCTGCAGGCAGCACGGCCATCACTGGTGTTTACACGCTGCCTCTGCTGAGCTGTTGTTCAGGATAGTCAAAGTTCAGTAAAGACAACACAAAACAGAAACTACGAGCTGAGTATTGACACAGACCGGAAAACAACACAAAAAAATACGCTGACATCTGCAGCTATTCCCTCAAGCACTTTTTTTCCATCTTTATCTCACTCCACAACCTTTGACCCCACACATCTATGTCTCCACGGATACTATCATCTGTAACCTGAAAGCTGTTATCGACATAATCTACGTCACCTCTCCCCCTTTGGGTCACACCTGCCGAGACTATGAAATGCATGTGTGCACACATACACACACAAGTCGTTTAACTTTGATGACCACATCACTGGTCCACAGCTCCTGTCACACATCAAATATCAATACAAATCTCTCTGGTTTCACTGTCCATGAAAAAAATCAGTTTTTAAGCAGAGATAAGAGTTGTTTTGTGTTAAAAAGTACCACAATACAAACAACAAACAACAAAATAAACTAGCACACCAGGGAAATCCATATATAGTTCTTATAAAACTATTATTCCTCACTTGTGCCACAGTGAAACTTCTCCAGGCCTCAAAATGTTAGTGGGCGTTTTCACTCCTGTCACATTTTTTAGTCTCTGTGGGCTCAGTTTTCACTGCAACATCAAGCCCTGCACCTCTAGAAGTAAAGAGAACTTATTATAGCATTTATAAAGCTGTAAATATTTCTATAGCTCTACAAACCTGACTGCAAATAAACTGTTTAAAGATCAGCCATGTACTTGCTTTATTTTCATGAGATCATCAGCTTGTGCAGACCAGATTATCTTAAGTGTGGATGAGCAAAAACAGACAACTGCCATGCCAGAACAGCATGTTAACATGCTGATACACTCATGAAAGCGAAGTGTATCTGTAGAAGAAGTGTAGGGATGATGAGAGCACAGTGAGAGAGAGAGAGAGAGGAACCACACATCTTCACATCGGTCTTCAGGGAGGTGAGCTACATCCTTCCCAGGGTGCCCTATGCAGCACAGGCTAATAACCATCTCACACAGCCATCCAGCGCCTGCATCACTTCAAAAACTGGACTTCACAGCACAGGGAACCTTCACAGCTGCTCTCCTTCCTCCCCTCCGCCCTCAGGCTTCTAAATGGGTGCACTTGGTGATTTGCTCCAGCAAAATGCTCCAGATAGAGCCAACTCAGGACTAAAAATGACCCGCTGTGAGCTATCACACACTGTTTCTATACATTTAAACTGCAGATGTCAAGCAGGCGATGAATCCACAGTTCTTTCACCCTTTTTGTAAATAAAACAGGTACAGTGCAGTCAGTGTGTCGTTCAAAGCGACCAGCTCACACTCACCATCCTTGCGGTGATAGATGATCTCCACCTTGCGCTCCTCGGAGCCCAGCAGTGCCTGGGCCACCTGGGCCACCGCGTGCCGGGTGGTGAACTGGCCATGCAGGAAGTCACACGTGCAGGGCTTCTGCATGATGTCCGGCCTGGAGAAACCCGTCATCTCACAGAAGCCGTCATTACAGTAGATAATAGCACAGTTCTGCACCCGGGCATTGGCGATGATGAATTTCTTGTCTGTGACGGGGCAGAGAAGAGGTTGGGGGGGAGGAGAATTTGTTCACGGTCAGAATATCAATCAAATATAAGCAGGACTATGACTAATTTATCTGTCAAATATAACAGTGGGATTATCCTGCATTATATCCATGGATGCAGGTGGGCAGCTGAGCCACTGAATAAACATTAAACTTCATAAGCAGGATGGAGTCCACAGTAATATTATTGAGGCAGCCACAAGAGAAAAAATGATCACATTTTAAGCTGTAAAATCAGATTTATGACACAACTACTGATTGAATTTATCGAAACTAAACAAATGGAGGAAGGTAAGTAGAAGTAATTAAATCCTCTAATCCATCAAGCCTTTTAAACTGCAATTTCCACAGAAGAGGAGCAGGAGAGGCACCACAGGATTATAAAACAAATGTGGTAGCCATATAATTAAGTTATCATGGCTTCTACAAATACCACAAAGAACCACAAGCATTGTTGTTATAAAAGAAGGCCTATGATTGTTCTCAGGATGCAGCAGGACAGACACAAAAGACAGGCAGCACCCACACAGCCCTGGACACCACAGACTGGTTGTACTCACTTTGTCCTTCGAATTTGCGAATAATAACTCCCAAAAATGTGTTTTGTGGCGCAACATGACCCCTCCGGACAGGCATGGTTCCCCTCCAAACAATGAGGATGATGGAAAATCTTTGGCTGTCCAAGTAAGTCCCCCTCCAAAAAAAGACGCCTACCGTCAAGTTACAGCGGTGTCAAGCGAAGCCTGAGAGGCTCCCCGTTTTCTTTGTCACCACTCAGTCATCCTCGTAAGAAAATCAACCCCCTCTGCTTCTTTTCTACCCCCCCCACCCCGAGCCCCCGTGTTTCCCTTATTTCAACTCCGACGCGTCCCCGGTTGAGCGCATCGCAGAGGCTTCCCTGCGCTCCTCGCCGATGTGAAGCTGGACAGAAAGAAAGAGTCGGAAAGCCGCAGTTGAACCAACATCTCACCGTCGCTCCTCGAAAGCTCCTGTGCGCGTTTATGCCGGCATGTGAGTGAGTTAGTGCGTGAGCGTGGGGGTCTATTGTTGTGAAAGGAAGACGGATGGTCTCCGAGGCCAATGGCTGAGAGGCTGACGGAGCAGCGATGCGCAGCAGCAGCAGCAGCACAGACACCGTGCAGGGAAAACCCACATGGATGCGCAGACAAAGCGGCAGATGGAGACGTAGCCAAGTAGAGGCGAGGCTGGCGGGTAACGGGGTACTGTAACGCGTTACTGTGCGGCTACTGTTGTCATGATGGCACAACAAGGTGTTTTTTTTCCTAAACAGAAAGGCGCCTTCTTGTGGGATCACATCACATGACTAATTTTACGCATACATTAACAAAAAGTACTTTGTGCGCACATGACTGTCAGGGCAACCTACGCAGGCAGCTCTCATTAGACGGGACAGTGGTGTTTAAATGTCCGCTTCAGAGTCGGGTTAGTTTACACCGACACGCGCACAGCCTGCGCACAGTGCGGCTGCTCCTCTGCAGCAGGAGCTGGCCGTGGTGCTGCGCAGCCGGACTGTTTGTACCCAGGCTGCAGAGTTCGTCTTGGCTGCTAAAAAAATGTTGAATATGTCATAAATAATTAGTGGAAACTGCTCCTCTCTAAATAAACCAACAAATAACAGGTCTGTTAAAAAGCGTCAGGTAATCTGGACTGCAGGCGTTAATACTCTCTCTCTTTCCCTCTCCATTCATTTCCTCACTCGCTCCACTTTCCTTTCAAATCCAATTTATTTCAGCTCCACGTGTCTCTGTCATTGTCTCACTCTCTCACACACACACACATGCAAACAAACGAGAGTCTAGTGGAACATCTGTCCTGCCCTTTACACTCACTCCATCCTCCATCTGGTCCATTGAGAAAAACAGTACAGGGACAGGGTAGCAGTGAAGGTGGTGGTGGGGATGGCATGGGTTTACGGCAGCATATGCTGCTTTTATGACCTTTTATTTTAACAATGACAACAGTAGGTTCCATGTGAGGGCGGCCTGTGTTCAACACGCATCACAGGCCGACAGCATTCTTTAGTTGTAGCCCGTCTAGTGCTGCTGTAATGATACAATAATCTGGAACACAAATCTTTCATTTTATTCTCACTCCCCTTTCTCTGTCATACAGCAAACCTGACAGTGAAACAGCAAAGGGCAGGCCTAGCCTTGAGTCATATTCACATTAAGTTCGATGACAGCGTTAATTAACTGTATTTTCGGCTCATTATGTGCTCGCTGAAGGGACAGCTGGTAGTGACAAACACCATTTTCTGTCTTTATTTAGTGCAAAACAGAAATATATGTGCCGACACACAGAAACAAACAAAAGAGGAGATGTAACACAGAAGGTTGTGGGGAACAGTGCAGCATTGTTATTGCCTTAAAGCCACGATAAAAAGACATTATGTCTGTGTTTCAGCACGGACAGATCTGCAAGCTTTACACCTGAACTGTGAACACTCACAGACCCAACTCTGCCATAAAAACATTTGTGAGGCTGTATTAAAACAGAAAGAGCGCCACATTTTCTGCCTTCAGTCTTATTCTCTGTGCTTGGTTATCATCTGTCAGCAGACGCTAGTGGCCAGGCAGCGATAGCTATAAATAAATAAAACTGTATTTACTTTCCATTTATCTAGAACATCACTTATCTGTTTATGCCCTTTATGAGGTTTACACATCCAGAATACTTTATGAGTTCCTGGTGAGAGAAGGAAATTAAGTTTTATCCCTGAGATGCTGTTAAAAGGTTTAATGAATAATTAAGTCTAAATTAAACAATACCACAGGGATGTGGGTCTTAGTGGCATCACACCAGAGAGTTCAGAAGAAAAGCTGGAGGGTCCGGGAGCATCGCGGTACAGATATCTGCTGCAGATGAGAGTCTACCCTGCATCATAGACCCTGTGACTCTTGGGAAATATTATCTGGATATGGAGGACTTTTAGTGTTTTTCATGGTCAATTGAATACATTTGATTTGAGCTCTGCAAATGTGGGATAATAAAGCTTCACAGAGTGAAAGTGCAGCTGCCAACACACACAACCACCCTATCAGGCTGGAAGCATGCAATATTCAGCCAGAAATGCATGTAATTTCATTCAATTCAGAGTACAGGTAATATCAAGCCCATCCTCAGTGAGCAGCTACCTCCACGTTAAAATAAACATTTTACAGCCTCCTGAAAAAAGCTGTTCCTCCTCAGCTCCACCGCTCTGCCCAAATCAGGAGTTGGAGCAGCAATTTATTCTAATATAGGAGGAAAAATAAACTGTGACAGTCACCTGCCGATACACTGGTGTCTATGATGCTGGCATTGCACGATAAAAACAATAATACTCAAGCAGCAGCATGGATGGATGGATTTCCAGCAGTATGTGCCAATGTTCAGAAAGGATAAGGCTGAAACAGCCAGTTTATAAGTGGAGCTGAGTCAGCAGGTGAATGATTACACCTCTGCCCTATGGGATCGTCATTATTATTATGATGTATTGGAGGAAGAAACATGTTTATTAGTAGAGTGAAACCTTGCCCTGAGCCGTGCTGATTAGAAAGACTAATGCCAAAACACTGCAAGCTTGTGGCCGGCCGCCATTCCTGCAGAGAGCATAGGTCCCGATTTGCTGTAAAGAAACAAAGACATGAGTCCTTTTAACCAGGGTTCAAGCCCCCTTGACAGCAAACATCCATCCTGCTGAAACGTCCTCCGCTAAGAGCCAACACTGAATTCCCAGCTGCAAAGAAAAATCGCATCATCACATCACCCACTGTCACACCAAATAATTCCAAATCAGCGCCGTCGTGCAGAATTTAGAAAGTCCGTCCCCCTGTCCACTCTATATGTGACACCAGATTTGAAAGTGAAGGCCCACACGGGGTTTATTTTTCAGCGTATGTGAGCACAAGAAAGCAAACATGGTTAATTACATGGGCTGCCAACAAACCAGAAATGATTTCCCCTGGTGGTTGTAAAGGATCTCTATTACAACCAGGCATTTTTTTTCTTGACTTCAGCCCATAGAGAGAGAGAGAGACAGAGAGAGAGAGAGAGAGAGAGGGGCTCAGTGTACTGTAGCAGTCATTAAATTAACCCAGCACATCCTAATCCACTCAACACCAGCTCATTCATCACTACACACAGGAACACATGCCGTGCGTGTCTATGAAAATGTGTACACATCTGTGAATATCCCTCTCCTTGATACACCAGTTCCAAGACATGAGGGTAAACTCAGTCCGTGCATTCACCTCTATGTTAATCTCCAATCTTGCTTCAGCCGTCAGCCTCCTCCCTGCTGCCGCCGCCGCTACTGCAGGTGGGGTGTTTTTGAAAGGAGAATATCAGCCGTAAGCCTGACTCTATCAGCACAGTCGGTCCATTCATTTTTATCTTAATCTGTTCAGTATGTGAAGCAATTTAGATCGGACAGCGGGGCCTTGGCCCCTAATCCAGGGATCACTCTGGGTAAATGGATGCCTACACCCAGGAATGAACCTATCTGTCTCTCCCAGTTTATTTCTGCCTCCTCTTGTTTTTGTTGGCCCCTGATCTCTGGCAAAAAAGACAACAGGATAGGCAGAACAATCCCAGCCGAATGAATACAAAGCAGGGCAGCAAGGTGTCTGAAGATGAGGTACAGATGACGAAGCCTGACAAGAAGTGTTGCTAGGGGTTCTTCTTGTTTTCACTGCAGTCAACTATCCGCCTTTTGTTCCAGACTTTTTCCACAGCTTACCCTCTTCCACAGATAAAAGTCTCACCTTTCCCCATCTACTGTGTCGCTATCTTTACAGAGTTGCTCAGTGGTTCATGGGAAAAACGCGCCTCGGGTGCAGTGTTGGCGTGACAACGATAACCCACGTGTCATTCCGAGATACTGCCGGCAGTTTTGTCTTCTGTCAGTGTCGCCATCACAGCTAAACGCCTGTGACTGCACAGCTCATCGCCAAAGAGAGGTGTCATCCCAGAGATGTATCACCCTGCACATGTCCCCGACTCCTCACTAGTCCACTTGAGGCGGAGTGACTCTGACTCAGGGCGGTGTGGGTAAAATATTCCAACAACTGATGGATTAAAACTGCACATTTTATGTAGCATCACTGGTTTAACTCTTGTATTCAAAGATACGTGCCTGTTTAAGCCTTCTCCTTGTGCCATGTCCTACACCACGCTCTCTTCTGTTTCTCCTTTTAGCATTTCTTTGCACTGTAATGACTCCTGCCAAGAGACCTTCATGAAATTCTATCCCATAAGAAATACCCCTTACACACATCTCACTGTGTATGCACCTGAGATTCACATTTATCACACACCTATGGGTGTGATTAAGTAAGAAAGGCACCGATTGCCATTACAGATTACAATTACATTTATTTATGAGAGCAGCTGGATGTTCCCCAGCTACACAACAACAAACAAGCCACACACATCAGCGTTTGGCAGAAACAGAGAGTTGGCGTTTGAATGTAACAAAGAATATTGGAACACAGTCTATAAAAATACAAAAAAAAATACCACTCACTTGGCAGCAGAACTACTTTGGGCACATCTCAGCTTTAAATATAGCTAAGCTGAACTATAATAGTCATAAATGCAAAGCGATATGTGCAATTGTAGTCAATGTAGTGAACAGTTTTATCTTTAATGTTGAAGACAGCGGTGCAGAACAACTGACTCTGGCTGGCAGATCAAAAGGATCACCGTACTGCTGCTCAGCCAGCATGTGACACAGACACGATGAGACCTGCAGTATGATGTATTGCAACTTCTGTTGACAGAATGCATGAGCTGAGGTATTTTTAGACGTTGTTTACCTGTTGAATTATCATCTGCCCTGATAATCCCTGGTATCTATCAGCACAGGATTGTGTGCATGTGTAAAAGCAGCCATCACGGTCATATTCATTTAAAGATGTTCTTTCTCACTGTCAGTTTATAAAGGGTTCAGATGGTCCAAGTATTAACAGGGCAGCCCTTTAGAGACTCTGGCTTTCTATATGCAAAGGCTCCATCCCTCCTGTTCATTACCATACTGTTGTCAAAACCCCTGGCAGCCCTCCAGCACGACCAAAGCCCCCCCCTCCTTCCTGCTCCTCTGGTCTGTCTCTCGCTTGCTCTCATTCTCTGCCAGCTACAGCCGGTCTGAGGGATCAGGAGGCAGGGTTGCCGTAGCAACTTGTCCTATCCCTATCGCTGGATGGATCATCTCTGGATTGTTGAGCCCCCCTACCTTCAACTCTCTACAATGCACACACTACCTTCATTACACCTGCCTCTGACAGCAAATATTATCTTTGTTTTTTTTCTCATGTATCACTAAATGTTTCTGTTTGACTCCACCATGTCTGATTGGTGTCACATGACATCACACGTCAATAAATGACTTCTTCTAGGGGAGCTACAGGGTCAGTCCCCATCACACCTTCTGCACTGGTAAGGAAATGATTATTCAGGATGGAATTAAATCTCTGCAGCTGTCCAAGCTGTGTGCCTAAAAAACGTTATTCCACTCTCTCCCTCTCTCTTTTTCTTATAAGCAGAGCTGCACTGGAGACAGAAATAATGTTACTGGATCAGTTAAACCTCAGTGGATGCAGCCCAAAAAAAGTAACACAGCACAGGAGCCTGGTGAGAAGGTAAAAAGTGCAACAAGAGGAGCTCACGTTACAAAGCAAGCTGCAGGCATGGCAACCACACAGCCAGCTCTAAGAAGCCCCACATCAGCAAAGCAAAAGTCGTTCTGGCTACATGCTAACTTCAAAACCATGCTGACAAGGCTAATTATTATATTAAACTCTGCCTTGTAACCTCCATTTAACCCTCATGCGTTGTTCGGGACATTTTTGTCCTCTGAGAGAAATTTTTCTGTTTATTTTGGCCATAACTTTGTCAATATGTGGACAAATTGAATCATTTTTCCTCAATAAGCTTAATTTTACATAAATTTTGTTAATATGATTTTAAAATTTTTCATAGGTCAACGGTACACTGTGGGCAAATTTTACCCCCTAATGTGTTGTTCGGGGACAAAAACGTCCCCTAACTTTAACGGTTTTAAAAATATATTAGATAAATATTTTTTTGAAATTTTTTTGCATAGACCTTTTAATTAACTTCAGTTCTAATCAACAGTAGTGAAAAAATCATTTTCCCCCAGGATTTTAACCCTTTAATCACCAATTTTATAAGGGGTGGTGCTGAAAATTGAAAAAAAAAAACACAAAATGGCTCATTTTTAATAGAAAAGGTGAATGTGGACTGGATTCTTTTGAACCTTTATTACAGTCTTGGTCATGTCAAACATCAGTAAAAAAATTGACTTGATTGCATTATTAGTTTTTGCACAGCACTGGATTTTCTTTTTTTCTCCCTAATGTGTTGTTCGGGGACAAAAACGTCCCCTAACTTTAACGGTTTTAAAAATATATTAGATAAATATATTTTTGAATTTTTTTTGCATAGACCTTTTCATTAACTTCAGTTCTAATCAACAGTAGTGAAAAAATCATTTTCCCCCAGGATTTTAACCCTTTAATCACCAATTTTATAAGGGGTGGTGCTGAAAATTGAAAAAAAAACACACAAAATGGCTCATTTTTAATAGAAAAGGTGAATGTGGACTGGATTCTTTTGAACCTTTATTACAGTCTTGGTCATGTCAAACATCAGTAAAAAAATTGACTTTATTGCATTATTAGTTTTTGCACAGCACTGGATTTTCTTTTTTTCTCCCATTTTGTCCCATAGACTTACATTATAAACACACTTTTTTTGACTGCACAGCCATGGCACTAAATAATCATGCATTCTTGATTGTTGGTGGTTTACCCTGTTGGTAGGAGGTAACATTTGTGATTTTTACAGTTAACAACTTAATTACCATATTAACCCTTTACCTGCAGGCCTGTGCTCATGTACTGTAGTTTCTGGCTTAAGTATATGGAGTTATAGGGAGTATTTTAGCACATAATTGTGTGTCTACACACTGTGTGTGTATGTTAGAGAGGAAGAGAGCCATTTGCACACTGTCAGGGAAGGAAAGTCAGGAAAATAAAGTTACTAAGTAAGTGAAGTGTACCTAATTCAGACGTACAACGGCAATGCATAAGCATGTAAAATGAAAACATCCAGGAGTTCTGGCGTCTGAAGTTGTGGATGGGTAAAATAGCTGTTTTTTTTTTTTTTTTTAGCTTTCGGAAAACACGTCCTCCAGTAGAGTGACTTTACTTTTAGGTTAGTGTCTCAGTTGAGATCACTGAATTAGTCTAAGTGAGGTCTAAGTGCCCCTTTTCCATGGTGTGTTGCGCTCCACACGACCATACGTACATGTGCATGTTACTAAATAGACACCATAGATAGATAACTTGATAACATAATAAATAATCATTGACTAACCAAATCTAATCTACAGTTTAGTCCCCTACTAAAATTAGTATTAAAAGTAGTTTAGTAAAGTAAAGTAAAGTAAATTTGTTGCAGCCCTAAAAGTAAGTGCCGGGCCCTTTGATGCTGAGAGGTTCAGACTAAACAAAACAAAAACACTAGTGGACTTGCATGCATCCTCCTGGTCATTTAATGGTGACAAGAGCAGCAAGCAGCATGAAGAGAGGATTCACCTGTGCATGAGTGAAGGATTCACTTGTGAACGAATGAAGGATTCGCTTGTGAACAAGTGACGGATCTACTTGTGCAGCCTTCACAGCTTCACAGCCTGGCCCTTCATAGAGCCAGGCTGCACAATCATTTCCAGAGATTGTGCACAAGTGAATCCTCTCTTCATGTTGCTTTCTGCTCTTCTCACCATCAAATGACCACAAGGTCACATGTAAGACCACTTGCCTTTTTGTTTTGTTTAGTCTGCACCTGTAGACATCAAAGGGCCACACGTGCATAGCAACACTTTCTTTGTTTTTGTTTACTATGAAGACTCTGTGGTTGTGTGTACTCACAGACAACAAGATCAGTGTGCAAATGGCTCTCTTCCTCTCTAACATACACACACAGTGTGTAGACACACAATTATGTGCTAAAATACTCCCTATAACTCCATATACAAGCCAGAAACTACACTACATGAGCACAGGCCTGCAGGTAAAGGGTTAATATGGTAATTAAGTTGTTAACTGTAAAAATCACAAATTTTACCTCCTACCAACAGGGTAAACCACCAACAATCAAGAATGCATGATTATGTAGTGCCATGGCTGTGCAGTCAAAAAAGTGTGTTTATAATGTAAGTCTATGGGACAAAATGGGAGAAAAGAAGAAAATCCAGTGCTGTGCAAAAACTAATAATGCAATAAAGTCAATTTTTTTACTGATGTTTGACATGACCAAGACTGTAATAAAGGTTCAAAAGAATCCAGTCCACATTCACCTTTTCTATTAAAAATGAGCCATTTTGTGTGTTTTTTTTTCAATTTTCAGCACCACCCCTTATAAAATTGGTGATTAAAGGGTTAAAATCCTGGGGGAAAATGATTTTTTCACTACTGTTGATTAGAACTGAAGTTAATTAAAAGGTCTATGCAAAAAAATTTCAAAAAAATATTTATCTAATATATTTTTAAAACCGTTAAAGTTAGGGGACGTTTTTGTCCCCGAACAACACATTAGGGAGAAAAAAAGAAAATCCAGTGCTGTGCAAAAACTAATAATGCAATAAAGTCAATTTTTTTACTGATGTTTGACATGACCAAGACTGTAATAAAGGTTCAAAAGAATCCAGTCCACATTCACCTTTTCTATTAAAAATGAGCCATTTTGTGTGTTTTTTTTTCAATTTTCAGCACCACCCCTTATAAAATTGGTGATTAAAGGGTTAAAATCCTGGGGGAAAATGATTTTTTCACTACTGTTGATTAGAACTGAAGTTAATGAAAAGGTCTATGCAAAAAAAATTCAAAAATATATTTATCTAATATATTTTTAAAACCGTTAAAGTTAGGGGACGTTTTTGTCCCCGAACAACACATTAGGGAGAAAAAAAGAAAATCCAGTGCTGTGCAAAAACTAATAATGCAATCAAGTCAATTTTTTTACTGATGTTTGACATGACCAAGACTGTAATAAAGGTTCAAAAGAATCCAGTCCACATTCACCTTTTCTATTAAAAATGAGCCATTTTGTGTTTTTTTTTTTCAATTTTCAGCACCACCCCTTATAAAATTGGTGATTAAAGGGTTAAAATCCTGGGGGAAAATGATTTTTTCACTACTGTTGATTAGAACTGAAGTTAATTAAAAGGTCTATGCAAAAAAATTTCAAAAAAATATTTATCTAATATATTTTTAAAACCGTTAAAGTTAGGGGACGTTTTTGTCCCCGAACAACACATTAGGGTAGTGTTTGCGAACAATGCATGAGGGTTAAATTTGCATCTGACATTCAGTCTGCCTTCCAAACCTGTGCTGCAAAGTTTCACAGAAACTACTGCTCTTGGATGAATGTACCAGGTGATGTCATTAATTTGCTTCAATGCCAAGCTCTGTGACGACAGTAAAGGGCAAGGTTGTGATCACCATGTCGCCACACACTGCTCCCATAGTCCAGCTTCACATTTGTGACAAATCCAGCTACAGCTAACATTCCCACTGCTTTTAAAAATGTGTGTGTCACTTATGGGCACATTTTTTTTTACTACACATCATCATCATCGATCTTGCCTAATATCTTTGCAGGACAATCTATTTAAAAGATGTCATACAAGGTGAAGTTGCCCACTGATCAATCTCCTCCATTGATTTATGGCTAATGACATTGAGCGATGACTGCAAAAAGCTCCTACATTTAGATTATTGACGCACTGTACTAAGTGACAGATAGCCAAGCTCGTAAAGCCACCTGCCAACAGGCTGAAAGTATAAAAAGGCTAAATATAGAAAGACGCTTAGAATGTACAGCTTGTAAGACAAATACTGACCTAATATCACTGTGGTCAAGGTCAGGCTGGCACAGCCAAGGCAAGCTTTCTGCATGCATTGTGAGTATAGTAGAAATTGTCCAAGTTTAACCCTCTGACCCTCTCACAGACTTGGGCTCATTTTTAAATATGAAGTCCTGCAAACATTAAAGTTTCCTATTAGATAAGGATTAGATTAGCCTTTCCTCCCACATAATGTTAGTATTTGACAAGCAGATTCCTGCATGCTTTCACATCCAAATCCTCAAATGAATTTGATCTACTCACTGTAAAAAGGAAAAACAACAGTAACCGAAGACATTCACTCCGAGTCTTAGTTTACTCAAGTTATAATGATGTAATTAAACGCAATTAATTAGAGCTGTCAGCTGCTGATAGTGTGACGCCATCGGTGCACCTCATTTAACAGGAGCTGTAACAGGAGCCTGCGCTGCAGTCGCTGCCTATCAGGGGCAGAATGAAACTATAGAAGCGTCCTATGAACTTAGACATCGACTGTTGCAGTACCTGCAGGATTCAGTTTCTCTTACAGCTTTAACCGTCCTGCAAAAGGAAAAAAAGAAATAATTTCACACAGGTGAGAGATGTGAGCTGCAATCACATGAGGTGATGTGCTTCTCCCACCCTGCATTTTTTATGAAGCGGCTGGCGGCGTACATTTGAAACAGAGGCCTGATGATGTGATGCCTAACAGTAAGACCTAAGGTTCAGTGAGAAAAGCAGCTCTTAAGAGTTAAATTTAAAATCTTAGGGTCTGATTAAATTATTTTTTAAATGGAATAATAATAAATAAAAACTCACTCTACTACATTTTATCTCACAAGTCTATATCGCCCTCTGTTGGCGATATTATTTAAACACACTGATGTAACCAGTCACTCTTTCCATCTGATGTAAAAACAAAGCATAAGTTAATCATTTATACAGGCAAGGAGGTCAAAGGTCAAGGTCAGCAGCAGCTAAAACATCCTGGCTGGATGATTATTGATCCAAAACAAAGCTTCTGCTTTTATATCCTGTGAGATAAAAGCAACTTTATTAAATATACGGTGGGCCAAAAAAGGGGGAAACACAGATCCAAACATGCAGTAAATACACTAAGTAACCTTCAGCACACAACATTCAGCCGCTCCTGGTCTGAACAGGACTAATTTCATTAATTGCAATCGCTTGTTCTCAAAGGAGGGAACACAATAAGCCATTATGAGAGGCATCTGAAAGGGGATCCTCTACTTTCACGTTGTCTGCTGCGTGAATACACAATTACAGGTGTCAGCTGACCCCCGGCTGTGGGGTCAGGGCAGAGGGCGAGCTTGATTTCATGATATGACTTGTGTCTTGATCAATCTTTTACCGCGCCTCGTCAAATTAAACCCGGTGTCGGCCCGGGTACGGCCGAGTATCACATGCTGTCATTAACTATATAAAGCAGGAGCAGACGGAAACGGGAGAAGTCCGCTTCTCCAAATATGAGTATTACACCGTCCCTCTGTCGGCTCTCGTTTTTCCATTACTCAGCCAGAATCACGTCTGTGTGTCTGAGTGTGTGCAAGACCCCGACCAGGACCCAGTATAGATGAGAGGCCTTGTCATGTCTGGAGAGATCTAAACCACTTAGAGGATGAGCAGTGGTCTGAGCTCCTTTCAGACACCCTAGCGCAGCATTCTGCTGAGAATAAGATCCTGGAGCAGCCCTGTTTAGCCACAGATAGCAGCTGCCCTGTTAGTTCACTCTATCTCCAACCCTTCAAGCTTGAATCCCAAGAGCCTCTTAAGAGATGCTGTGCAGTTTTTTTTCCCCCTCCGCCTGCTCTCAAAAGCAGCTGAGCTCAGAAAAACACATTTGTCACACTGGGGAGCTTTACAGGTGTCATCACATGTTACAGCCCAGCAGCCTCCAGGAACAGTTTAAGTAGTTATTGATTCATTAAAGTATAAGGCTGGAAACATGCGTGCATAGTGAGCAAACTATGCTGGATGACCCGGCTCATTTAACTGTTTAATCTTATACGTGCTATAGGCTTACTGGCACTAAACCACCCCCAGGTGATGTCTACGGGTTTACAGCGAGGGGTTAGAGATTTCAAGAGGAAGGCTTACTGTATCGCACTTTATAACATCCAGCCCGGCTCAGTTTTACAGTGAAGCTGTCAGTCAAACTCTCACATGAACCATCTCTTTGTACTGATCCGAGGTGGCAGGAGTCACTTTCAGGCTGACGGAGCAGGAGGAACAGGAGGAGGAGGAGGAGGAGGTGAAAGGCAACCCAATCTGTCACGTGGTGTTGTCTGGGTTTCCTTAGGATTCTCCTAATGCGACCCAGGTTAATAAAAAATGGCTCATGAGTGCTACGGGGGAGGCGATGGTTCAATATTTTAACAAGCCTCAGATTTAATTCCTGCTTTAGTGGAAAATCACGGTGCTATGCTTGTAAAGTGGAAAATGAAGCGTCTTTTTTTAAATATTCATGCTGTCTACAGTACATGGGGAAACTCTATAAGGAGAGAATGGACAAGTTTCCTCTGTACTTGTTTGACTTTATCAATAAAACAGCCATATATATCAAATTACAACCCCCACGTAAGCAGAGTACAGTAAAGCTTCTGTTAACCCCACGTCTGATTAGATTGTTACAGCCTCAACGTCATGCTAAAAAAAAAAGAACTGCAGCTCCTGTCAGCTTGAGTCTATCTGCCCCGAATCACGAGAGAAGGCCAGCAGGCATAAAATATGACGATAAAAGCAAACATAGAACAAAGATATTTGACTGTTTTGTGCAGAAAAGATGCATCACAGGCGTCAGAATATGAAACAAAGGAGAAAACAAAGTGTGTGTCTAATATTAGCACACCAGTGCAGCAGGGTCACTGTGGCCACTCCACACTACTCATGTAAAAAAGCATCAGGACACAATGCAAACAAGAAAGTGATTTAAATGAAATAAAACATTACTGATTAGTGATACATGGTATTTCAGTGCTACACTGATCAATCGATGCATACCAGCAGGTGGCAGTCTTTTTGCACTGATGATAAACCTACAATCTTAACAGTTTTTGTCCCGTTTGTTTAAATTTTACCTTTAGAATTATGTTATCTGATCACATTCACTCTGCCCGTCAGCCTCTAAATTGCAGCATGTTTTTCCATAGACAAAATATATATGTATTTATTATTATTATTATTTTATAAGACATGAATTATAACAAAGGGATCTCATATAAGACAAAAAATATTAAAAAGTTATTGATTTATTGATTCATTCTCTAAAAAATGTCAACTTCCATATACTGTTGGAAATACACAAACATTTAAAGCAAATTAAATTAAATGTAATTTAAATTAGGGTTTCCATATAGCGTCTAATAATATATAAAATGTCAATTTCCTAAGAAAAGCTAAAAAAAAAACATTATTACAGCCTTATGTTTACACAATATGTTTACACAATAAAAGGTTGATGTGATCAGGTGGCAGGTTTTTAAATAATTTGAATACATTTCCAGGACAAAAGGATAACGACGATTTAAATGTTGGAAAATATTTTTGGACTTCTTTGTGTCATAATGAATTCCATGCTAATAAGTGTGCATAATGTAAAGAAAACTTAATGAAACTGGCGATCTAATAATCTGACTGTAAAATGAATATTAACCGTCTTTGTCTTTCCTTTATTAAAAATGTAATTATACCTTGAGTTCCATGTGTTTGACATTGATGACACTACATGACAAATTCCTGCATCATCAACATCTGATTTCTTTACAATAATCATTGTTTGATGTTTTTGTTGTAAAATATCTAGATATAGCGTATTTTCAGGGCACTATCTACAATTTTTTCTGATAAAAGAAAACACATATTTATGCTTAAATTCTGTACAACTCTGTATTTTTTACCTCTAAGTGAGTTACAGACCCTTTTAAGGCGACGTGTGTCCATATGGAAGGATCTTAAAAAAGGCCTTTTCTGCTTACTGTCTCGCCCACAAGGTGGCGATAAAGATCAGGAAACAAAAGTATATGAATATGACTGATACAGTTCTGTTTAATGCAAGAAAAAATGTTTAAATTGCGATCTTTTATTCCCGTGTGATTAAAGAGTGGATGAAATAAGGGAGCTGTTAACACTTGAGGCAAATGATACCTGTTTAATTCCTGCTTCAGCCGGAGCCAGATGTGAGGATAATTTGAATTATAAAGCAAAAAGCAGGATTCTGTGTAAATATGCTGCACTAACATGATTACTGTGGACATATACATAATTATCATCAGCCTAATGATGGCCTGAATGATCCCCTTATTGAGGTATGCAAACAGGTGTAGTCTGAAGAATCCTCATGTCTGTCCGAGGTCATCAGGCTGATTGCGGCCTCTTTGTCTGTATTTTCATTGCATGTTGGGGGAGCAGGAACCTACAGGTGGGCTTCCTCTCCTGGGGCGTGGGAGTGAAGTCGGAAGTAAGGTAACTAAATCAATATCATGTGAATTATTAACAGCTTCCTCCATTGTCACGCACCATGGCTCTCCAGCTCTCGGAGATGCACTCCCTCCATCCCTTCCTCTCCTCCCTTCTTTTGTTTTCTTTCTTCCTAGGAAGTTTTCTACACAATACGACGCACATACGTATGGCAACACTATTTCCACACATGTGCATATACACACACACACTGGTCTTTAAGCTCACCCTTGTTGGAGTGCTCATTAGTCAGTGCAGTGATGCAGAGTAGCCCTGTCATTAGCTGAGAGCTCTCTGTCCTCCACTCCCTTCCCTCTGTTTTATTCTTCTTCCTCTACTAAGGATTCGTCTTTATTTTATCTCAGACGCCAGGGGCCTTCCAGAGATCTACATGACAAAGATCTCCCTAATCCCACTGAAGTCTAAATACCCTCAGCAGACCGTCTTTATTAGCAGAATTGAGATCAGGTATCCTAATTGCCTTTGCCGTACGTGTCACTTGTTACTGTCGAAGCTGAAGAGTTTGCTCCACTCTGCCTTTGTTTCCTCACTTTGGATGGTCAGAAATCGAACCATCGTCAACACACCTTCAACAAAAAACTTAAATAAACAAATTTACATTGATGCAAAAGTATTTTAAAAAGTCTGTGAAAAAAAAAAACCTCAGCAAGGGCTGGAGCGTATTCTCCTCCAGCTGAGCAGAGACAAACAACAAGGAGCAACAGGGTGTTTGAAGGGATGTGCTGGAACAAGCAACTTACAGGAGCCCACGTCTATAAACACACACATACACACCACCCTCCATCACTCCTTCCCTTCCTCCTTATCCCTCCTCCGAGCTCTCATGACACTAATGCTTGTCCGCTATGTTTAGCCCCATGGGCGACGAATCCATCACAAGGAGAAGATGTATTTATTCTGTCTCAGGATGCCTAACCCTACATTCCAAATCCTAATTTATCTGAGCGGAGACGGGCCGACACAGTCCTATCAGTCTTCTTCTCCTTCTCCTCTTGGTGCTCTTTCTTATCTTTGGAGTTGTTTACGGACCACATCACAACATCCTCTAACATCTCTTGAACTAATGACCATGTTGTATAATCCATCAATCTGCGAACAGCCACAGAAAGAAGAAGGAAAACACACACCAGGTAAACATTCTCAACAAATCTGACTCTTAGCAAAAAAACAAATTTTGTCAGAACGTGAGCTATTTCTGTCGCATAAACACTCATCACGTCCAACCTGCTGTGTTACCAGCTCGCCATCAACAATGCAATTAATGAACACAATGATGATAGCACCAGGAGGACATTCCTCTTTGCTCATCGTGCATTCCGCGCTGCATGCTATTACAAATGACCAAACACTCCATATAATAGCACATCATTTAGCCGACGTCCTTCGCTGGCTTGGCTCCCCACATACTGCACGCTGGCCATCAAAATCTCTGTGATAGAGCACATTAATTACACCCATCCACAGACAGCTATGATTACAATTTCACACGTTTGAATGGACTACAGCCATTTGCCACAGAACTGCAGAGGCAGAGCAATGACTTTGGTGGAATGGGGGGGGGGGTTCATAATTCTCCAGAGAACTGCAGATGCAGGATATGTGGACGCATGGATGCTGACAGCTCTGGCGTTTAAGCAATGTGCTGTAATTGCATGCAAATGGACCTGAATCTGTATCTTAACACATCTTCATTAGCCGGTTCACAAGTGTCTGCAGCTTAGATGGAGGGACAATGGAGGGTTGAAGTTAATTCTTAGTAGGCTGGTTCTGTTTTCATATTGGACAACTTTAATTAAGCGATAGATTAAGTTTTGAAGGGACGGTTTAATGCACTGAATCCCGTGAGCGCTCTAATAAACAGCAGAATAGAATCAGTCAGTGGATATCTAATGGGGTTGAAAATAGACTCCGACATCTATATTCCGTCTTTAAACAAATGTTGTACTAAATGTGTTGGTGAGTTTCATCTGCTCTGCAAATTACTTTGAAAAATGTAATTACAGGAGTTCACATTTGAGCAGTATAAAGTATGTATTAATGAAGGTTGTGTGGGTTTTTCTTTAATTGTACGCCTTTATGCAAGACATGCACTTTTGTCTCTTAAGTTTATTAATAGATATACTTCTAGTTTCACATTTGGAGAAATATGCTTGTGAGAAGTAGAAGCCTGCAGTCGCTCTTATGTGTCAGCTTAGCTTAGTGCAAAGACTGGAAACGGCAAAATCCACCTACTGGTACCTCTAAAGCTCATTAATGCACATATTTCTGTTTAATCCCAGTGTAAAAAACACACATCTTAAGTGTTTTAGGTTACATAACAAATTATTTATAAGCTCAGAGAAGGCGAATTTTATCTTCACTGAGAAAAAGCCTGCCAACAGCAGTCAGCACCATCCTGGTGACATAAGCTAGCAAGCAAGCAAGCAAAGCCCAGCTAGCTCACCGGCCGGCTCGTCCCTCAAAGTGCGGATCAATTAGATGCATTTTAAAAAGTATCACAGGTGTGAAGGAAAGAACATAAATCCATCAGTTTATTGCACCCAAAAAAGCTTGAGCGCTGCGCTGTTTTGGTCAAAAAATGTAGTAACTAAATGTGTGCGGCGCAAACTTCAAACCCATCTGGTGCTGGGAAAACCATACAACAGGATTTTCAGAGCTTTGCTAAAGTCAACAACCTCCTGCAGCTGGAAACAAAGTTGATGGGAGCACTGAGGCAGAACCACAACAGTAAAGCTGTCGGCCATAAAAACCAAAACACTAAGCTAACAGAAGATGCTAAGAATCATGAATTGCAGCATCTGTGTGTAATAATGTGAAGGGAGTGCACATGATATTCATTCTCTGGAGCAAGTGGGTGTCTACACGTTTTTTTTTTTCTTGTGTCTGAAATCGTTTTGACCTGTAATCCCCAAGATTATAGTGGCTAAACTGCCCACTGTGTGTTTTCATGCTCTTTATCAACTCCTGGTATGCTAGGCTGAGAGGACTGCTGGCCTCTCGATGCCCTTAGCCTGACATTCAGGGATCACAAGGGTAGCTCGCTGTGCGCGCGTGCGTATGTGTGTGCACGCCCGAGTGTGCCTGCGTGAGCACAGGCATCTCTAATGCCCTTGGGGCGGAGACCAGCTCCTAGGAGGTAACAGCGGGTCAGGGGGCACGGCAATTAGGAAGCAGTTGGAACCATTAATTAGCCGATATATCACTTACACTATTGTTGATATAAACTGTGTACTATAAGCTGAAAATAACCTTTGCACAACTTTCCCTCCTGATTATGTTCCCGTTAGGTTGAAGTTGTGCCAATTATTGCCACCTATGCTCTTAGTCCTCTAAAAGCTGGACAATATGACGCAGCAGTCAGAGAAATAATATAAAAATAATTCATCAGTAATTGAACCTCAGAAATGATGTCTGGCACTGAGAATGACTCTTTCAACTGTGCACCCCGTCTTCAGGCATCATGTCTCCTGAATTCACATCATGTTTTTTTTTTTTTTCTGAGGGTTTCACCTGTGATCCAAGTCCGCCTTGAGCGGTTTGATTTTCTTCTCTGTGCCTCCAAGCCAGGCTGTGAACTTTCAAAGGCTGAGAGTAAAGCTGCTGTGAAAACCGGGGAGAGGGGTGTATCTAAGCCTGCGAGCTCCAGAGCTCTGAAGCTAAAAGGGACGGCGGACGGGCGGAGGCTGCGGCTGTTTAGAAAGCACAGAAATGCGGGTAGTGATGGGGATTGACAAGGCCACCCAAGTGAGAAGGGGGGGGGCAGTATGCTGAGACACACGAGAGCAGCTGCACATGAAGGTGTGCACGGGTGTGACTGTGCAATCACACCCTTTCACAGAAACGTCGTCAGACCCCCCATCGAGTGCACGGTAAGGCATTATCCTGGCGAGCAACACCCCACCGACACTCAAGTTCCACGATAAGGCTCTTCCTGCTGTTGCTGTACCTCTCTAACCCACAACCGAAGGATAAGCAAGAACACAGCAGAGCTCCTCAGGAGCAGCAGAGGCCATTTTCCAAGCCACCGAATGATTGACAGGGGCTGACGATAAAGGCAGAGAGGAGCGGCATTGAAGGATAGCGGCCTCTGTGATGGAGTGCTCATGGGGAAGAGTAGCTATTGAATCCTCTTTTTAATCTGTCTGTCAAGGTTATTGAAAGTGCTGTCTTCGTTATTGCATGCCAGCCTTGGACTTGGAGGGGCCATAAGTATGAGAACACACCCTGTTCCAGTGGGCAGATAAACAAGCTGCAGGCCAGAGACAAACATGCATTGCAACTGAGACCAATATGCGTCATATGTGTACTGAACCTGTAAATGTTCCCAGCTGGACACGTCGTTGAACCCACTGAGCCCTGGTTCTCACATTTTTTTGCGGTCCCCTCATCAAACCTGTTCTTTTTGCCCTCAGACAATCACTCACACTGCTGGAGCTCAGGTTTAGACTGAGGGGGCTCCACTCCAAAACGGACCCCTTTTTCAATCGATGTTCATCAGCGGGTCTAGCAATAAGTTGTCAATGAGATTCTCATTAGAATTCAAGTATGCTTTTGAATAATATTGTATAGCACTGAATCACAGTGACAGATGACTGTGTGAGTGGCAGTTGAGAGCTTGTCATGGAGTGAATTTTAATCAAAAGAGGGGACAGTGTCAGGCAGAAATTGATGTGTCTGTATCAAACTACTGATACTGCATGTTCCTGTTTTGTTATAATCTTTAGGCTTGACATAACTTTCCCTGCTCTTACAGCACTTTGAAGGATGAATGCCATGAACTGTGGTGGGAAAAAATAATTGGTGAATCCAGGGTTGGCTTACTCCAGGCCCAGGTTCACACTGGGGAAATCAATCCGGCTAGAGCGGGATTCGGGCCGTATCCAGATATATCTGGATAGTTTTTTTTCTGAGTCTGAACAATGGGAATCCGGCTATATCCAGCTTGATTTCAATCCACTTTTCGGAGGTGGATCTAGCCGGATTGGCTCAAATGTGGCTCAGGTCTGAGCGCAAATGCAGCTAGTGAATCCGGCTAGGGACATCATACTTCCGGTTCACGGGGACAGTGTCCAGGTCGCGTACAAAAGCCGTATGTAAACAACCGTCGAACTACGACAGCTTTGCCCCAAATTTATTTTCAACAGGGCTACAAAGGAATAAACTTTGAACCGAAAAAAAACAAAAGAACGAGCGACAGGGGACCAAAAAAACGCACAACGCATGAGCACATGCGGCAAACTTCTGCTGATCTACCTGTAACACCGCTGTGCACGTGCTGAAATATTCAAATCATAGTTTTTTTTCATGCTCTTTTTTTTTGCTTTTTTAAAGCATTGTTGTTGCTAGACTATGGAGCAGGGTTGTATATTTGTGCATGTTTGCAAAAGGACATTCACATCATGTCGGTCTGCAATGGGAAGGAAACTTTGTGAAAGGAAAACTCAGCCCCCTGTCCGTTTGTACCATCCCAAGCCGTGTGCACTGCATGACCAACCGAATGGAACTAAACGTAATTAAGATCTACTCAAGGTTAATTTGGTCAGCAATGGTATTACGTATGTACGGAGTAGCCTTTTTCTAAATATCAGTCCATTAAATCTGTTATTAAAAGATGATATGAATGAGACCAAGCATATACACATTAAAAATAATTAGTTTGCTCTGTGTGTTTTTCTCCACAGGAAAATGAGAGCAGGATTTTAATCTTTATTATCAGTAATTGTAAGGTTTTTTTCTTCCCTCGTCATTCTGTGTGGATCTACTTATTCATGAGCTTTGGTTAAAATCGATTGGTCGACATACACTCATTTGAGCACCATTCAAATTATAAATAAAGGACAGTCTTTTAGAACTGAGCTTTGGTAAGCAAGAAGTGCTACTTGAAAACTGGCATCTATCCAAGAGAAATAACCTTGCATTCTCTTATTCATTTCATTTGAAAACTTGGTCACAGATTGCCCTTAAACAGAACAATTTTCATATGGCAAAAGCGTTGCTTTGTTATCCCTCGCAAGGCTAGCTGCTATCAACAAAGTGGCCTGAAATTACCAAATAATCCATCAAGAGCCGCTGCTTTTCACAGAGCTCTGCCTCGTATCAAAGGCTTACCTTGCTTGTATTCAAATTTTCCTGCATTATTTCACTATTCATTTCTGTAGAATAATACATTTCTGGAAGATATAAAATCTGTGAAAGATGTATTCTAGTGCAGCAAAATCACTTATTTGTGCCGGCCCTGAACCATTCATGGCCATCAAGAAAGACATAACAAAAGTGACTGTACATGAATAGACTCTTGGTCTATTCAACTCTTTCAATATGTCTTTTATTTGTATAATTTATTAATCTGCTGTTGACAGTTTTTCGGCCATGCATATACCTTAATGTGTGCGCACATACATAACACATGCATGGGGATATTTGCTTAAAAGAGACTGTTATGACCACAACATTATCAGCTACAGTTTACACTCCAGCGGCAATTAGAATGCCTCTGTGTGTGTGTGTGTGTGTGTGTTCATACTGTAGCCATGCACGCGTGTGTATGTGTGTGTGTGTGCAGTCACAAACATATGCTGGAGTCAGTGGGGAATAGTTTTCCCAAGAGAGTAGTCCACACAGCCCTCCAGTCAGTGTCTCAAATTAGAGGGAGCAGCGGCATAGCGGTGGCTCATCCACTTTAATAGCATTTTAACTGTTATTGGAGCTCTTATATATGAGCATTCAGTGATGCTGGTCATGCCGGCGCGCCTATGAAAAGGACAGTGCCACAATAGCCTCCAACTGAACTGTGACAGGCCAATTAATGAGCCTTCATTGGGAAACAGTCGTTACATAGGTCACCTAAGAAGTGTAATTAGAATGCGATGTAGATTCTTATTTTTATTGAGAGCGTTAAATTGAAAGAGGGAGCGCAATCAATGGCGAGTCGTTATAACAATGTAGGCTGATAGATTTGGGTAAAAAAAAAAAAAAAAAAAAGGTGACTGTTTATGAGATGCAGAGCGGATCACACGCAAGAGAGAGCACACACACACAAACACACACATAAATGTCGCCCACGAGGCTTGATAGATGTGTCACAGTGGGGATGTGAATGGGAGCCAATTACATTTATAATGTCAAATGTGGTGCAGAAATTAGCTTCAGTATTATTATGTGAAAGCTAATTGCAAGGAAATGCTAAAATGATTTAAATCACCAGGGCTATTTCAAGACATTAAGACATTCTGAAGATAGCTACAGCACTAACAATTTGTACCACCCATTTTATAATTACATTTAATAGGTTGTCTTATCAGTGCTCTAAAAGTGGATTCGGATTATCGCAGGCTGGACCAGGCCGACAGAACAAAATTGTATTTTTTTTTTTTTTAAGTGATGAGTGCTGGCCATTCTGCTCATAGGAGAAGGGAGAGAGATAATATTCTGGGGGTTAAACTCTTGGATTGCCTCTTCAAAAGGTAAAATGGAGCAGAACACCATTGGCGAGGCCATGCTTTGTATTTTCAAGAAGGCAGTCTGGAAGGTCTACTATTGGCATTCACCGCCACTTAACTTCCCACCGCAATAGATTTCCTACAGTATGTGAAGACACATACAGAGCGTGTTGCCAAGCCGTCTTCAGAATTGACCCCATCCAGCGGCACTGACCTCACCATTGTTGGCGCTCTCAGCATTCAGATTGTATGCTAATAAGGGCGGCGAACGGAGGGAGGGGGAGCAGAAGACATGCTTTGTTATTAAGCATACGCAACACTTGAGTTGCTGCTGCTTATTAATGTTCAGGGTCCATCTCTTCGACAGAATTATGTTGGTTTTACAGAGCAGTACAGTATGTAGGCATTGTCCGTAAACGATCATTGTAAGAAGGTCAGAGGAAATAAATGTCGTCTTGACTTTTCTGAGCATAGAAGTTTTTCCACCAAATTCCCTTCTCTCACTGTAGATCGGTTTGAAGGACACTCCACGCTTAGTATAGAGCAATTCATTGTCTCCAGGTTAGCTGCATGTGTCACAAGTACTGTGTGAACTGTGACTCGGAGTCACAAAAAGAGCTACAGGAGTTGTGATGCTGAAGAAGAATTGCGGCGAAGAGAGGCCGCTGAATGAAGGCGACATGATCAGTAAAGCGTGTGATTGTGTGCGCTTTTGAAAGGAAGCTGAAGGGGAGGGAGATCTGTATTCTGTGTGCGTGGGGTAGGATGTCGGCTGGAGGGGAGGCAGGGGGGTTGAGGGAGGGAGCTTAGCGCTCTCTGTCCACAGCACCTGAAAGTCTTATCCACAGGTGTACAATCAGCAGCATAAGCAACAGGCCCTCTTTACCCTAAGAACACATCATCCCCAGTCCAGCCTCATGGACCCAGGGTGCCGCTCGGAGCTTAGATGGAGATTAAGGTCTGGATCTCGCCGAGGAGGAAACGTATCATTCATAAAGCGACATTTCCTGATGGTGTCTGATGATGTCTACAGCGCATCTTAACCATTTAACCTCTGGCTCAGATTTATGCCCACTCAAGTTGCTATAAAAAGGTTTTCATGAATGAGTACACCTGTCCTTGTGTCGTGTTTTGCAGAGGGGGTTGCCTACCTCCAGGAGCAACTTTAGCAACTTCAGCCTACATCAGTACTAGCAGATTTTTTAATGACTGAGAACTTCTTACTTTTTCTCTTAACAGCAAAATACAGCAACGAATGTGGCAACCAAAATATCACTTTATTCAAACGTGGACAAAAAGGAGGAGTGTGAGAGAAGCTCATGAACTGAAACTGCGGCTGCCTGTCAATCATTCAGTTTTTTAATTATGCATGACTTTTACCTTCACTGCCCTGCTGCAGGATGTTAGCATCCTAACATCTCAATTGATAGCTGACGTTCCATCCCAAAATTTTGAACAAATGAATACCTGAATAGAGGAATATTTGCATCCAGCCTCAGGTTGCTGTGATGGGTGACAGCAGGGAGAATACGTGCGTTAGCCTCAATTTGAGAGTGGCGGTAATCAAGCTCTGTGTGCAGTTAATTCTATAATCCATTATGTGGTCACATGCATAGGCACACAGCGAATTATAGTGTTCACACACACACACACACACACACACACACAAACACTCAAAAAAACAGGTGCACACACACACACACACATCACACAGATAGAGCTCTATATGTGGAACATCTCTGCCTCTCCACCTCACTGCGAGTCATTAGCCATTCCAGACGCAGGGTGATCAGCAGAGCCAGCCTGGCCTGAGACAATTAGAGACCCCAGAGGTGGCTGCACATCACAATGAGCCCTGCAGCCATGATTAAAACATCAGCCACTCTCTATGCAACACTGACAGGAAAAGAAAGAAAGAGGGGGGTGGAGATCACAAAAAAAAGATGAAGGGATTGAGAGTTTAGTTCTATCAGCTGTCTGTGTTGTTCAATTACAAGAAAGAAAGAATGAAAG
This sequence comes from Parambassis ranga, assembly GCF_900634625.1. Lineage (NCBI taxonomy): Eukaryota > Metazoa > Chordata > Actinopteri > Ambassidae > Parambassis > Parambassis ranga. Next base: position 2,247,649 of record NC_041023.1, on the reverse strand, counting down.
TCATCAAAAGAGGGGGCTGGGCTGACTTAATTGTACAGTATAACACACCACACACACTCATACTGTACACCCATCACAGAACTGGATGTGATCAATGTGGGGAAAAAAACAATCCAAATGAAAATATTCACAACGCTCACACAACCCACAGACGCACTTGCGTAAGACTACGGCAGCCAGTGGATTACCACCGCTGCAACGCCGCTATCTCTTTTGACATTTGTGGCTTTGATATGTATCTCAGTGAAGGGAGATTTAGATAGCAAATCCCTCAAGTGCTTCATTGAGCCACGGAGCACACCATTCAAAAAAAGAAAGAAAAAAAAGCTTACAGACGGTCAAAATACCTGGAGCACCACATGAAATGAGGCCTAAGCTTTGAAGCAGGTAAACCCTGAAGGTAAGTCGAGCCATGTTTATTGGCAGTATCTGAATTTTTCAAAAAGTATGAGGCTAATTTTTCATATAACTCCTTCAGTTTAGTTCAATTAAGGTTTAAAGTTATGCAAAAATAAGGGCGTGGCCACTTTCAGTGACAGCAGGGTGGTGCTAAGCATCCCCCACACATAAATTCACTTCAAGTAACTTTTATTTACAGTTTCCAATATGAAGTAATTTTTGAATATTAAATCACTAGTGTGGCTCAAGGTGTTGTCAGCTTGCCTGCACCCACACTCAAAGGGAAGCCTACCTATTCACTACTATTCCCACTGCGCTCTGCCCTCCTATCCCCCAGTCTTCACTGCTTTGGCTGACCCTCATCTCCCCCTCTCCGGTCTCTTCCCTCTCACCGTCTCCTACCACCCCATCCTGCTCCGCCTCCCCTCAAGAGCCTGGATGTCCTCTGATCTGGAGCGACACTACCACTTACCCAAGGCAACGGTCCTCCCGGAGATGCCTGAGCTGTCCCAGAGTCCCCGCGGTGTGCAGCCCTCTGTCCCTCTGTTCTTATGGTTCAGTCACCATTGAGCAAAGCCACATGGGAGCTCCACTCCTGTGCCTGCCTCACCCGCAGTGGTCCCCCCCGAAACTCCCTGCATGCCCAGCGTGCAGCACGTTGCTCATGTTTTTGACTGCATATCCTGGAACTAGAGAGAATGAATTATTAGTTCAAGATTGCTGAAAGACAAAAAAAAACAAATTTTGCAAACATTTATGGCGTTCTTGGACTAAAAAACTATAGCTAATGCTCAATTAGGCATTAGCCATTTGCTGGTTAAATGAAGGAATGCTTGTCCAACACAATATCGTATCTAATAGGTCCAAGTTGTGGCCAGCGATGCTGTCTTGTTGCATTTGAGATGTTGCTGCATCCCCTTCCTGTTCTGACACATGCTATAACGGCTAATTAAATGTGATGGCTGGTATTATTCAATTCAGAAACAGTCGTACCTCAAAGAGCAAAGAAAATTACAAAATTGATTTGATGACAGCTAAATTGCAAGAGAAGGCCTTGATTTAACCAGCCAATGTAAATGAGTCCAATTTAGAATCGTGTAATGCGGCCGGGAGAACGTGGCGGAAAATGATCAGGCCGGCCAGTCACAGATATTAAAATGAATTATATCTAATCGGAATTTTAGTCACGCTACATTAACTAATAGAAAGTTATTAACATTTCAAGAGCGTGGGGAAGGAAAAAAAAAAGCTTTTGCCTGCAAAATTAACAGTGGCTGGGCTGACCTGTCGGCCCGCGGATGTGAACACTGTAATGACAGCATAATGGCATATTTACATTTAAAACCTCACTGGCTAATATTCAGATTCAGAATTAGACGTTAAGTCAAGGAATATTTGGTTTGCCCTTCTGCCCTCTCTGCAAAGGGTTTCTCTGATTTCAATGGTACAGTCCAACTTTTAATTCCACTTAATCTCTTTATTTTTCCACCCTCCACTTGTCACTGCTGTCTTTGGTATATGGCTGCAGTTTGTCTTTTATCCTGCATGCTACAGTAAAGTGCCGACACTTTCCCTTGTTGCCTTTGTTTCCCTCTTTCATCCTTTCATGAGAGTGTATCTATAGAAATATTGTGCGTCGTCTTTGTCTCTCTCTCTCTCTCTTGTGACGAGCCCAGCCTGTCATCAGGCTAGAAGGCCATCCCTGACAGCTATTTTACCTCTGGCAACTGAGTTTTGTATTTTAAGTGTTTTACTTTTATATTAATTTTCTCTGCTCGCCAATATCACTTCGGTCTTTTATGCGTCTTCATTTTTTTTTCTCAAGTTCAAGGGCTGCAAAGAACACAGAGTGCTTAAAGACGAAGCTTTTGAGGCTGTTGATACCTGCCAGGTTTTTGCTAATTTTCAAAGTACAGTGAATATCCATAATGAAACAGCACCCACCAGTCAGCCAAGGACAACACAGCCATTCAAAGATGTTTCATCACTTATCACACACACTGCCCACTGAGCCATTAGCATTCACAACATATTAAAAGTTTCATAGACATCGTACAAGACGATTCAGATGAACTCAAAGCATAGTCGATCCTTAATAAAGGCATCAAAATCTTTCAGTATTCACAAAGTTTGTTTTCATGACCGGGGGGGTTATACAAATTCCAGTGTTTTTCAGTAAGTGAATAGAACAATTTACAAGCACACAATGTGTATATGTGTCTGCATATATGTGTGTGTGTGTGTGTGTGTTATTGTTTCTGGGTTTCGCCGGAGTTGGGCTGACCTCTGGCTCAACACGTTCAGCGCCAGACATCACTGCTCCTCTGCTCTCCTCATTTCCACTCCTCCGCTTGTCTGCAACTGCTCTGTTCATCCGCAGCAAGCGATGAAATTTTTACACCGAACAGACTGCCTTTTTTTATAATTTAGCACAGCGAGGGGAAGAGCAAGAATGGATAGCTAGTAGCACAGTGTAGTGATGTGTGTTTAATGTTTGATAAAAAAAAAAAAAAGAACGGCCCCGCATTCAGAGAGGGTTTGTCGTTGCAGTTCTAAAAGCAGGTTTCAGGAGGGGTGAGCCTGAATGCGTTTGCATGAGAGCGAGCGACACACGAGGAGAGACAATATCTGGGTTCATGAATGTCAGGGTTGAATCATAAAATGTTCCCTTTGCAAAATGTACGATGGTATTTGACGAAAACGTGAAGGCTTGCTTCTCTGTGTCCTTTTAGGTTGACACTTTTAGCTTTTGACATTCATATGGGCTCTGTGTGTGTGTGTGTGCCTTGTTTGTGCCAATGGTGGTCTGTTACCAAAAAAGAAAAGAAAAAAGCAACAGAGCGTCTTGGGCTCTGACGTCCAGCCAGCAGACTTTCCTCTCAGCCCACCATCTGCTCCCCAGGTCAACAGACGCCCCCCCCCCCCCCCCCCCCCCCCGCCCCTTACTCCTCGCTGCCTGCAAGCCTTGTAGCTGGTTTCAATATGCACTGATGTGTGAAGCACTAAGAGACTGAGCTCTGATTTTCTGTCTGCTACAACTTCCCCCAGCAGCCATATTTTTTAAACACCTCTCCGCAGGAGGAAATTCTACTGACCAGTGTTGTCCAAACACCTCACACTGACCTTGGATGCAGGCATTTGACTTTTTATATGACCAAAAAGAGGCAAAGACATGAGAGGGATCTCAATGGATCCAGCTTGCATAATTGACAGTTCACAAAGGCCAAAATGAACCTGTAAACCAGTCGAGGTGCAGCTAACATTAATGTCAGTTCAGGTACATATATAGAGTGAGGAATTTAATTATTTTGAACAATTTTTATGTAGTTTAATGTAGTTTTTTTTGCCTTTTTCTCTGCTTCTATGCATTTTAGTGCTAACAGATAAATCTAATTAATTAAGAAGCATGACACCGCGACGATCATTACAGGACAAAAAATTACTGAGCCGTGCTTTCTAGCAGGTTCAAATATTTTAAAAAGATGAATCTTCGGCACAGGCAGGAAGGAAAAGCTTGTGTCTAATTCTCAGACATTCTGCTGTTAAAGAAAAGTAACGTTAAACGCAGGTTGCAGTGTCCTTCAAGCCATCGGAATTCACCAACAAACATCTCTGCAATGTTCAAAGTAAAGATGCGCCTGGAAATTAATGCATCCGGCAGGCTCCAAGGTACACCGAGCCATTTAATTGTTGTTTTCTTGAGCCTGGAAAGAAGATTCTCACATACCAATAATTTTCTTTTACTACCTCGCTGAGATAGTTTGATGTTGTTGGCAGCAAGTTTTAGCTACTTCATATAATTAGACAAGTTGAAGGTCTGCAGGAAAAAGACCAGTGTGGGCATCTGCTGATGTCATTTTTATGTGTTTGTGCATGTGTGTACCTGTGCATGCTGGACAGGAGACCAAGGTGAGCAGCAGGGCACATATACAGCATGTTCACAAGCTTGCATGTTTATGTGTTTTTGTGCGGGATCGAAGGTGTCTGTTAGCACCCTGTGGAAACAAAAAAAAAATAACAGTTTGTCTCCCCCTACCACTTTACAAATGAAATCAGTGCTGTGAGGCGGTGGATTAATATCATAAGGAAGGCCAGAGTGGGCCATTAGAGTGGTGTAATGTTGCTCCGGGGCCTTGTGATGGATGGCCATCGGCGCTACGGCCCTATTTGCACACAGTCACCTCTGTGGTGGCCGCCATTAGCGGGACATGGGAGGTAAGGGCTAAGGGATGTCGGTGAGGTGGCCGGACCAAGGTTTTATTATTAGAGAGGTGTTTGTATTACACTGTATATGCCTGATATGTGAGTGTGTTTGCAAGCATACTACAATTACCAGCCTGTGTGTGTGTGTGTGAGTGCCGTCTTCAACAGACAGATGTTGCGCTCCCCGCCCTCCACTCTATCTAACGTGTCTGTCTCTCTCAGTGGACGGCGAGTAGTAGGCAGCAAACGCACTCAGTGTAATTAAGACAAATTAGCCCGGATGGCAGCTTGCAATAACAGCAACATATGTTGGGAGGTTTGTGTACAGAAGAATACAATCAAAATCATCATTAGTAAATCACTAAACAGAGGCACACTTTTCACCTTGTGGAGCTCGTGTAGATTAATAAGATGCCTTGATATGTTTAAATGTGCTGATTCCTTTCTCTTTATTTACACTTTTTTTCACTTTTATTTCATTTTTAACGTTCTTTCTCACAATTAGCACCACTTGTAGCGTTAGCATTTGTCCAGTGAATTTACATTTACATAATAGTTATAATTTCTTAACACAATAATCATAGATTTGAAAAATGGTGCAATTCTTAATACAGTTTTTGTCTGACTCCGTGTTGTGTTAAAGGTAAGTACTGGAAATAAAGATGCACAAACCGTCTGTGATGTCACCATCAGGCTTTCTGAGGAGCCCTGTGTGTGGGAGGCTCTGGCCGGTGCCATCTTGGAACCACCTATTGCCAAAGAGAGAGAGAGATTAAGCTGCATTACATTACATTATGTGCATTTTCTTATATATTAAGACGCTAGTGGTTGATTTAAAACAACAACATGAATGTCTGGGTTCCTGAGTGCTAATAAGTAATATTTTAGTTTTATGCAACTACACTGGCCTTGAATTGCCAGTCATTTAGCTGGGGCTGCTTTTCAAACACACAAAAGCTGCTCCTCATTTGTAATTGACTTTTGTCAGTTTTGTTGGCAGAAATTAAAAGCTGCAATTATCATCTGTTAGCTCTGTAAGCTAATGCTAAAGCCTCAATAGCTGTTTTAGCCCAGTTCCTAAATACGCAGACTTAATAGATAATATAATTCCAACCGAACAAGCCTAAACCTTGAAACCCTAATTGCTAAGATGCTTGTAACTACTTTTAATTTAGTTATTTATATTCACCTCTCCACTGCCTCTTTCTTTAATGCTCTTTGTTTTCCTCGTCTTCTTTCCTCCCCTTCCCTCTCCGTCTCTGTCTTGCTCTATCGCTCTCCATGTCACTCCCCTTCTCCTCACTTTTCTCTCCATCTCCCTCAACATTTCAAAGGAATGAATTACTTTGGGCTGTCACTTGGCCCTGGCCAAGAATTCATTTTTGTGGGTCAAGTGTTTCAAACTGTCATTTTTGACAGGAACCATCTCATACAATAACTACATGGATGGACCTTGACTTGGAGTGCTTTCGTGTTTCTCTCTCTCTCTCTTCCTCCTTCTCTCCTCTTCATATGCATGCTAAAAAGATATCAGCCATTGTTGGTAAGAATGAGAAAGATGGAAAGATTGAGAGAGTCGAGAGCCGTGAAAAGGGCGGCAAAGCAGAGAGATCAATACAGGATTCATAGATTCAACTCAACCATATATGCAAAGTTATACGAAGAGTGAAATGTCAAGAGCTCTAGTAAAGAAACATTGGAATGAGAAGAAAAAGGAAGTTACTTACTACTTACGACATCACTCACAAAAATCTTTGACCTAATGGGTGAAGTCAACTAAAGATTGAATTGAACTGATTGTAAAGCTTGTGTGCGTGTGTGTGTGCGCACATGTGTGTGCAGGGACAGCAGGGCTTCAATGGCATTGGACTTGAGCAGACAATCTATTTACAGTGTGCTCAGGGGAGCTTATAAACAAATGTTGAGTAATTTCAGCCAGGAGTAATTACCCTTGCCGCTGACAAGGAGAGTGTGTTAGCACTCCCCTTCACCCTCGGCCCTGTCCAGAAGGCTTCCAGCACACACACACACACACACAGACACACACACAGCCATGCACAGATGCACATCCACACAGTAGAACTTCCTCAAATACATGTGGCGTCTGTCCAGGAGTCGATATCACCTAGCAAGCCTCATAATGGAGGATAAGATGACAAAATACAGCCGTCTGCTGTATTCAAGTATTGCTAACCTGCTACACATAGCAAGCTACCTTTACACGGAATCACTAGATCAAGAAAAAATCATCCAACAACCAACCTCAATTGTAAAGTAGAAGGGGATCCTCATTTATACATCTGCGTATTAATATGTTTACATCCGTGGCACTGTTGTGTCTTCATTAGGATTCTGCAAGCACAATCATGAGGCCAACAGATCATGTTATTGAATCAGAAAAAAAAGAAATAAGCAATCAAAGTCACATTCACTGCTCTCCATTGTTTTACATTTTAATCATTTGCACAACTTAATTACAGGATTGAAATGTAACTAACGAAGAAGCAAATTAATTTTCACCTTAACCTCTGAAAGCGCAGCAGGCCAGATACAGGCTTTATCCCATCTGATCGATTATGATCTCTCGGCTCGAACGGAATGGATTCCCATGCAAATTCAGCCGGATCAATCTGCATTCCCGTGGAATCGATGCCACAGCTTTTCCAGCCCTTCCACCACACTGCTGTGTAATTAGGAGATGAGAACATAACGATCATAAGAATAACACACAATCAGAGGAGATTATATGAAATCAAAGCAAGGGAAACTTTAGTCAGACTCCGTGAGGAGCTTTAAAGGCCTCAGCAGAGGCCTTTGATAAAACTGTGCAGCTGCTATAATTAAGGCAACACTGAGCAGAGTGGTCAGCTTCATCTTTGGTCAAAACTAATATGTAAACCAATAAGCGAAGGTGAGGAGCCTATTCTTTGTTCTTGGTAGAGGTTAAACAACACGCTCAGGAAACTTACATCCTGTACTTCAGCTGGGAATGAAACAGAGGTTATTGGAGAGAAAGTCACATTTTCACATTCCACTGAACCATTTCAATGTCACACTTGTCTACCGTGTCCTCCACATCATATATAGAAGGGAAATATGTCCTATATCTCCTGCTTATGGAGAACATCATTTGCATTTTAACACATTATGTTCAATTCAGTCCTGGCACATTTCTGTGTGTGTGGATATGCTACACCTATGTTTCTGCGGAATGCAGTGCACACTTCTTTGTCCTGTCTTTGAACAACTTTTTTTTTTCCCCAGCTGATATAATATGCTGGGAGGGTGGTGGGCTACGTTAAACACCATTGTGTTTCCTTGGCTTGTGGACTGCAGGAAGTTGTGCTTGGCACAAGGCCCAGAAGCAAGGTGAGGACAAACACTCCCAATAAACACTCACTGCCATCCGCAAGTCTGCAGACGCGTATCTGCGACATAGTACATAACAAGGTAGCAGGTAATGTGTGTGTGTGTGTAGGAGGGTGATTCGGATGAGCGCCGTGGACGCATGTGAGCACGTGTTTGAGCAGGGTCCACCTTTCATCTGCAGTGAGATTTGGAAGGGCTTCACTTTGCACAGGCTCCTTAATTCTCACTTAATTCATTTGTGCTCTAGATTCACTTGGCTGCTGGGATAACCTGGGAATGATAATGAAGTGCAGGGGGAAAGAAAAAGGCAGAGAGAGAGGAGAGAGAAAGAGAGGGGGAGAGGGACATGAAAACATCACAGCGCATGGCTCCTTCTTCTATCCCCCCTTTGAATGTGTTGGGAATGGATTTAGGGCTTTTCACTGAGTCTTTTAAGAGAAGATGGATCTTATTAGTGCTGATTGCTAGTCATAGGACGTTTTCAGCCTCAGGAGCCCACCTTACTTAACCCTTTCAAACATGCAAAGGCACTGTAGCATTACTAGGTGCTGGGGTTTGATAGCGTTTTACCAAAATCTGAATTTTTTCAAATGCATTACCAAATTCACCCTTATTATTTTACCTTATTTTCACCCATTAGTAATCCACCTGTAATTGTGAGCTGCAAAAAAATCATTGTTCTAGGTTTGCTATTATCTGGTTGAGTTGAATGGGCCTTGATGTCACCCTGTTCACCCTGCCAGCTGAATCATGGAGTCTGTAATATCTTGATTTAATGATTTCCTTGGGCCTTCACAGCACAGACATCCAAGCTCATCCAAGACGGATCTACAAGCACAACAGGAAACTCTGTCACAGATGTACAACTGATGTTGTCACTCACACACTTGCTAGACATTAACAACTATTTGTTTCCCTATTCAGAAAACCTGTTTCAACCAGCGTTGCCTAATTGAAGTGTACCCATGTCTTTGTTAAATAAGTATTCTTAATTGGTTCAATTACTTCTCTGTAACTAATTGATCTTGCCTGAAACAATGGCACCAATAGAGTAGTCCCAGCAGGACACGGGCCTCCCCTCCAGCAAAGCAAACGCAAAATGCTGCCACTAATTGAAATTATTTCGATTAATATGGAGCCTAATCGAGGCTAACTACGCAGCATTACAGTGGGTCATACCGTCATATTCCTGTTCTTTCAGTCTCCTTCCTGTTTTGACCCTGCACCTCTGTGTTTTGACAGTCTGGCCCTCCTCAATACACAAAGCAACAATTCATCCTGCAGAGACGAACAAGCAGACACGGGAAGAAGAAGAAAAAAAAAGAAGCTTGGAGCGGGGCCGATCGATAAGCAGAGTCGGAGCTGTGATTTATTTACCGCTGTGTGTTATGTAGAGGCGAGAGGAGGGAGAAGAAAAGACTTCTGATATGGCCACAGGCAGCCGACATAATGGGGCCCTCTCAATCTTTACTGAGTGGCTTGTTGGATTGTCAGGCAGGTTTCCGCCGGTGTTCAAAAGCGCTATCCGATCAAACCCAAGAGACGCGGGCGACCAGACAGATGATTACTCACTGTAAACGATCCAGGAGGAGAAAAAAGAGAAATAACTACAGCGGATATTGATGACTCAATAGACTCAGTGACAGACGATTCCATTTGTGTCTAGATAAAGTGTTGACTGTCTTGGATCAATCATAATATAGGCCTCTTATTGAGTATAAAAACCATGTTTAATGTCATTAAATCTAGATTGAGCTTGTCCCTCCCTCCTGCCTCCCCTTCCCTCTTTCCTAGAAGCTCGCACATATCTGGCAGCCTGCCTTTTACAGTACAACCATGTGAGCATGAGGCAGAAAGACAGTGGGGGAAGGGGATATGAGTTGTGTTGTTGTTGGTGGTGGTGGTGAAGGGCGGGGAGGGTGAGGAGGGGAGGAGAGGCATGGGTGAACAAGGGGAGATGGGAGAAGAAAAAAGAAACCTCGGAGGCAATCATTTCTGGCAGAGTGGTGGCAGTCAGAGTGTGTGCGTGTGTATGTGTGTGTGTATGTGTGCGTTTTCTCTCTCTTTTTTTGTAATTTCAGACACTTTCGACGTTGCCAACGCTCAGCTAAGGCCAATAACAGTTTACAGACTGCTGATGTCATCACATTTTGACAAACTTCTCAATCTGGATTGACCTTCCTGGCTCCACAAACACACTCACCTCTCTCTTCTCTCTGCATCTACTCTGTACTCCTCCTCCATCTATGCACACAAGCCACCAATAGCAGTGGTTGTTTGTGTTTATTGTAGGGATCAGACTATGAGAAATACAGTATTTACATAATAGCTCGCTTTTAAACTGTAATGTGGAACATGGGCTCAGTGAAGTCCGGTAAAGATGTGCAGGGACTTCTTGAATTCGCCAAAACTATGCTCAAAGAAGGAAAGGCCTTATGGCCAGTAAATAACACCAAGTAAATTCTGTTATGCAGCATGCTAAGTTTTGGAGTAAAACTGACCATCCCAATATCCCAGGAAAGCTTTGAGGGAATTTCTCCAAATTTGCTTCCCAAACTCAAGGATGAAATCAGCATCACCAACCTGTATGAACCAGGAGATGGTGTGATAAACCGCACATGGACATTCACCTTCCTCTCTTTCTCTGCAACCATCCCACTATCCCACCCGCCCCCCCCTGCTGGAGGCCTTCGCCCTGGGGCCAACCTGACTGACAGCTGTTGATTTGGATCTCCATCACGTGCCAGATAAAGAAGGGATTCAGGACTCATTCCTGTTTCTCTCTCTCTCTCTCTCTCCCCCGCTTCCATTCCAACCTCCAACGCAATTCCCTGGCACCAGACTTCTACAGGGCCCTCCTAATGAAGTCATTCCCTGTACAAATGATTGGGTGAGATTGCCACCACCATCACCACCACCGCTGCTGCCGCCGCCACATTTCAGGTCTCCCATCCCCACCCCCACCCCTACTGAGTGTACTCATGTGGAAACAGCAAGTGGTTGTGTGCATCTATTCGCTTCCTGTGTGTGTGTTTATACATCTGCAGCACATGTGATGTGTGCACATGTAGGTGTGTGTTCTTAACTAAGCTAACACAGCCTGACTGCTACTAATTGGATGTCTCCATCGGCAGTTATACACCATGAGGCATTATGGCTGAGAGAAAAATCATATAGGAAACTACACCTCCAACACTGTGGAAAAAATGGAATGATTACAGCAGCAAGGGATTCTCCTCGCAGTAAAGGAAAACATCAGATGATGATCAGATCATGCTGCTTGTACAGTTTGTGCCATGATAAAATCAATCAGAGAGGCAGAGTTATTCCAAGCTGTCCATCAATGTCTGGAAAGATGAAAGGCTCTGATGAGTAATGATCAGAAAAAGGTAGACAGCTAATGAATCTCTCATAACGTCAAAAAAAATAAAACACCCCCCTACACACACTCCTGCTTTTGTGGAGGTCTCTTGCACAGCCTAATGCACATCACAGTCCCTGATAGTTCACTCAGCAACACCTTCTCAGTAAGAATCCTCCAGAGACAACCTCACTGGCTGTCAGTCGGTCGGTCTGCCACTCACTGCTAACGCGACAGCCCGTCCCCGAGTGCCTGTGAACACTTCGCAAGCACCGCCAATCTGACAACAACACAAAAAAAGAAAAAACAGCAAGAGTGTTTCTGAAGGTACCCTCCTGTGACGCTGGAAAAAGACTCGTTTTAAGTTTTTTTTCTGCCAAGGGAGGTGGGCATCGGAGTGAGGATGACTCACGTCTGACTCCCTGTTAGTGGTGGGGCTGTGCGATCAAACAGATCTGATTTTTGGCACCTTTGAATCTGGATGATGGTTGCTCAGGAGCCTCGTAAGAGGGGAGTTGGACAGATAACAGCCAGCTGTTAAACCTAAAGAGCATCCCTCATCCTCTATAGTCAATGACACAAAGATCAGATGGATAAGCCCTATTTAGAAAATTACATTATTAATTATTATTTTTTCCGATTTGAAAAACTTACTTGACACTGATAAGTGTCAATTAATGAGTTTATAACCCAAAATTTGCATGACAATAAATGCAATGCATTATCAATATGCCAACATCATGCATTATTAAAGACGCATGATACCATTAACATAATAATATATTAGCATAATCAAGGCCATCATTTGCATGTCAGATGTAAACCACACAGGATGTCCATGCATCAGCAAAAGAACAATTCAATTCCTCTACATCTCCAGCTTCATCAGCTCCAGTCACATTAAGTGCGTTTATTATTCTGATTCTGTGGCTTAAACATGGCTGCATTTAGGCTGCAAACATTTATCTGATGGCTGCAGTTTATGTTTTATTATTAATTAATGATTGAGCATAAACCTTATAAAATGGACTATAGCATATGACATGACTAAAATGCTACCTTTCAATATTGTAAATAACGGGCAAAATAATAATAATAAACCAAATAATAAAATAATTATTTTACAGGTTTTAATGGGCATTATGTTGCTCCGCGAAACTGTTAAACTACGCCCCCTACTGTCCAAAGTTAGCATCTACAACAGTACTGCTTCAGCAGAATATTTAATTATATTACCATTTTACCATTTTTTTTACAAGTTTTAATAGCTACAAACCCTAATCACACGCCTCACAGTTGTCTGTGAGCACGTTAATATTAGCAATGACAACTACGAAATACTATGTATGCTAGTACGAAACTGCTAGCTAACATACTTATTATTGCATAACATTAACATACTTATTGCACATAATTATTAAATGTGCACTTCCTTTTGCTGAGAAATGACTTGTGGTTTGCGTAATTATGATATGCTCTGTTATTACAGCAAGTGAATAAAGAGAATTGTCAACAAGAGGGACGAAACTTCCGACCGTCGCCATCACGGTCCCGCCCGCATATCCAAATATGGGCAAAGAGGTGGAGCGTCAGAGGAGCCGGCACTTCCGCATTTGAGCGTTGCCCCGGATGTTGCAGAACGTGATTCTTGGAGCAGTTTGTCACAAACCACACATCCTACGACGGATTTTACAGCAGTATTACGTTTTTGAGACACACGATCAGTAAATAATAAACGCTGTTGGAGATTTGTCTGGATCTCGGAAGCAAATTCAGTTGAGTTTATTTTGTGATGGAAAACTGTCAGCTGTGTAACTCAGGTAAATATATTTTAGCACAGATACATAAAAATACAACAGGCAAACATAATTTGGAAACAAGATCAATGATGTACAGTTATTATTAAATACAAATTGTGAAGTGTTTTTTCCATACTGGTAGGCAATATGATTAATTACAGCTGTATATTAGAATTCATGGCAGCACATTGGTATTTTTTTATCATTAAATCAATAGGTATGAGTTCTCAAGTTATATTCAAAGTGAAGCAATGTGCCCCTGATAAAACAAAGCAAAGGCACTTAGCATGTGTTCTCCTAGTTAAGATTCCCTCTCAGCAGTAATACAATGTTTCTGAGTGTCTGCTGGAAAACAAGTGGAAGGTCAAGAACACGAACAATAGATGTTGATTCCAATTATGTGTAAAGCATTGAACAAGATGCGCTAATGATGGCGTTGTCGGGAGAAAAAAGGTGTTTATATGCTACTCTCCCGAAGCCTGTGAAACAGTATATTAAGCAAAGGCTTTATTTCCATAAAGGCTGATAAGACTTCAAATGATTCACTGAAAAACAGTCCTGGCATCAGCACAGCAAAGCAAAGCAGCGTGTGTATTTATCTCTCCCAACGCTGGGAGACAATCAAGACAAAGATGATAGCACATTTTGAAATGCAGCACAGAGACATAATGAGATTGCAGCTACTTCAGAACAAAACCAGACAAAATGCTTTTTTTTTTCAAAAACAGCTCCTTGTTTTATTCACACACACCAAAAAAAAGCCATCATTTTCAATTAATGAAGCAGGGAATTGAGTCCGAGGTCCTGCGGGATGTGGATTAACCATGATGGCTTGAGGGCCCAATCTCACACCGGGTCTGCATAGAGGAATTTCTCATTCAAGGCCTCCACTGTACACCCTCCCCTTTCCCACTACCTCCAACTCATCCATCCATTCCTCATCCTAGGGTGAGTTGCTTCAGTGTAGACCGCTATTAGTGGTGGGGGGAGATAAAACTGTAAGTGTTGCTCCCAATTAGTGCATCAGTGACCGCTCTGTGCCTCCTCCACGGTGAGGCCTGCAAGGAAGGGGAGGGGAGGAGGGGAGGAGAGAGTGAAAGATGGGAGGAAGGATGATGGCTCTGGAAAGGAATAAAGGAAGGGAGTGGGTGAGAGAGGTTGATAAAGAGATGAAACAGGAAGGGGGGAGACTGAGTGTATAGGGGTGAGGAGGGAGGAGACAGAAAAGTGACTAAAATGGCTTAAGCATTCATTTTGAGTGGCGAGACAGGTCCTATTAACATTTAACAGCGTTTGTGCAACTTGGTGTGGAGGTTAGGATGCAAATGAGGAGGAATTAAAACTGGCCAGAGGTTTGTCATTGATGGATTGCAGTCTGGCGGTACTCACCACTTCCTAGTGTCCATCACAGACGATTACTGTATAATTAAACCTTATTTCTGGACTCTCCGGCACATAATTACTTGTGTGGGAATGTAACCATCATCTAAAAGCTCTAGCAAAATGCTTTAGCATTTAGTCTGGCGAGGCTGCAGTCATTTCAGAGAGCAGCGAGACAGATAGAGCCATCTGATGATCGGCAAAAGAACAGTCACTTTTAATAAGAGGTGGGGAAAAAATATTAGGCGACAGTGTGCTGATTATAGGAAAATTAGGCTTTTAAGTGGTAAAGTCCTTTGTGTTATTTGCATAATTTATTCCAGCTTTACCCCCTGTTCAACCATCTCTGTGTTTTTTTGCGAGCTGTGGGCAATTTCCTCTCATATTTGAATAGATTGCACATTTAAGACGTACTTAAGGAAAACGATCACTTTGCATATTTTAATTGTCGTGCAAAAAAAAAGTGAGCAAAGGTGTGAGGCATATAGCTTATGGAGTGAGGGGCCCCTTTAATGTGAAGAGGACACAGGCAGTGTTGTAGCAGATAACCTCGGGGTGCACACACACACACACATATGCAGGCCTCATCCGAGCCAACGTAAACCTTTATGAATTAACACTGAAGTCTGGCAAAAACTTAAAAACATAAAACATAAGGTTCTATCTGATGGACAGGAAGGAAAAAAATCATGCGGTAAATTATTTCTGATCATAACTATAACATGTTTCAAAGTGGGAAAATAAAGGAAACAGCAGCCCTCGCTGCACTCTTAACCTCCGGCGGAGTGTTTGAGTTTTCACAGATAATTATAGAGGCTATACAGCAGCTTCCCACACCTCACCAGCAGCACGCTATATAATGATACCTTGAAAAAATGTAGCGGGCAAATGCACATCATTTTCATTAAGAGTGCTCGCATAATCCGAATTCTTTGTGATGGAGAAATATAATTAATGCTTTAATGTTTTGGTCTTGCCAGTCTTAGCACAGCAAGAGAAATGAATTGTTACATTTTAATGAGAGAAGCGACAGCGCCGGCTTCCTACGGATGATTTTATAATTGCACACAAGGGTGACTAACTCAAGGCTCATTAAGGCGATTTTTCAGCTGGTCTATTTTTTTTTTTTTTTTGGCAGGACAATACATTTATTTTTCCCCTTAATGTGACCAATGACAATACAAAAAAAACAAGATATAATCTCCCAAGAAAATGTCTTTAATGAATTGTTTGTTGCTGCTTGTACCTCAGATTACATGAAAATACATTGACTGCAAGTATGGCAACATATTCACACATATAAACAAGTGGTGCATTTTTGTATTGTATGTATAAGTATGTACAACAGAAACACGTTACACTCTGGTTTTAAAGTTGTGCAAGTGTGTTATATATACTAACAATTTATAAAATTCAACACACCAAATAATAAAAAAAGGAAAAAGTGTGCCCACTTATATACACATTCACACGCGCACCACCACAGTAGTTCACAAAAGATTAAAGCAAATGTATTGGATTATACATTTCTCGGTCACCTTTAGGTTGACCCCCAACACCTCACAAATCGCTTGTGTGTTATCAATGTGTGAGTGCGTTTACGCCTGTAGCTCAGATCTGACACACAGTGACAGACACACACACACACACTTTGTAGGCTATGCTGCAGCCCGCGGTTGCACCATCAGCTAACGTTTTAAGTACAGTCATCTGAGGTAGACTGCGCAAAACTTCATGGTGTTCCTCTCCTTTTTTTTTTTCTTTTTTTTTCTTTGTTTATTTTTTGTGTTTTTTTTCCCCCATATATTTTTCCACAAATATCTGACATTTGGAAAGACATAAATCAAATACCACGTGTGTGTTTTGTAGCCATGAGGTAGAAATGCTTTAAAGAAGAACTCTGTTTTTAAATTTGAAATAAAATAACATAAGAAAAAGCTAGATTTACACACCATGTAGAAAAAGACAGACGACAAAACACAAAACAAAGTGAAGCGGCGTGTTTCAAGTCGTTTGTGGAGGATGAGGGGAGAGAAAGAGAACGCCTGTGCTGCTGTTGTGTGCTCTGAAGTGCATTAGTAGGTTTTCTGTCCAAAGGGACTCTCTCTCCAGAGGATTTGCTGACAGAAGGAATTCTGGTACAGATTGTTTTGAGGGTGGTTTTCTGACGGACCACTCTGCCCCCCCCCCCACTTGTGCTGCCGCCACGCTGCCTGCCTGTCTCTCCTTTCCGTCAGTTTTGCTGATGCTCAGCAGAACTACACCCCACACACACACACCCCACACACACACACACACACACATCAGGTGCTGCACTGATGGTGCCGATGAGATAGCAACACTACATGTAGCTCCTACATTTGTACGTGTGTTTTCTAAAAGCTGGCTGATCATGGGTTTGGATAAATGGAATCTCCTTCAGGTTTAAACAAAATAAGTGCTGCCAGTGGTACTGAGACATGTTTAACAAAACACACACACACACACACACACACACAAAAAAAATGCTTTAGTGCTCGTGCAATAAAACTCCGACTGCCTCAACGGGAGAGCTGAAGGACGGCAGTGACGTGGAAGAGACAAAAATACATTCCAATGCAACACAATGGGTGACAGATAACCTTAAAGACTAGTGACAACACTCCCCACTTATGGCGGGGACCAAAGATACTCAGATTATGTGCTTTACAGAAGAAAAAAAGGGCTTGAGTTCACTCCAGTGTTCGAATGATCTTTGCTTAAAATACCATGTACCATAATAACACAAACTGCACTACAGAGTCAGTCAACATGGCCGTCCTAGTATGACCTTTGACCTCCCATTTATTTCCCACTCATGTAAGATACGTAGCAGATAAATGTCTGATTTAAATAAAAGGATTGGTATTTATAGGTTATCCAGCTCTAATATTTCAACCTAAAGTCCAACTGGAATCTTTATTTGATTTTTTTACATTATTAACAGATTGTCTATGAATGGCTGTTGATTGAAGAGGAAAAAAGTGTTTATTAATGTTGGCACGTTGCCTTTCTGCTTTCACAGCTGTTTTTTTTGTCTTATTTTAGTGTAATGAAAAATAATTAAAGGTGATTTCAGTTGGACTTTAAAACCAGAGAGACACTATTAACTTCTTCAGTGTTCAAACAGATGTAAATAGAGAGAAAACGGAACGACACAAATGTAAAGATTATTTTAAGACAGGCAGTAAATTGTCAATGATTTAAGAATGTTTTGAGGAATCAGTTTGGTGCTTTCTTGCTCAGATGTAGTCTCAGAGAAAGTTGACTCCCCTCTCTGATCTGCAGCCATTCATTCCTGGCTCTAACTAGATGTCGACATGTGTGTCTCAGTAGGAAAGCAAATTACATATTTCTCAAAACATTCTCAAACCCGTTCACCCACAGCAGAGACAACCTCACCAACAGTTTAACAGATGAGCTGATGTTTTGCGCAGAAGTTAGCTGAACTAACGGAGCTTCCATGCAGCCTAACCATATAGCCTAGATCCTCTAATATAAACAATTATTGTTGCTTTAATAAATGTACACCTCCCACCCACCCCCAGCCCGTCTCTCACCCCCAAACAACTCCCGAAAACAACAAAGCTGGGCAACACGGTTTTACATTTTGTAAGAGCAGTGGAAATACGTTTTAGGATTGGTCAAGTAGAAACAGGCGGCGAAAGCACCTGCTGTTAAGGAAAGAAAAAAATGAGAAGACATTATGCTTTTTCGCTCACTGTAGATCATGTTCTATCCATCAGAACACATCTAGTACATTCATCGTCACCTCTTTGCTATTTATCCTAGCCTGGTGAGGTACACCTAACACTGCCGGATTCTCCTCTCAGATCTTAGTGCTTTTCTTCGAAATATCTTGAGGTACTGTACAATTCACAAACGTTTTCCTGAGAGTTATTTGTTTGTCACGTTTGTTTGCTTGTTTTGCAGACACAGGATCAGAAGAGATGCGTGTGAATCAGGGCTCAGACTACTGCCGCCCCCAACAGATTTACTGCTCTTACAGTAGCAAGACAATAAAGGATGACTGACCACCACCATCACCGACGGCGACAGGTGTCAGTCTGCGTTTTTCAGACTCTCCGCTGGAGTTTTTAAAGCTCTTAATTATCATCAGCTCATGCCATGAATGTAGATTGTGAGGCAAATAAAGAAAATCAGAAAGCACCACTTCAGGCACTTGGATAGCCAACTAAATCTTAAGAACAACAACATAACAATATATACACACAGACACTGGAGCGTCTCTCTTCTGAAGCCAACTTGCTTTGCAATGTGTAAACAATGCTCGGCTTTCTGGAGCGTCAAGCATTCAAATTAAAACTCCTGCTCGTTAACTGCAAAACTGCCAGTTGTCTCATGAAATCAGGTCTCCCGGTGCATCTCAACCCTGCTTATGAGAACTCAGTAGGCTCGTGTTGGCCTTCTGTGTGCCTTTCCCTCCAGCACAATGCTTCTGCCCTGAGGGGAGGAATTGTGGATGCCTCTTTTTCTCATGGGCGGAATCTATCTTTTCACTGACTGCAGCCGAACATTTTGTTCCACTCAGTGTAAGTGTCAATCTCTTTCTGCGATATACTGGCTTGGAATTTACAACAGACACTCTCAATGTCCTGGTATGTGAGGGGCCTAATCTGTCCCCTGGGCATCATACCCGTCATGTCCATGCCCTGTGCAGAGACGTGTAACAGACCCACAAGGGCTTCCTGACACAGCCTGGCCAGATCCAGGCCAGAGAAACCCTCGGTACGCTGGACCAGCAGCGCCAGCTCGTCCTCGCTCAGGCAGTATTTGTGCTGAGATTGGCCCAGGTGCTGGTTTATGATCTGGTGTCGGGCCGAGGTGTCCGGCAGAGGCACCAGCACCCTTCGACCAAAATACCGTCGCAGCCCTTCGTCCATGTCCTGCGGTCTGCTGGTGGAGCAGACCACCAACACCTGGTTGCTTCCGTCTTCACCTGAACCCATGAGAAGCGAGTCCAACTGGGCGAGTAGCTCCCCCTTTAGCCGATTGATAGGGCTTTCTTCACTGAGGTGAGCTGACAAGAGCATGTCCACCTCACTGATGAACAGAACCGAGGGCTGCCGGCAGCGTGCCACCAGGAATGACGCTCGGATAATTTTTTCCCCGTCTGCCAGCCATTTTGTGGCCAGTGTGGAACCACTGAGCTGGAGGAATGGCGCCCCCAGCTGACTGGCCAGGCAGCGACCCAGCAACGTCCTGCCGCTGCCCCTGGGGCCAAACAGCAGCACGCAGCGTGGAGCTGGTCCTAAGCCGCTGAACATGTCTGGACGCAGAATGGGCCACAGGACCTCCTCCTTAAGGGTAGCCTTGGCCATTTCTAGACCTGCAATGTCACACCAATCCACCGGAGGGCCCTGCTGCACGATTTCCGAGGTAACCATGTCCAGAAGGTGAGGGTCACTGGATTTTAGCTGTTCTTCAGCAGGCCGGGAGGAGGAAGAGGAGGAGGAGGAGGAGGTAGTCCCTGCGGCTGAGTGAGAGATGTGGAGACGGTGATCGTCGGCACCTTGCTCACTGAGGGAGGGAGAGGTGAAGCTGGCGAGAGAGTCTGCAGAGCGGGACCCCCCCAGGGTGGAGGAGACGTAGGCAGGCGGAGTCAGCGGCCCACCTGCGGCCTGGCTGCTGTACTTCCTCTGTTGCTGCTGCTCTGATGACATCGAGGACTGTTTCTGAGCATTAAAAGGTAAGGATGACTTTTCAGCACTCCTGTCAAAACCGCCACCGCCGCCACCACCGGCGCTGCTGGAGCCTCCATTTGCACTGCTGCTGTCTGCTATCCTGTACATGGGGCTCTCAGCTGAGCTCCGTGCCTGGCCATAGCCAAAGTTACCATAGGAGGAGTCTATCTCTCCCTGGCCTGTCATGTAGAAGGCTTTCCTCTTCAGTGAGTTGGAGGAGCTACTGTTGAGAGGGGTGGGGGCGATTGGGGTCAGGTTGTGGCTCTGGTATGGGTATCCAGGTAAAGCAGAAGAGGGAGGAAGGGGTGTAGGTGCAGCAATGCCTGAGGGGAGGTATGAGGAAGGAGGGGGTGCTCCCCCAGGGCTGTATCCTGGCCCGACTGAGGTCTGAGCCGGGTAGCCTGCTGGGGGGTAATTATAACTAGACAAGTTAGGGGAGCCTCCATTGTAAGCTGGGACTAAAGTGGGGTGGGAGGGTGGAGGAGGGGGTGGCTGCAGGAGCCCAGAGCTGTGCAGTGGGGAGGGAAGTGCTGGGGCGGGGGCTGACTGGGAGCTGTAACTACTGTGCAGGTAGGAGCCGCTGTATGCGGGGCCATATTCCTGAGAGGGCATGGAGGAGGAGTGGAGCGCTGTGGCTGTGTGGCTCCCACAGCTGCTGCTGGAGTAGCTGGGCTCACTCAGGGTGCTGGACGCCAGGCCCGGGGAACTGCACATGCCAGACACGACCTCTGAAGCCGCCGCGACCCCTCCCTTTCGGACGGACACCCCCTCTGGGATACAGCTCATGGGGTAGACGCCATCCTGCCAGGGCTCCGATTCAGCTTTCCGTCCATTCATTACTCCGGGCGCCTCAGAATACGAGCCTGGCATCTCCAGAATGCCGGAATATTTCTCGGCGTACTTCTTGAGCAGGTTGGAGGCGGTGAGGGCTGAGATGTCGTCATTGGCCCAGGCGTACTGGTAGGCGGCAGACCGCTGCAGGTGGCCGGGCACCGCCCTGTACGCCTCAGCCTTGTGGGCGGGTGAGCGCGTGGTGGAGGAGATGTCGAAATGCTGTTCGGCCCACTGGCTGTGCTCCGGGGTCCACTGCATCTTTAAGCCTGAGGAGAAGAGAAACAGAGACGCGTTAAATCACTGACACACCCAAATCCTTTTAGCAATAATTAAAACGATAACACCTTCAAATTGTCAATTAAAAAGGTGATATCTATCTGGAGGCTTGTTGGGGTTTGTTATGCAGCCATGCATGAATTTTTCCAGTTCATAAGGACTCTGTCAGAGCGTCGGCAGGTAGAGTGCGGTACGCAGACACAGGCGGACGGCTGGTTACGGCAGCCTAATGCACCCTGGCCAGACCAATAAGACAGAGGCATTGAGGGTCACTCTATAATCCCCGGCTCATCTGAGGTGGCTGGAGATGGGTTTGAAAATGCGCCTCGCTGAGTGCCACAAAGCAACACACACACACACACACACACACACACACCCCCTGCTCACGGTGCTTTCATTCCACACACACAAACCTCAAATACACAGGCGTCTGAAAAAAAAAAAACTATCTATGCCTGCACTCAGGCGTGCTGACGTGCACGCATACACACACACACAAGCTCACATCCACTGACCCAGACGGACAAACACAGGCACGCACACAGGAGCTGTAGCGAGCTATGAATTACAACACATTGTGTCTCAAGCTTAGTTCCTGTCTGCACAGCTCCACCTTGACCTCTCTCTCTACCATTCTCTTTACCTTTCTGTCTGCCTCTCTTCTTCATGCCTCCCTGCCGCCTTGTCTCCCCTCTCAGCCTCCTCTCCCTCTCTTTTTTTTGTTGTCCATTTTCCACCTCCCCCTCCTGCTAGATCTGTCTTTATTTCTCTTCACCCCCTTTTTTTACTCTGACTCCATCCGTTTCGATATACATCTCTTCTTTTCATTCCCTTTCTTTGCAGCTACCTCTCCTCTTATTTACTCCCTCTGTGCTGGCTTCGCCTCCTCCCCTTCCCCTCCTTCCTTGCTCCATCTCATCTCAGACACACTCACCTGGCTCTCCCCTTTATTGCCTCAGGAGGCTGGAGAGCCACTGTTTCCTTTAATCCCAGCCAATGCCATCTGCAAACACTGACAGTCACACAGCGACTCCATCGTTGTCTCACTATCAAAGCTCTGGCACTATCAAAGGCTGGACGGGGCGTAATCACAGCAACCGCACGGCAGATTGAACCCCGTTTGATTTGACTTAGTGCACACAAATAAAGGATAATATCGGTGTCATTTAGGCTGCTTCCTCCGACTTATTGACTGGCAGCGGCTACATGTAGAGACCCACAGCTGGGGGTCTGGTGAGCAATCTCGGCTTTAGAATTGGTTTATGTGTGTGTTTGTGTGAGCAAAGCAGGCGTGCACAATAAAATCCATTCATGGAGGAGCAAATCTTCCCTTCCTCCCATCCATTTATTCTACCGCAAACACATACACAGGAAAAAAAAAAGAAGCATGCAAGCACAAACACATACTCGTTCCCACTCTTGCTCTCTTTTTGAGGCCCTGTGTTTATTTGGTAACAACACAAGCAGGGAGGGGGGAATCCCCAGACTCTTATTTCCTCTCTGATTCTCCTCTCTAGCCATCTCTCGGCAGACGCCAGTGGCTAATTAGCAGAATGGCGATCTGCTAATTGTGTTAATTTACAACATTTTAGCCGAGGGGAGTCTTGCAGGGGCTGGCAAGCCCGTCATCTTTCCAGCGTACCAAGCAGGGAGCACCTCAGACAAAGAGCTGAGCCGGGAGAAAGTTTTTATATTAGCTAGGAGGAGCTCGTGATGTTATTCTAAAAAGAGGAAACACAAAACACTGTACACACTACAGCGTCCTGAATTTAAGGCTGTATTCTCTGATTTCATGTCCGCTCAGCAGCCGGATCCAGAGGCTATCATGGCCTCACATCCTCTCACAGCGACGCCGCCGCTGCATGGTGTGATGCTGCAGCACAACTATCCACCTTCACATGTCATTTAAAGAGGCATCGTCCTGCAACCTTCCATTCAGTAATCTAATTATTGACCTCTGCTGGTGATCAGGGAATTACAACGTCATCTCGCACTTGACCTCAGCTTTCACTGACATGATAATAAAGTCTGATTTTATAGCGCAGACCTTATAAAGTTGTGGTTTATGCAGGTTGATATTTGTGTGCCTAGTTTAAATGTAAATATCAGCAGGACTCACACTCTGGCATGTTAAAAAAAATGACGCATAGAAACCAGATGAATGCATGTCACACCCCGTGTAGTCTGATGCTCCATCAAACTCTGTTATGTGCTCTGCTTAAAGAAACAAGAATCTTTCTAATTCCATCATTAATAAAGATAACATATATAAAAGAGTGTGTCAGGCTCCATCAAGGCTTTCATCTCTTTTATAATGAGGTTAATGCAGAGACGCAGTGATTACCCCAGCAATGCAAATGAAGGCCAAATGATAACTTGCACTATTTAAATAAGGTAATAGCGATTACTCTACGTTATTCAAATGAGGACGGATGCTTTGAACTGAGCGCTTTGAACTCGCTACTCCTTCTCCAAAACATATGGAGGAGATGGAGGAGGATTGACTTTGGTATTATTCAGGGGTGTATCCTTTAATTCAATGTGATGTAAACCAGGGGCAACCAGAGAAGCAAAGTCGCTTAATGGTGGTGGTGGTGCGAGCAGGAGCAGGGTGGGGCCTCACTGCACCCCTTTACTCACTCCAGTGACCTTGAAAAAGTCATTGAATTAATTGTCAAAGGATTTAAAGATCAACGGAAACATCCACCATACTTAAAAAAACACCACTCATTCATTTTCAGACACTGTCAAGGCCCTTTTCTTTTTTAAAAATATGAAAAGAACTCTGCTACTTGTGGAGCCCAATTTGCTTTAATACGAGTGTGTTTTGGCTGCAGTGGCCTTCATGAAGGTTACAGGATTACATGCATACTTGCTGCAGTTGAAAGCTTTGTCCAAAATTTAGATGGGTTAATTATTATTTTTTATATACTTAAATACTTTATTTTTTTGTGCAATCACAATCCTTTCGAAGAAGATGGATATGTGAGTCGTCCAGGCAGCGTTCAAGGGTTGTAAGGCCTGGGGGAAATTTGCCAAACATTTGGATGGACACATGCAGTAAAGTGTGCTGCAGAGAAAGAGAAACAGGCAGAAAGAGGGAGGGAGGGAGGGAGATCATGCACTCAGCTGAACCAACATCCAACAGAAATCTTCTCCACCTTCTGAAGCGGCGTCGGCCAGTTTTTTTTTTCTCCCTCCTCCAGCCTCCACATAGAGAAGCCTAATCATTCTCATTACACTCTGCGTCCATCTGCATCAACAGAGCTGCCTATTACTGCGTGTGTGTGTGCATGTGCAGTAAACAGCTCTTTAGAGAGAGCTAATGAGCTCTTTTAAGTCTGTCCGCTGTGTGATTCTGCAAGCGGGGTGTCAGAGCAAACTGCCCATTTTGGTAACGTCATAATTAAGCCGTGTGTGTATGCGTGTGTGGTAAAGAGATGCCGACACACACATGGCGCTACTACCGGCACACGCAATCCGAGACAAGCCGTGCAAACGTGTGCGCCCTTCTTTGTCTGTCTAACATAAACAGACACCAGAGACCTTCAAAAACAAACTATCGTGTCATTCTTCTTTTTTTAACCGGGTTCTGGCGTCTCTGGGTGGGCGCTGGAGGAGGTGGGGGGGGGGGGGGGGGGGCAAAGGAGCTGCATGACAAGCGATAACTTCATCAAGAGACCTGTTTTCACACACCACTGGGGAAATCTAAGCAGCCAGTTATTCAAATCCTTATCAAATACACCAGAGGGCATCTTTTAACCTCCAAATCACTGCACGCTAAAAACCTTAAATATGCCGTGTACAGTATGGTTAAACCTCATACATGTGTGTGTCTGTGTGTCAGTGTGTGTATTCTCACGTGCACACACAACCTCCAGACTGCCTTGTTAATGAGTCCGGCACACTGTGACTAAGCCACAGGCTACGCTGTACTGGCACACAACCTACAGCAGAGAGTCAAATAATGCGATTAGGTCCTAAAAAAGGCAATTAATTATGAAATTAGTCATAAGGTGGCGTCTCACAGCACACACACCACACTCAGAACTGTCAGTGTCAGTAGTAAAAACCTTTACATGTTTCAAACAATCCAAAAAAACTAAAGTGTGTTAACGAAATTTCATTTCCACCCTGTGACAGACGACAAATCTCTCCTTCATGCCAGGCTGCTTCTCCGAATTCACATCTTTGAAGCCTTCAATCTGAGCTGAGCTACAGTTTACCATTACAACAACTAGCCTGTCGCAAAGCAACAACAACAACAACAACAACAGATAAGGGAGTAAACAGAGCGAGTTCAAAGTCTAGACAGCGAGCAGTGACCGGCAGAGATGAGCTGTCACTAACTCAAAGGCAGTGAGGGGGGGGAGAGAGATCGCCGTGAAGATGACAGCTCGGAGCTGTGATATAAGCATATTTGACAAATGACAGACTCTTTAAAAAAATCTAATTTTCATTGTAGTCTGCAAGCTTTGACCTCGTGGTGAGTTTGCGCAGCTTTGACCATCAAACTTTGAAATGCTTGCAGTAGAAATGCAGCTCCGGCTTCACTGTGTATGGAAGCTTTAAAAATATTAGGCTATGTTTAATGATGACTCTAAATTTAGCTCGCAGCAGAAGAAGAAGAAATCTGACTTAAATCTTTAACAAAATTCCAGAAGCGTATCATCATCATCACCCCGGGCTGCCAGTATCAGATCTTCCTTAGAGCTGTATAAATTGACACTGTCTAAATTTCCTTTTACTAGACAGACTATTGAATGGGTGGGTTAAATGGGTAGGGCACAGTTAAACAAATGCTCCGGATCAAGGAAATTGTGCGTGGCTTCTTTTGTCATTCAGAGAGGAAATTGAGAGATATTCGGCGGGGGCTCGGAGACGCTAACGCATGGCATTCATCCATAATGCACTCGGCCTGTCCGTCAGATACTCCATTTCCTGTGACTAGCGCAGCGTGCCTAATCACCCGGCTCCATGCGGGGTTCCTTCCTCAAAGACACACACACACACAGACACACACAGTCAGAGAGGCAAGAATGAATGAGGAGAGACATGCAGGACACACATAGAAAGATCAGGCCCGCTGAGGCAAACAGATTATTCTTATCTGGTGAACAAAACATCTGTAAAGACTCTCAGCACCACTGTGCTCTAACAGAGTCACGACCCCCACCAGCATCTCCACAGCTCCTCTTTCATCACTCAGAAAAAACAAACCTTTCACGAGGTAGCACGGAGACCACGGACGGATCATCAATAGGGGAAAAAACGACACGTGTGACAGAGACTGGATGATATGTCATCGTAGCTACGGCTTCTTTAGTCACATCAAAAATACACGTATGTAGACACGCATGTAAATAAAGATAAAACAGTTTAAACCACAAACTTTTTGGACAGTAACAGACGACTTCGGGCCTGTGACAGCAGAAACAGCCGTGCAGACACGTCGGCATTTCCTCCCAGGATGCTCCTGCTCCTGGACGCTGCTCCCACCCTCTGTGCAGCCAGCAGGAGCTTTCAGAGCGGCCCTGAGGTTAACATGGGGCCACGTGCTATCAATACTCCTCTGACGCCCGGATCCATACCTGTGAACCACCAGCACTTTGTTTACCTGTGTGTTCAGTAATTAAAATAGATTTCTGAGAGGAGGCCTAATCCTTTTAGAAATGACATCGATCGGACGGAGCTGTGGTGTAATTTTGTTGTCTTTTTTTTACCCCCCCTCCCCAACATAACCCCACTCATCCTCCATCCTCCATCCTCGGTGGAAACTTTGGAAAGTCCTCGACATGAAGGATGTCATTTAGGGGCAGAGAGGGGGGAGGAGGGGGCCGCAGCAGAGGGGGTGGCAGGTGGAGATAATAGAGAGGAAGCCTCTAACCTCGTCTAAAGCTGTCTGTCTTCGTAAATAAAATGAGATAATTATTGAGTGAACAACATTATACGCCGACGACGCACTCTTTCTTCTGCCCCCCTCCCGCTGGCGCAGTTGTAAATCTCAACAAACACGGTGCTTTTGGACATTAAGTGCTCACTAAGCACAGTGGATGCATCATATTTCAAGAGCAGGCGTTGTGTGGGTGAGGAGCTGGGGAAAATGGAGTGTAATGGTTATCCATTATCTTATACGGCAACGGCGGCAATGATCATTTTCAAGTGACTCATTTCTGGAAGTACCTATCTATTGGCCACTTCGAGAAAAGACTTTGATGGCTAATCCAAAACAACCATTCAGAGGTCATTTACTGCGGCAGCACGGAGACACTCTGCACAAGAGAACTGCTCCAGCCTCCCTCATTATTCAAATACAACGCTCAGGAAGATCCACATCACAAACAGCGGCGCCGCCGCAGCCCCGGAGTGGGCGATTACCTACACAGCATACTCCGAACCAGAGTGGAAACATTAACAATGCATCAACAAATGAATATATCACAATCCAAGTAAGAGTTGGATAGCGCACAAGAGATATTTGTCATGGGAATTAAATGGTAATACTGAAGCTGTATTAACATATCAATGATCACTTGTGGAGAAGCTGTTAATATATACACAAGTCCCGCCTGTGAGAGAACTTTCACATTATTCAATCATATTATTCTGGCGGAGGTAAGTGTATTTTTAGAAGTGTAGGTGCACTTGTTTGTTTGTGTGTGGTCTCAGCTCCACATGAATGATTACTTAACACCACACTGATTTCCCCTCAGCAGTTAAGAGAGAAACCAGCCGATGCTCAATGATGCATCACCGTGTTTGTTGCCGCCAGGCTGTGTGTAAGTGCGTACATATGTCTGTGTGTGTGTGTGTGTGTGTGTGTGTGTGTGTGTGTTATCATCACTGGCACGTAGACAGACAGCCCAGGAGTGACTGCCGGAGTGTCACCATCTGTGGATGCATTTATGTCTGTCTGCACTGGGCTGTGTGAGGCTCACTTGTTTGTGTGTGTGTGTGTGTGTGTGTGTTGGTGGGTGTGTGTGGGTTGGTTTGGAAGGGGAGGAGGCCGAGGCAGACAGTAGACTGGACCACGGCTCCATAGATTGCTACATTTAACAACAGTGGGCTAAATCTGTGCCAAACACACACCAAAGTTGTCCAAAGAGCTGAGATTTATTTTTTTATAAATGTAAAAACAGACTCTAAAGTGTCATCTTCTCTTATGGGTAAATAAAAAAAAGGATTTTAAACCCTTCACGACTTGTTAAGATGGATTTTGCAGTGTATCAAACACTTGGCAAGCAAGTGAGATTAGAGTTCACCAGCAGTTGGTGGAGATTAACACGGCGGTGCACATGCGAGGCTGTGCGTGAGTACGTGCCTGTGTGTGTGTGTGTGTGTTACTGAGAAGGCCCTGGCTGGGATAACCTCTACCCCCAGCCTGTGCACTTGCCGGATTCTTCTCGGAGCTTGTTTGGAAGTGTTTAATACAGCACAGTTCAGATGGATTCCACCAAAAGATGATGCCAGCTGCTGCCTTCACTTACAGGTAGCTTTTTAAAATTCTGCATATAGTCACACAAAAAACTAAATTATGCTGAATTAAATAAGCTCATCCAGTCAAACTGAAGTAAACTAGGCAGGACAAAACCCAGATAAATACCACAATGCTAATGCTAAGTTAAAATTACACATCGGACTGATCTCTTCAGCATTGCAGGACGTAGCAGTGAGTGACTGCATAGGTGAGGGAGGAACAACAGAGGCCATGTTGGCTGAGCTGGATCCCCAGCTCCACCAGCTAGCTGCTACATGAGCCCCCAGCCTGCACGCCTCCGCAGCCTGTCAGCCTCGTCCTACACCTGCTTTACTCTCCATTTGATCTCACACGTGTATATATGCGGAGCTCCGGGCGTCAGAAGGAAGGAGCGCTCAGGTATGACAGCGCGCGAGTTAAGTCGGTGTGAAGCACGTCTCTAAATCCACTCTGCTTTGCATTATGCTGGAATTCACACAGGTTGTCTAAACAGTCAAACAGCGGATCAATACGCCCATCGATCGGTGGCATTGAGACTGAACTGGTCGTGTTGAGGGGGCAGGAGATTCTCACTAGAGCTCTCTGCAGGCTGCTGGCTGGAGGACGTCTGCACACACACACACACACACACACACATATATATATGATATGTTTATTTACTGCACAAATATTTATGGATACATGTATACAAGATTTATGAACATGCATTTCTGCCCACTCAAACAGAAACTCCTGCTTCTCTGGGACACAAACTACCTCCACACACACACACACAAGACAACGGCGCTCATCTCATATGAGCAGATTCAGGTCCTGTCTGTTGGAGTCAGAGCAGTCTGCCAGCAGTTTGTCTCAAAGTGAGGGCATCCAGTCAGCTTCTGCAGCTGAATATCAAGCTGGCTGCCGCCACGTCTCCTCGCTCAACTGACACAGTCGATAGCATTGCATTATTCATGGGGGACGGCGAGGGCCGATGAGATGGCCTCACTGAGGGCTGGATTTCAGCGGTCCCAAACTTTTACAGAGGCTGGCGGACGCGTGACACCTTCAACAACTGTTTATCGTCAGCGAAAATGACAACCCGAGGTACGAGAAAGGGCACCAAACTTTGAAGGGGAGGCAAATTTGTAAATTTTGCATCAGGCTCTAAGTTTGACATGATGGTTTTAATAAAATAAAACTCTTTCACATCCAAGTGCTGGTGCCTTTTAAACACATGGTAGCAGAGCAGAAAATAGCCCTGCTTGGAAAATAAAGTACACACTATGACTTCCTTGTCAGCTCCTCTTGTTTGCTATCAAGTCAATAAACACGGATCACAAAGTGAACATGAAAACCTGAAGAGCTAATAAAAAGAAAACAAATCATAATTTCAAATGCAGCTCATCCGTGTTTGCTGATTTCCATTACACAGACTAAAGACATCAATTAGCTAAACTGCATCCGAAAGAAAAGAAAAAAAGACAGTTAAATCAAACAAGACGCAGAGAGGACCAGAGGCAATAAAGGACGTCAGGCTGCTTGATATCAGATCTCAGAGGAGAAATTTGATGGGCACCGATGAGCAGAAGGCATCTCAGGAGAATTGGACAAGGGAGAGATTTAATGTGATCATAGGGGACGCTCATCTTTCAGGGAACGGGGTAATAATGAGCAATCAATAACGTCCTTAACAGAGTTAGAGCGAGTGGCTGACAGCAGATGTAAGTCCCCGGCTAACAGGCTACGTCTGATCTCACATTACCACGCTAGATCTGGGCTTAGCACACACACACACACACACACACACACACACCAGTGTACAGTATGCATGCACGGACACCAGCATATGGACGAACATGCACACCACTCTCTCTCCTTAGGTGACATCCAGCAGCATCATGTCATTGTCTATTGATCAGTAGCTGTAATCACATTCACGGGCGATGAACACGGCAGCAGGCTGTGCACTGTGACTACAGGCCTCTCCGTTTATCTGGTGACTGCTGCAAAAGATATAAAAACACACAGTATTTACTTGTAAAGTAAATAAAGCGCCTGGGTGCTGTCAGCTGCTGTCGCCACCACTTAGGCTCCGCTAGCATCTACACTGCGTTCCAAAGGTGCCTGGAAACGACTCCTTACACTCCAATCAATGCCAACAGTGAAGGCAATTGTGCAGCTAGCTACCACAAAAAAATAATGTCAAAATGTTTGTATATATTTTCTCAAACAGGCAACCTCTGAATTAAACGATTTCTCTGAGCTAATGCGTGATGCTAAATGACTAGAGCGTTTAGCAGCCACAGAATAATACAGAAAAAGGACACATTTGCAGCATGAGATCCAGTTAGGTGATGAGTGAGTGAGCTCTGAAGTATTTATTAGAGAGATCAGTTGTGACATAAGATAAGGAGTGACTGTGCTGCCCTGTTTGACGGGGAATGTCATTCCACCACTCAGGTCCCACAGGGGAGATGAGTCAGGGCTGAGGAAGACGAAGAGCCGGCAGTGATATTTTTCCATCTGAGAACGCTCTGATATGTCTTCCTTTCAACACGGTCAGAAAGATGTTTTTTACCTTTTTGAAAACATCTATGGACATTTTCTAAACAGTTTCACGTCGATGCGGATGCCACAGCTCTTGTCAACAACTTGTACTAACAGCTGACCAGATGTGTCCAAGGGTTGCTGCGTCTCCTAGCAACAGTAAAATGTTCCGGCGGTATGGGCAAATCTGGAACCACAATACAGATTTCTATACTGTGTCATGCTGACCAAATAACAGGAAGTTTTTAAATCTGTGTGCTCATCCAGCACCAGATTTTCCCGCCCCTCTTCCCCTCATCCCCACTCCCGTCCTTGAGACTTAAATCACGACTTCCACAGTTTGTTAGCTGCACCGGAGCTTTCAGAACACGGGCCTCTTTATCTTATCAGCCAATCATCAACAGCGTGCAGGAAATGAGACGCACAACAGTGATACTGCCGACGACACTCATCTGTCCAGACGCACGGGCTCAATTACCACACAAAGACTCGCACAGAACAGGGCGCGCGGCACGCCGCTGAAGTGGATAAACTGGACTGCTGGTGTTATACAAGCTAAGTTGCACCCATATAAGGAAACCGAAACCCCCGACTGACGGAGAGGAGAGAGGTGTTGTTGTTTTATTTGGTGAGAAGAGGTAAACTTCATAAATCTGCATTTTTCTAATCATGAGAGCGAGGGCCTGTTTTTGATGCAGCGCCTCATATTACTGTACTTGTTTGCTGCCTCTGTCTGGAGACACATTAAAAAAAAAGACAGAGAGAGAGAGAGAGAAACAAAGACAAACACAGTGAGGGAGAAAGGGGGAGAGAGTCAGACACACATACAAAGAGAGAGGGTGAGATGCTTATGTGTGTACTGCATCCCAAGGGATCACTTACACAGTATAGACACAGTACTAGAGGACAGACCACAACAAGGGTTCATTGGCCAAAATCTTACCTCTTCTCACACACACACACACACACACACACACACACACACAGTCCCTCCAAGCAATATTCCTGTAAGCATGTGTCCACTGAGAATAACAGCATTGACTGAAGTGGAGAGGAGGAAGGAGTGTAAGAGGACGATAGAGTGAGGGGTGGAAGGGAAGGAGAAAATGAAAACAGAGGGTTTAGGAGGAAGCAGCAGCAGCAGGAGGGGGAGGAGGAGGAGGAGTATCCACCTGGCCGGTGTCCAGGGGAATTAAACAGTCTGTTTACCGCTCTCAGCGCCTCAGCAGCGCCATGTTAGCCTAATGGCACGGACATGAAGCCAATTGATTTGTGGACCAATAGACCTGTCCCACAGCACAGGCAGATTACCTAGATCACTGGCTCTGCATCGAGTATACATCGCTTCTCATTCACGCCCCACAGGCAGCAGAATGTGAACAGGGTTTAATGTGTGTGTGTGTGTGGATTAGAATCCGTTCACTCTCATTCCTGCATGCTGTTGCAGCCAGCTAACTTTGTTTACTGTATTTATCACCTTTTATTAATAATTTTGTGGCAATTAAATGATCAGATTATTTAAGATTAGGTGCTGACATCAGTGGCTCCACAGCTACACCCGACCATAAACCCATGACACTGGCGGGCTACCTGCTATCTACGGAGTTCTGTTTGGCTCTGTGCACCATGCACATGTGTGTATTAAAAGCCAAAATTGACTGTAACACCCAAATATACACATATACAAAAAAATCCTGCTGCAGGACAATGAAAGACCACACACACTTAAAAAGCATGTGTACGGCCAAGCAGTGGAATAATTCCACATTCTCCACAGTCTTCACTCATGTCACTGTCCCACTTGATAAGCATGAAAATCCATTTATCTACAAAGGAACTGTATGCTCTGTATTGGACAATGTCTCTTTCATGGTCCCTTGCAAGCCCCAGTTTTTTTTTTTTTTTGTCCACAAAGCCACCCAGCTGACTCCAGCACGTCTGTAATAGGCCACATTCATTTGATATAGACACATCAAGGGAGATATTGCAGTGGTTTTTGCCGTGCATCAAGAGCAGAGGAGCCGCTTCACAGAAGAAGCGATATGCTCTGAACATAAAAGAACAATGGAAGCAAGGGAGCTGCAGTTCGGCGACACAGCTGACGCCATGCAGGCCTGCACATGAACACCACACATGTGTGCCTGTGTGGACAACACCGCACGAAAAACCTTGCTGTCGGTGAGCAGGAGGACGGAGATCAGGAATTAGGCCTCTGAGGAGAAAGATGAGGAGGAGGAGGAGGAGCCGTCAGATTACAGATTAGAGGGTGGGGAAGTGCTGGGATTAAACATAGAGTATAGACTGTGGTAGCCCGACTAATGCAGCTCACAGCTCAGCCAAGGGTGTCGTGGATTTAAAATAGAAACGTCACAGTATGGAGATGCTAACTGAAACCCGTTAAACGTCTTATTTATTGCTCATCTAATCTATATTTGTGGAAATGGGGTGCGAGGAGCTTTACAACGCGAGGCAGACATAAAAACCTCTGAGACTCTGATATTAACAGTGATGCTACATCTTAACCACCCCTCTGGCTAATGCAGCTAATGAATGAGAAAATGCTAGCAGGCTAAGGGCTCTAATTCTCCTTCACAGGCTATCATGTTGCAGCCCGGAGACAGATCAATACCATTTGCTCAACACACAGGAGGCCTGGGAATCTATAAAAGGGCTTTTATTGAGTAATTAAACACCCATTACTGTCCCGTGCAGCCAAACAATAAATTTGATCAGCCTCTCAGGCGCAGATCCAGCCGTGATTAATACTCAGTGCATGCATGACATAAAAGACCACAATGACATTTGCTAAGTCCTGTTTCAGACCCAGAGAACGCTGCCGGCTGCTTACAGTGGTTGTCTCAAGGTTGTGTTTAGAGCAGCCGGACCTTCAGGGAGCTCCGAGGGGGGATTTTGTGGACATCAGCATACACATACTGTCCCTGCTGTCCCTGCTGGCCAGGGGTCTGAACCCCACCTGCCACCCCCAGTATCTGCTCTCCTGAGGCCACGTTTAAAATCCAACACAAAATCCAAGAAAATAAACTTTTTATTTAACTTTTTTTATTTATCATGAGTTGGTTGGCTTCTCTCTCTCACCACTCTGCTGTTGATTGCAGTGAAAATCTGAGGGCACAGATGCTAAAAATATGACAGACACCAAGAAACTGTTTGGGGATGGGAGGGTTAAAAACAAAAAAAGCAAATATGATTTTTAGCATCTTAAAACCTTTAATCCTGCCACTTTTTAAATTTGGAGGAACAGAAACATTTTTAAAACCACTTCAATTCTTCGTAATGTAGGAAAATATCTTTGTCTGTGCTTCACTATTCACTCTTCACCGACTGAAGGCTGGACACTTTTTTTGTCGAGTTCCCAACGTCCTTTTTCTTTTTTTTTTACACTTATACAATTCAAAAACCCGTTACAATCCCATCCTTGTTGGAGAATATTTAGCGTTGTTGAGCCAACAATATGGCATCTGGGTGATTCTCCTAAATATGAATGGCCCATTCACGGGGGCTCAATGGAGTCGCTTGGCAATGGCCCTTCGTCCCCTCCCTCCTCCATACTCCAAAACAATATTCAGCGCAGCAGTCTTGGCACTTTTCCCCGAAATCAACAAAAGAGGAGCTCGAAGCTGTCCCTGAAACCCTCAAAGCATTAAGCCTCTGTGAGATGCAAGTACTTGGCACAAGCAAAGCGATTTAACGACAATGGGCAAATCATACAGTGCTTTGTGAGATTTAGGGGATACAATAGCACTCCGTTTCCAAAGCACACATTAGTAAGCATGTCATCGGGACCCCCTGGGGGATTTGAGCAGCCTAGAGGATTGTGTAGTGAAGAGGATAAATATATGTTACTGGGCGAGAAGATGGAGCGCTGCCAGTGCCTCCCCTCCTTCATGCAACATACTGTGGATTAAAGTGTGAGGAATACATTAATAGAATAATCTTCTGACCACACAAACTAACCCAGAAACTGAACCCATTTGGCTTGTTAAGCTATATACATTGCAGAGCATCCAAAATCAATTTACAACCATTTAACAGAGCTCAAGAGGTGCAGATGAGGAGAGGTTCTCACCTCACAAACAAAAAAAAACACACAGCAACCATGAAAATAAAACAACAAAATGTGCGGCGCTTGCAGCCATGCTGACCTCCGAGTGCTAAACAAAACCAACAACGGACAAGCAGACACCCACTCAAAAGTCAATACCATGCGTGCCTCCTCTTCCTCTTGTATGGTTAATGCATGATGCCAGGTAGGGGAGACAGACGGAGAGTAGGATCTCATTATACGCTGCGTGCTATCATTAGCTATCTACCACATGTGTCCATCCTGCCAGCGGAGTCATACAACCAACAGCCTAATGCTCTCGCCCGCTTCCAGGGGGGAAACTTGGCACAACACACACAAACACACACACACACACAAACACACACAACATAATCACAGGTAAGAATGCAAACACCTTGGAAGGCCTGCCTGCATAAACACACACTGATTTTTGTCAGACAAAGGTTTTTCTGCTGTTTTTAAAGTTATCTTAAAATGTGACAGACAGCTCTACAGATGCAGATTAGGCTGAAATAAAAGCTGATTAATTATTATTATTAAGAAGCAGCTGCAGATAACTTATAAAGCACAGAGCAGAACTAAATATTTAAGAATTTAAAAAACAATGCAAGACGTCGTAGGTCGTCTATTTTTTTCAACATTTCACTCCGAAACCTTTAAATAAAAACAATTATTACACAAAGTATTTGTTAGTCTCAAGCCTGCCGTGAAGTGACCGGTGCAGAATTTTGGGGGTTGTGTTGTGCTCCCTGTTTGTGTCCATCTCCCAGAGGCCACATGCAGCTCAGTGATGCTGTGCCACACGCCCAGCCACTCAACATCCTTTTGTGTCCATCCCCTGGCAACCTTCCAAGCTCTCTCTCTCTCTCTCTCTCACACACACACACACACACACACACACACACCCAATGAGCCATTGTTCATTAACGTGCACACACACCTTGGCCAGCCTTACAGACAGAAACAAAAACCTACTTCCACGATATGTCACGTTAATCAAGACGTTCATGCTCAGAAGTGGATGGAGGTGGAGGGAGGGGTTCGAGGGTGAGGCCAGACTACCTCACCAAGCCTGGCTGTTAACAGAATCAGATCATCCAGCCAGGAAAGAGACGAGCAGCAGCGGCGGTGCTGAGAGATTACAGTCAGCTCCTGTCCTGCTCTCTAGCTGTCATTTTCTTTGGGGAGGAAAAAAAAAGGCTCTCGTCCACGTCCTCCATCGCCGGCCCAAATGAGTGGCGAGCTCTTCCGCATATCAATGCACAATTTAACTTAAGACTTCCATGGCAATAACCTAATTAGAAACGGCAGCTTCTCATTTGAAGGTACAATGTAAGGGATAAGCTGCCATGTCTGCTGAGGTCTAATGGTGCAGAATATTCCAAAGTGGAAGTTAGATTTTTTTTTTTAAATAAGTCCTTAGCATATTTAACGCTTCCACATGTAGAATGTTTTAATATCTGCCGGAGAATCCGGACCATGGGTGCTGGAGATTGCTGGTGAGGAGTAAAGAGAGGTGACCAGGGGTTCTGTTTAAAATTCAGAAAAAAAGAGAGAGGAGGCAGGAAGGATGTATGAAACATCCACCGCTTTGATTCGATTAAAACATACGAAAAGGACGCATTACAAAAACTGAGAAACTTCAAACATTTCTGTAGAGTTCAAAGAAGAGGAGATAATGCTTCTGATGCTAGAATTAACATGGAAATGATTTTAGCAGAGGATGGAGAGCAAGGAGGGGGGGGGGGGTAATTTGGAAATTTGGTGACACTGATCTTAAGTATTTTTTAAAAAAAGGTTCTGAGCTGTTGGAGAGACCTGAGCTGACCCCATACTGATACTGATACTCCTCTGACTTATCTTCTAAACTTTATCATCATCTTCATTAGAACATCCACACCTTCCTCCTTTCAGAAGCATCATCTGTCTCCTGAATGTCAGCGGTTACAGCAGGGTCTATGGTAGTAAGCTGTAAGTATTATTCCCCTCCTGAGTCTGGTGTGGATGCTCTTCGCCTTAAGTACCCCCATCAGATTTTGACTGGATAATAACACAGTCAGCACAGAGAGACACAAGAGCAGGATGAATAGGAACCAGGAGTGTTGGAGAAAGGTTCAGTAGCAACACAAAAAAAAAAAAAAAATCCATCAACCGGCAACTGTCAGTCACCAAAAAACAAAACCCCCAATGCGTAACTACAGAAAATGCAGCCAGTGTAGCAGTGAAAGAGGAGAGGGAGGGGATGGTGGTGGTGGTGGTGTGTTAGGGCACAGAGGGGAGGAGGAGGATAGAGTGGATCACGGTGTCAAGGATTTTAAGGAATTGGCATCCGCTCATCTATGGAGAAACGCGGGCAGCGGCGCTACCGACAGCTGCCTGCCATCTCTGGGAAGAAGGAAGTTAGATCAGAGAGGAGGGGGCTGTCAGCGAACACACGGGGAAACACACAAAGACTACACACAGGCTGGCTACAGTTAGCCGACACACAGCCCTGGCACTGTCTTCTGGGACAGTCAGTGAGAAGGAGAGAGACGGAGAGAGAGGGGGAAATAAGTGGACAAAGAGTGAAGTAGATGAGAGAGCAAGGAGACAAGACAGGCTGACGCACTGTCGAGCAAACGTGGGGAAAAGAACTGGGGTGGGGAGGGGAGACAGAGAGGGGGAGAGAGAGGGAGATGGAGGAGAGTGAAACAGACAGACAGGTCCGAGAGGGATTTGTTCTATTTGCATGCGCCGGGCTCCCATGGGATCCAGCTCTGCTCGGCAAGCCGAGAGCACAAAAGATAACACTTAACATATTTGCTAAAAGATGACAACCCTGCCTGGATCTCGTTTGAAGAGGCCCTTTGTCAGGATGCTCAGACAGGAGAAATCCACTGATATGGACGCGTCAGAGAATAACAAACGTCTCTCTCACTCTCTTCTCCCTCACTGTCTGAAAAAGCACAATATTTCCCC
Source organism: Parambassis ranga (assembly GCF_900634625.1). NCBI lineage: Eukaryota > Metazoa > Chordata > Actinopteri > Ambassidae > Parambassis > Parambassis ranga. Next base: position 2,209,257 of record NC_041023.1, on the reverse strand, counting down.
ACATCTGGCAGGAGCCCTGCGGGGCCGGCGACACCGCACGCCAGCGGCTCCGGGATGGTAAAACAGCTTTTAATGGTAAACATTACAGACTGATAGAAAGTGTCAGGATAATTTATTTATACGGCCCCGCTGGGAGCAGCTCAGCCACCCTCACAGCACCGCAGCTCGCCCTGTTCATTTGAGGGAAAAGTCTGTATTTAGATAAATAAAGGCCGAGTAAAAGAGGCTCCCATTTGTAAAGCACTTTTTCCCTTCTCTTCCTATTATCTCGCTCCTCTCTCTCTGTCCCTATTAGCTGTATCGGGGGGCTGCTGGAGATGTGAGGCGATACGTTACGTGTATAATGAGGGGGATTATTGCTGCTGTCACTGCAACACGCACAGACGGCGGACGCAGATCTTAAACCGAGGACTGTAGCAAACAAATAGACTTGGAGGAATAAACAAACCACCAGTATCTACAGTATTTACAGTACACACACACACACACACGTGCAAAACCTTTGCACGAACGTGCCCAACTTGAATGCCAAAGCCCACGTTTTATTGAAAAACAGAAATACAGGAAGCTAACAAGTGTGTGAGCCTGCCAGATTAAATCACACACACAACTATTAAAGCAGAAAATGTGACATGGCTGACACCTGGAATTAAAATGATTGTTTCTTATTTTTGTCTTTAAAGTGTGAGAATATGACCACAAATAAAGGGCGATGGATGGTCGCAGGTTGCACACACACACACACACAAGGTAAAACCAGCACGGTGCGAACCAAATAACTGTGTTAGAGCGGAGGGGGGGTGAAAGGTCAAGTCCTCGCTAATAGATGCTACAAAACTAGGAATGTTCTATCGCCGAAATCTCACCATCAACAGGGCGGCGTGGCTGTTTTTATTCCCGCTTTACACAGTCCACCTTCAAACAGAGACGACACTGCAGCAACTCAAACACAGACGTTTTATACCTGAGATTATTAATCCCTTACTTTCCCTCACATGATAATAATTATCACTGAATTCTGCTCTGATGTAATGAAACAGTAAATATACACTCAAAGAGCAACGAGTAGCATAACAACACACAAACACACTCATTCTGAAGACAACACTTGAAAAGTTCAAGAACAATATTTGTATTATTTAATATCAGAAAAAAATTAATTAACTGACGCCTGGTGTAAATTTAAAGTAGCACACTTAGTCACCAAATATTAATTACCATGCAAGTTGTGTGTGTGTGTGTATGTGTGTGTGAGACAGAAATGCTGTAGAAATAAACCCAGACATGCAGCAACAATTCTGGACTTTTCCCACAAATACACAAATGATGCACAATTTAAAATGAAGCTGAGGATGTGGATGTAAACATCAGTCCTGTCCTGCACCAGCTGCACAACCCCACCTAATAAATACATCAATAATAATAATAATAATGATGATGATAATATTAGTGTAAAAATCCACTCACCATAGACGCTGCTGCTGCTGCTGCTGATCATGACGTGCTGGAACAAGGAGAGGAAGAGAGAGGAAGAGGAGATGAGAGCATTGGAGTTAATTTGTGGAGGGATAAAAAGCGAGAGGAAGGATTCCCCCTCTTTACATTACAAGACACTGTTTCTCTTTTTGTGTCTGTGGTGCAGCGGTGCTCGGGTTTCCAGCCGTGTGAAAGGTTTGGAGCGAGCAACTCAATAGCAGAGGAATCTAACCTACATGCATCTCATTAGAAAGTGGAGCCCGGGATGACAGGCGGCGGTGTAGAATGGGGAGGGTGGAGGTGGTGGTGGAGGAGGAGGAGGAGGAGGGGGTAATATGGAGAAAAATCAACTGGTGCGGCTCTGTTTGTGGAGTTCAATCTGCTCCTGACGCCCTGAATAGTCCAGAAAAAATCAAACACACACATTCTGCGGTGTCACTGGATCCGCAGGCGTGCACGGGCAACTTGTTGTGACCGTGCCGCCGCAGCCGCCTCTCATGGACACCGGTGGAAAGCCTCCGTGTGCATGCAAGTTGTGGATTTTTTTTTTGTACCTGTTCAGAGTGCCGCACAGCCGCAAAAACAGCGGACCTGTGGTGTCCTCTGCGTTTCAGCCGCGGCGCAGGTGCGCTCCTCACAAACATCTGATTTTACGCAGCGATTCGAGCCCGGCCGTCTTTTGCATGTCGGGAAACTTGTCAAATCACAAACTGCACATGCATTTTCCCGAGATCAGCGGCGTGCGCAGGCTGCACTGAGCTATAGTCTGCTCCACAGACGCGCTGTCTGTCTGCCCGCTCGCTCTAATTGCACACGCAGCGGACTACCCTTCCTTCCTTACCTGTTTTTGCTTTTTCTTGTTTTTTCTTTTTAGCGACAGGTCGACCTCTCACGTAGGGGGGGTTAGGGTCGCATCGATCCCTGGGAGGGGAGCTGCTGATGAACGGGGTGTTGAGGTTAAGCCGGGTTGCGTGCGAGCTGAAACCATCCCAAGTTAGCGCAGGAAACACTGACCACAGCCACTGCCATGTTGGAATTTCACCAGCCCTGAACAGCTGCTTCTCAGACTGACCAGTACGCTGCCTACTGCGCATGCGTTCAAGGAAGGCAAGAAGAGGAGGAGGAGGAGGAAGAGGAGGAGGAGGAGGAAGGGGGGATTCCAATTATTGCCTGTAAGGTTATTATGAAAGTCTGGTTTGTATGGTAAGGTTGGCACTGGTGATAAAAAAGATAGCTAAATTTACCCAAATGAACACATTTAAGGTCACACACATTTACAGATGATGGAGGAATCCACCTGCTCTGATGGATTTCCAAAGTGACTCAATTAAAAGTAAACAAAAATAACAAAAACTTTCTAGAACTCACCTGTCCAACCCTGTGAGGGAAAAATAACACCACCCAAATCTCTCCTGAAGCACCTCCCCAGCAGCAGCACACACACACACACACACAGATCTCCCAGTGATAATTATAGCAGGCAATATGGAATTAGCAATGGAAGCCCTAATTAGAATGAAAATGTCCCAGTTAGCGCGGTATCAAAGCATCAGCGGGGAGACCAGGTTTGAACAAGACATCAAAGATGGAGGAGCTGTCAGTGCCTTGGACCTAATATCACCCCCACAATGTGGGTAATGTGTGTGGGAAAATGCAGTAAAGATAATAAGAGGGGGGGGGGTAATTTTAGATTTGGAAAAAAAATGGCAGCCATCCATGTGACCACACACCTTCATGGCCTTCCTTCCTCCACACCTTTCACTCTGCATAATGCAATATAAATCCATTCAAATAATAGCCTGCAGTGCAATCATAGCATAATTAATTGCTAATAATTAGGTGAAATAAGACGTTAGTGTTAAGGTGAGGAAGAGCAGGTCTTTGTGTTATATTTTATATTGCAGTGCGCTGCCTCCTCTTCCTCCTCTCTGATTTACATACTGAAGGCAAAAGGTATAATTCAAGTGTGTTGAATATGCAGTGTTGCTATAAAAGGCTCCCACACTGGTATGGAATACCTTGTGTAAGGATACTTTCTGATTGGTGACGCGTGTGTGTGTGTGTGTGTGTGTGTGTGTAAGATTTAACAGCAACATAAATCTAAATAGATTTTAACTCATTAGCCATTGGAGAGGTAATGATGTAAGTCTGCCACTAATGAGCTTAAGCTCTTAATTGAATAGGAGGAGGAGGGGGGAGGAGGAGGAACACACACATACACAGCATGGACACCCACACAACAGATGCACACGCACACACCTACAAATACAATCCCGCCTCCTGTGTTTTGCCTCCTCTCTCCCTCTCTCTCTCTTCGGGGTCATATGAAGGGGGGAGTCATAGTCACATGACCAGCTAAATTTCAACCCCAGCGCCTGCGGACTTCACTGCCGGCCCACATCACTTCAACGCTGCACTTTGTCTCTGTGTGTGTGTGTGTTTTTTTTCCTCGGTATGCATCTTTTTTTTAAAAAAAACACACACAAACAAATCTCATGTGTTATTTATGAAATCACGGCTCTAAATGATTCACAGGCATATTCTTTAATATCAGACAAAGCGCCTAATCAAAGGACTCCCTGAACGTCACTCTAATCAAACCTCTGCTGCAAAATGTACCATATTCAGCGTATAAGAGGGAGAACATGTAACAAAGACTTTGATGTCACCTCATTTTTTTTATTCATCTTTTACAAATAATTATAAACACTTAACCCGCCGTGTCTGCCCAGACGTGAAAATGTCAGAATCCATTACAATGAAGACAAAAGCTTATAGGATAAAATGCCTGTTCTTTACATTAGCACTAGGCCGCATCCCCCTGGTAACACAGGCTATGGAAATCATGATATATATAATATACTCTGATGTAAACAAAGCCCCTGTGAATGGTCCAAGGATCTCAAAGCCAGGAGGGGGGAAAAAGAGAGGGGGGATTAGAAAGGCCCAGGCGGTGTTTCCAGCTGAAGAAGAAGAGGAGGAGGTGGAGTAATGCAGGAGAATAGAAGAGGAGCTGAGTCCTCTCTGCTCAGAGGCTGCAGTGTGGCCAGTCCTCCTTTATGAGCCCAGACCAGCGCCCTGATGGGACACGGCGTAGATTCGAGCTGAGCCTATTGAGCATAAGCTGCTAAATTTGGCAATAAAGGGAATGTGATTTACTGTAAGCTCCACTGGGCCGAGAGCGACGCAGCCGCCGGCCTGTACACACACACACCTGAGAGCATCAAAAACACACACTAACAATAACTCACTCACTCTGTTACTGTCTCTTGCTCTCTCCCTCATTCTCTCTGACACACAGTGCAAGCAGCGGCCGGCTCGCCTCTGAGCCCCGCACACACACACACACACACACACACACACACACTCTTGCAGCCACTCATGCGGCTCAGCGGCACTGACTTTGACAAATAACCAGGAAGTCCTGGTGTTGGCTTAAAAACTCCAACTTGTTCAGTTGCAATTCTGCATTTGTCCTGCTTTAATGGCTGTGGAAGTGGCTTTGGAGGTAATCTGTCAGTGATTGATTAGAGCCTGGATAAATCCCCCCTCACTGAACGCATTGGTAGGCTGCAGGCCCGCCTGCTGCCGCTGCTGCTGCTGCTGCTGTAGGAGACAGAAAGGGACACACAGAGCAAAAGACATCTGTGGACTGACAGGGAAAAAGTTCACCTGCGTTGATGAGATAATTGCTAATTTCCCTGATATGATCCAAGGTTAAATCACATGACATTATTCAATATTTATATTATTTTACCGACCTGAAATAATGGCTGCATTAATGAATATTTTTTATTTTACTATGTCCTTTTTTTGCAAAATGTTTTTAATGAAGATGTGAAAATAAAACAATAAATTCATGTGTGCTCTGCTGTATTACTGTACCTGTTCTAATCCTTTACGTCCTTCTTTATTATCAAAGATGAGCAAGTCCTTTCACCAAACAAGTGCAGGCTCTGACCATGAAAATGTTCTGCATGAATCTTAATATTGCTTAAGTGATAATTATTTCTGCCCGCCACAAACCTGACTAACAAAATGGAATTCAATCAGAGCTTGTGCATAATGACAGTCATTATGAAAATAATGAATAAAAAAGTAATAATGACATCCCTATCTGCATTCATGCCTCTTATTCTCACACATCTCCATGGTGATCTGAATTCTTTTTTTTTATCCACAACTCCACATTCTGGCTGGCCCATGGCCGCTTTAATCACATTGTTTATGGTAAACCAAGCGTAGTGTGCTAGCTCTGTGCGTGGACTCATTTAATTAACCACTTGAGAGTATAGCAGCCGAGCATACAGTAGTTTCAGTGTTGTCTCCTGCAGTGGTGAGTGCAGGGTTATTGTTGCTGACCAGTCCATCTCTCAGCAGCTTATCTGCATCTCTCTCTTTTGAAATTTGCCTTTTATTTTTTTTTACCACTAATGTGAATCTGACAATCAGGAACAATATAATTATGCTAAAAACATCTCACCAGGGTTGTGCAGGAACAGATTACACATGCTGGGATTAAATGATAAATCACTAGCTGCTCCACTCCAACACAAACGCATTAATTTAAGTAGATTTAACTTTACACTTCACATGCTTTAATTACCTGGATAACATTTTAAAGCAGGTGCTTATTTGTGACAGAATAAAATGTTGTTTTTTACTATGATTCCTATATATGTGAGGGTTTTTCTCCTAGTGTGTGGGTCTGTGTGTGTGTGTCTGTGTGTGTGTGTGTTGGACCATGTCCTTGAGGTTTACTCTTTTGATTCAATAGCGCTCCACATGGATGGACTCAATCAGATACCTCGAACCCACTGAAGGGTGATGTTCAATGGAGCTGAAGTTACACTACAGCAGCTCCTTGGAGAAAAGACGGCCCGGTTCTCAGACGATGTTTACATGTGAAGACGCTGCAGAAACCTGCATTTTAAAGCACATAAACAAGCTGGTTCTACTTGTTGACATAAAACAACACAAGCTTAATTTGCCTAATTGTTGTCAATGACACGGAAAAAGTAAACAACATAGTGGTGAATGTGTTTCCTGCCTGGTTGGAGCATGTGAGAATGAAAGCCTGTGTCTCAGTCAGGTGTACTGTCCTGTCCCTCCACACTCTTGGACAATAACTATGAAAGGTCTCGCCAAGGAACTTGAAGTGGCCAATGGGATTGTGGCCCTAAAGAAGCCCTTACTCCTTGAATACCTTGAGGATAATGAAAGTGGGCTCGGGGAGAGAGCGGAGATGGAAAACTGTGCTGTTGGAGTGCACTGAGCCATTGCAAATTTCTGTTTGAACCCATAACACTGTGGCCATGTGACAAATGATAGCAAACACAGAGCCTGAGCTGCTCACAGGAGATTATGGTCAGCTGAATTCAAACTGAATCGCAGGAAAAGATGCATTGTAGTTTAATTTTCTTAGTCTGTAATCAGACCATCTTTGAGGATGATGTGGCCTGGCCTCCTCTTGAAATGACGCCTACTAGCAGCTGTAAATCTCATAAACCAGTATCTCTTTTAATTAAAGAAAAGTAATTGAATAAGACAAATGTTATTTTTTTTATCTCTTGGTCAAAGTCTCCTGGATTTTGTGCAATATTTAACAGACAGCTTTGCCAAGGAGTTAATCTTTCACTAACCATAGCACAGTAAAATCCTAATATTGATTTTCTGAGCACAAGGAAATACATTTTGTTGCACTTATAGCATAAAGGATTGCCCAGTCTATTTCTGCTAGTGAGTCACATGGCAATTTGTATCAGCTCTATGTGAGAAATGGACATTGGCTGGGAGCACACTTCCTGATTGGTCATTTTGAAGCAGAGAAGTGCGTCTGCATGTCCTGACCTCTGCCCATTGTTTCTTCATGCTCTGCTGTATAACAAGACCATCACACACAAAACCGACGGGAGACAGGTCTCAGCTGCTCGCACTCTTATCAGAATGGCCGCTGCGCGGAGTGAGGCGCCTCAAGGAAGTATCAGTAAACAACGCTATAGGGTTCCAGTTGCTATATGCTCAGGCGCTCATGCAAAATTCAGCACTTTTGTATGTATACTGAGACCGAGCAGAGGCAGAAGGCAGGGGTTATATTTTAACTAGTCAACCTTCAGGACCTGACAATTCCCCCTCTAATTCTGACAGAGATGTTTGCAAAGTTGTGAAAAAGAAACATTAATTGCCGCACTTATGCATGAAGAAATTCAAACGGCGCTTGCTTTTGCTTCTCTCTCTCTCACACAGTCTCTCCGTCTTCCTCCCAAGTCCTTTAATGGTGTGATCGCCCTTAACTCCACTGTAAATCTCTCCCCAATGGCTTATGGTTCAAATTAATGGCCCTGCCATAAGTGTTTGAATTTCATGAATTGTAATAATACTTACATCACAAGACACATGAAGTCATGTCTCCCGCTCTACAGTGGAGATATGATACATTTTAGAGGGATGCACAAAGTGGTCCCCTGGTAGGCTAGTGATGTATTCTAATAGACTGTGCTGGCCAACCCCCGGGTGCAGATATTCATGATTCATATTTGAAGGCAGCAGAACATTTAAATGGGACATTAAGTGGCGAAGAAGATTAAAACACTGTTGGTTTTTGTGGAGTAAAATGGGACATTCACTGCCCGGGTTGTGCCTCTTTTATTTGTCTGAAGTGGAATCTGAATTATTTTCACATTCAATGGAAGGAAACAGCTGTTACTGTGAGCCCATAGAACCCGCCACAGAGCAAATTCTGCAGCCATCATGTCATGTGACGCAGCCTTCAGATCTGCTCTTTATTTAGGGGACAACTGTTTAATTTTAGTCCTGCCTAAAAATATGGTTTGTGGTAATTGTAAAAGTGTAAAAAAATATGCAAGGCAGGCACCTACATGCTTGTCATCATGATCACACAACTTCCTCCAGCCGTTATTTTAGGTGCATGCTGTGTGAGTGCACGATCATGTGCAACACAGATGTGTGTGTGCGTGTGTGTGTGGCAGAGCAGGAGGACAGACTTGATGATCCCCTGTCTCCCGGTGACTGTGTGGAGCCAGCCAGCCGTGGCGAGGCTGCCATAACTACCAGTTGAGCTCTGTCAGGGAGATGACCCACTCTCTATTCAACAAGACCTGCCTCCTTGACTGACGGACGGACGGACAGTGAGACATGCGGGCAGAAAGACAAAACACACGGCGTGTGAATATGTTAATTCTCGGCTTAGATCTGAGGAAAAAAAAACTCTCGCCATCTCGCTACCAAACAGCTGAAAACAGGAAAAAGCCGTAGGTGTAATTGGACTGCTGCAGCACAGGTCAAGAGTCAATGGTCTTATTTGAGGGCTAACACCATTTAAGACTAATTTGAGACTATGTGTTATTGTGCCTTTAACTAAGTTTCTAACCTGATCTGTGCAGAGGTTCATTGTGCTTTTAAAAGGGACCTGCTGCCCTGCAAAAGGCCATCTAATGGTTTTTCAAACCCACAGTGTTACTTTAATGTACTGCAGATCAAAGGATAAAGCACCCACTTGTGCAGATGAGAGGGGGAAAAAGCAGAGAAGATTTGAGATTTTCTTTATGAGAAGTCCATTTGGGTGCTCACTGCTACGAATGATTACTCGTAAACGATTAAAAGGCTCTTAAGCAAAAATCAAAGCACATTATGTATCTTAGCTCATATGTTTCCTTAATATATATGGAGTTAATGTGGAGTTATGACGGATGATTTTGTAGTGTTTAATTGGGTTTCTCCATATAAATCGGCACTTGTGTGCACACTTACGTGTGTGAATTAGGGCATTTGTTGTCATTGGTGTTTATGTGCGAGTATAGCGAGGTCAGGACCCGGACTGGAGGCCTGTCCCCGGAGAGCTCGCCTCCAGCGTGGCCAACTAACACTACAAACAATTAAAAAACCTCTGCTGCCTCCCCCCGGGGCGTACGGCTTTATCCAGCTCAGGTTAGAGAAATAGCTGCTCTGTGCTGCACAGGATTCCAAACGAAACCCTCGGTATCTGGTCTATAACGATGCCGGGCAAGGCTGAAGATGGATAGGCAGAATCAATACGGCTACAGCCTGTGGACCAGTGTGGAGACAGGGGGCTATTATTAGGACGTCCTTTCTTTACCACCTGAGCCACTTACACACTTATAGTCACACACACACACACGTATGCTCATGTCTTCCTCAGTTAAAGGAGAATTATTACTACAGACAGGCTTCATTTTGTAGCAATATTCACATTACAAAACCAACAACATGCTGCTTTGAATTCGCTTGAATAAGGGAGACTCCTGCAAAATTAATCACAACTTTGAGAGCAAACAAATAATTCAGACTGGTGGTCGTGCCTGATGCAACGCAGAGCAGGCCTTGTATTTCAGAGCGAAGTCTGTTTGAATTACAGGATTTATTATTAGTGGACACAGTTAGCATAGCAGCCAGCCAGTAAGATCACCAGTCAGCCAACCAGTTATCTCCCTGGGCATATGCTGCGTCCACGGCTCCAGAGCCCCGCTGTCAAAGCCATTGTGAATCCTAATGATCACAGTGCATCCCAGCCTCTCAAAACACACACACACACACACTCCCCGGTCTTCGCTCCAGGGGTCCTGACAAAACAGGAGACGGCGGGGACTCGTCAGAAGACAGCGCTGCCGGTGTGCTCCACCTGCTCACTGATTCTTACGCCTGGAGGAGCCTGAAGGCACTGCCATCACACACCCTTCCTGTCTATGGCACACACACACACACACATTAATACACAAATCAATAGACACACACAGATGCCCACACACAAGTCCACAATGCACCAGCTCCCCTCATCTCCTACTTACCTCCCACCTCATTCTTCCTCCCATCCTTTCCAACACGCCCCCTCCTCCTCGACCCTATCTATATCCTGTTGTTTGTCCTCATCCACCCCCACCCCCAGTCCTCCCCTTTCCTTGCCCCCAACTGCAGAATGCATGAAACACACACACACACACACACCCTAACCTGTCAGGTAACATCAGAGAAGGGGAGAGTTGAAGAGACGTGACAGTGTGCTGAAGGAATCATGTGCCAGGAACACAGACCTCTCTCCGTTCACCTCTGCTGTGCTGGAACACAACAAGCTCCATCCCCTCACCTTTGTTAAGGATCAGGCCTGTTTGAGTGCTGGAGAACCTCCAACAGTCAGAGCGGTGAAGACACACACTGAGGAGAGGAGGTATTAGAGAGGAAGTTGTTGAGAGGAAGTTCTGATAATCAATAGGCACACGGAGTAAGTCGAGAGGAAGAAACAAACACAGAAAGAAAGAAAGAAAGCATGAGGTAGGGAGGGCCAACACACACTGCCCGAAGGCCTTTTCACTATCCATCAAATTCAACAAGTTGGCCCGAAAGCTTGCAGCTGCCATATGTGGTGAACCATTTACACAGTGAAGTCCAACAAGTCAGAAACAGCCCCTGCAGATGATTTGTTAGAGAGGGAGAAAAACTCCACTGTGAACAACGTCAACACTGTTACAAAGACTAAAAGCTAATGGAGCTGCACTTTACGTTTCTTAGCTGAGGTTATGTCATGTTTTCAGCAGCAAAGATTCAAGCTGACAAGATATCACTCAAGCAGCATCCACTAATCACACAGAAATCCATTTCAGACAACATAAACCACATTTCAGTCGTTTCAGTTCTCCTCTAATCCTCCGAGACTCCGGCTCAAACAGCAGCTTTACAACATAAGGACACACTGATCACAAATAAACTCCAATATAATCAAAATATGTACACAGATCTGTAAATAGTGACAGAGCTGGCCGGTGTTTGCTTTGCATTTATAAAGTGGAAATTATTTTTATACCGTGTGCTAAAACAGACAGAAAGCCCTGGTCATCCAAACCACACAGCACGCAAAATTAAATGTATTCATGTTCGAAAAATGAATTAGTAATATGTCTGCATGCACTGGCCTTGGGAAAACATCCTCTCTTTATAATTAAGCCAGTGGCAAACCTTAGCACACAAACCTCAGTGTCTCCCCCTGGTTGGAGGAGAATGTTAAAAGCCATCGCAGCTAATTGGTTCCCCTGCCTCCTGTTTGTCATGGGAACAACAGCAACACAACAATCAACGCCATCTCCATCAACTCCTCCAGAATCGGGAAAGGGAAACAAACAACAGGACGGTTGTGTGGTGTCACACCAATCTGACTGACTGTCAGTCCGGCATTAGTGAAGACTGATGTCGTGCATTAGTCACTTACAGGGGAGGAAGTAACTTCAGCCAGCAAAGAACAGATTATCAGTGCTGGATTAACTGCAAGTGCTCCTGTTGTGTAGTGTTGCTTCTAATTTCTTTTACTTCATTTAGGGGGAGAGAACGCTCCAGCATTTATATTCAAGAAAAAAGCCCTTCACAGAGATTTGAGGGGCTATTTGCAACATGGAGAACGCCACTCGAACAATAACCATCCATCTCTCTAGTGTTGGTTATCCTCCGTGTCCACAAGAGCCATTTTCACATCGGGAGGAGAATCATTTTGCTTCATCAAGGAAGAAGTGGATCTTCTAAAAACAGCCATTTTGTTTCCGGCAAACACACACACACACTTCCCGAACCCCCCCCCCCCCCCCCCCCCCCCCCCCTCACACCCTGCAGCCCTTCCATCCTGAGAGATGCACAGGATGATTCTCTCCGTGAAGTGGCCCTCCAAACTTACATCACGCATTGTTTCACCAACTGGCGTGTTCGTCGGCGCTCTTTAGCCCTTTCGGGGTGTCGTATCGAGTGTGTGTAGGTTAGTGGGTGGGCAGCAGGAGTGGATTTTCTTCAAGGGGGCAGTAAAGGCTGGAATTCCTAATAGAAGGTAATTGAAAATGAGCACTTGGAAGCCATCGGCTGGTGTTTTCCTTGTAAAAGGATGCAGCAATCATGTGCTAAAGTCCCATTCTGCTAAACATGCAACAGAAGGGCTCATTAGTGGATGCGGGAGACGTAAAATCTGCCTCTGAAAAAACTTCGCACTTTGATTCTTCTTACTTTTTACTGGTCAGCAGAAAGAAGCATCCTTGAAAAGTTTCACTGAGATGTGACAAAATTTAAGAAGCAGTCTGTGAGGTGGATCGCTCTCAGTGTCCCTGCCTGTCTGCCTGTCTGTCTGTCCTTGAAACTCTGGACATTAACAGTGCCCTTACTGTAAGATACTTTTGTCAATCCTACAAAAAAAGGGATTTTGGTTGAAAGTTGAAAGGGAAGAGAAAAATAAACAATACCAAGAATATCTCGACTATGAGGTATGATGGTCACTGCACTGAAGGATGTAGCAGAAAGTTGTTCTCATGGACCATAATGCTAACCATTGTGTCGTGTTATGATGCGTGTGGATGGAGGGGTAACCTTGGTGTGTGGTGTGCGAACAACTCCATCTAAAGGAGAGAAAAACAGAAGGAGAAGGGACAAACAGAAGAAGAGGAGCTGGGAGGAGAGGTGGAGTGACACGCAGAGGGGTCATGTGATCCAGCTCCGATAATCGCCACATTTTAAGCGGCTCGACGGCGACGCTGAAGATGGGAGTTCTACAGCGTGCTTCCCTCAATCAGTCACAATGTCTTGCTCCAGCAAACAGAAGCTGTGGTGCTGCAGCTTAGCACCAGGATAATGATCAGATTAAAAGCTTTGACTGGTGAGACTTGGACTGATGCCAGGTGATGGCAGCAATTTGCCGGCCAATCAACAGCGAAGTGCAACATTGGCTAAAAAGATGGCAGCCGGTGGAGGGTGTTGGAAGTATCCCAACCCCCGAAAAGCAGCTGGTGATTCAACAGTTCCTATTGTCAAATTCCATTACATCTTTGTGTTTCCCTGCTTCTGTTTCTCAGACCCTCTGTCCTCTTCTCCCTCTAATCAAGTGATCTCTCTGTCTTCCTCACTTTCACTCAAGAAAAAAAAACATTACTCAGCAAAGGGCCTTCAGTTTAGTCACGCACACACCAAAAAGCCAATGCAGCAAAGAGAGGAGGGGGGAGATAAAAAGGAAGGGAGGATAAAAAAATAATAAAAAACACACAAACAGCAGCAGAGACAGCAGAGGAAGGGGAGATGTCTTTGTCAGCAAGAGAAAGACATGAGTGGGCCGGCGCGCTAATCATCGATCGGATGATTAAGGCAGATGAGGAGGGCTTTTTCCCCCTAGTGAAGGATCTGATTGTCGGTCTCCTCCCGCCTGGTGTCCAGGGATCACGCCGGCGGCAGCAGCTCAGGATCAATACACTCAATCACTGCTGAGAGGGGCAGCGTCAGTCACGCTGTGCCAGACTATTAGAACCAAGTAGGCAGACAGTGAATAACTCCATGCTTCCCTGGTCCCACCTCACACCACAGGGGGAAGCCATGAACTAGCTGGCTGGCTGGATGGAATGTGTGTGTGTGTGTCTGTGTGTGTGGTGGTCACACATGTTACAGCTAATGATAGGCAACTAATTGCATAATAAAAAAAGATCTAGACATCAACTAACCTTCTTTTTTTTGTCTGATTTTTAACAATATTGAAAATAATATTCACGAGTAACAATAGCAAAAACACTGAGTGTGTGTGTGAACCTTGTGCTCTGACAGAAGAAGTGACAACACCCGGTGTGGAGGTGGAAGACTCGTTAACCGGCGCCATAAGAAAGGAAGAAAAGGGAGGACACTTCTCAGACAGCTGTGTCCCTGACAGACAATGGATGGCCCGGGTCCATCTGGATGCAGCAGCCCTGGACCAACATGATGTATACATCTTTACCAGGCAATAGGTGTCATCAATCCCTCCCTCACCATGGTGACCAGCACTGACAGCTAGCTGAGATGAGCTAAGAAGGCTAACGTCGAGGTTTTATCGGCCACAGCACCCTCCTCTGGAGCCAAAAAAAAACCATGTAAATCTGAATAAATAAAATAATTGTCAATCTCTTTACCTGGTAAATGTAATATTATCCCTTTAGTGGATACTTCTACTGAGCTGAGTGTTTACAGCATTCCTCTCTAATCTTCATCTTTAAAAAAAATCACAGGCAACCTTGTCAGCCGAGCGGTGGAGATGCAAAGAGGAATTGGAGGAACGGCCTTGCTACTGCACCATTCTGAATATGTTAACAGCGCCGCTTCCCTTGAACTGTCACAACTTGAAAATCCAGCGTGTTAAGAGCTTCACATGCAGGCAGCCATGAATATCTGCCGTTTCCATAGACTTGGCCGACAGAGGCTCTTAAAAAGCACTTGTTGTAATACATGACCAATTTTCCCAGCAGCGAGTGCAGAGGAGTATTAACATCTCCTCAGCCTGGTTCAGCTTTAATGTGATGGAGATGTTATTAGAGCCATCACAGGCCCAAATGAATGGCCGGTGGAGGAGCACCACAGCGGGAGAGAGAGAGGGGAACACATCGACCTTCGCCTTACCAAGGACAAGGACACTTGTGCTCGTAAAAAAGGGGGCGGTCCGATTGTTCACACCAGCCATGGCTGCTGAACTAAACCTTGGAGTCAGGCTTACACGTCCATATTCCAGCCATTAGTCAGCTTCTAATTCACCGCTTTATTTATCCTTCTTCATGTTTCAGATGCCACTGACTGAACACATTTATCATTTAGACCAGCGTTGGATGATCACAAGTCTATTGAGTGTCAATAAAGTCAAGGATGAAATGTGTTGAAGGCACTTGAATGATTAATCAATCACTTATATAAAAAAATGTGAATAGTGACGTACAGGTGCTCAGAAATGTTAATGAACATGTGCTGCTGTACATTTTAGCCCGGGCTCTAACATCTCCGGTAGCGCCATGTGATTAATTTTGCTGTCCTGTATTGTTGTGGCGAGCAATTCTCCCCGTGACAAGAGGCGCTCCTGTCTTTGAAGACTCACGCTGCCTCCCTGCTCCTTTTGAAGTATAATTATTTCACTTTAATTAGAAGCGAATCATGCTTAGTAAACACAAAAACACGCTCTCTTCAGATTAATAAGCCGGGCTAATGCGTTAGGCACAGGGAGTTGTTGCTTTGAATGGGCTTTGGCTCTGCTCCAATTCGGGCATGATTCTCATTGTGCAGCAGCTCCCAGCCTTGACGAAACTGACCAGTGAGTAGCAGGAGGAGGAGGAGGAGGAGGGGGGAAGATGCAGCAGAGGAGCAGCACAGGCCCGTGTCTAACACAGAATTCTGCCATTGTTTTAACACAAAACATGCTGTTCTTTGTTGTCGGCTATTAATAATACATTGGCTAAAAATCTGGAAGGCAAATGCTGCAAATCCAGGCAGGTGACTGACGCCACGTAACTTTTCAGTTTAGCTCTTCCTCTTCTTCTTTTTCTTCTTCTTCATGGCTCCAATCAGCTGACTGAACACTGAGAGGTGGATTATTTCAAACAATCTTTAGATGAATTCAGATTACAACCTTTCCTTAACACATTCAATTATACTATCAAACTGAAAAGATAAAATGCTCTAATATTTACTTCAGCTGCTGTGCAGGGGGGGGGAGTAAGAGGGGGTGGGGAGAGAGAGGGAAGGAGGGGAGGGAGGGGGGGATTCGCTCTCCCAGCAACTAATTACTTAAGCAGTTGTCAAAGGTTTGAAGCTGGCTCTTGAATTCCAATGAACACTGTCCATGGACAGCGGTGGTTTTGCATATATTATGAATATTTCAGCTTCTCCCAGTAACCTTGGTGTCGTTTGGCAGATAGGGGCTGGCAGAGAGCCATTTAAAAGCTTCTCTGTTGCAGAAGGGAGGAGACAGGGTATTAAGCTTTATCTATACTTGACATTTCCAAGCACTTGTAATTAATTCATATAGAAAATCTTTTCCAGCATTCTCTTAAATGACTGGCTGTGCAAAAGGTAACCGTTTGTTCCCTTTTCTCTCCCTATTGTTTCTGTGAAAGCACACAAAAGCATGTCAAAAAAATTACACATCATACAAAGCAGCTCATGAATGTACACAGAATCCAACACGTATTTGACTCAGAGACGTGGAAATGACTCTGTTCAGGATTCAAGGTAAGAGCTCACACGCAGTCCGCCTCTGAATACAAGAGAGAGGTCTGAGACTGTGAGCGGGAATAAAGATGTACATGTTAGGAAAAGTGAAAACTGTAAGTCTGTGCTCTGCTAGCAGAGGGGGGAAGACACACAAAGACGGCACATACAATCTTAGCATCACAGAAGGATAAGCCACTTGTTGCCAGATTACGGAGTATATTCATGTTTCTTGTTCATCACTGAATTATGAGGAAAGACGTGAACCTCCACCGGATGACCAAAAATGAAACAATCGTCCCTGTTAGCCACTAAAATATATGAAGTACTCACCAACTGTTACTTTAAAATACAATTTTGATCAGAATTCTTTCTTTAAACTGAAAATCAGACTTTACACCAAATAAGTGTAATGATTAAACCCTTCGTCCTCTGTGTTGCACTGATGGTAGCAGCAGTACCTCCTCCGCCTGTTTCCTGGCGGTGGTGTCAATCCACTGACATGACTACAGCAGTGAAAAGACTTCAATCTAAAACCCAACCTATCCACACCATTGTGTCCATTTTCTAAAAGGAGCGAGTGGGGGTGGTGAGTATGTGTGTGTGTGTGTGTGTGTGTGTGTGTGTGTGTGTGTGTGTGCCTGTCCAAGAGGTTGCCAACTGGGATTAGGGGAATGTGAATCAGTGAGGGACCACCGCGGTGGTATCCAGTGGTGTTGAGAGTGTAGTCCCCCCCTCACACACACAAAACCACCACCACCTCCACCTCTGTGTTCTCTCTCACACACACACCCTCCATCCTTGTCCCTTGTTTCTGCCCCTAGCTTTAGCACTTCCTACTTTAGTTCTGCCTGAGTGCAGAGCAGCTCTCTCTCCAATTTAGTGAGTGGCAGGGAAGATGCACACTGACACCATACTGACTCAGTGGAGTGTGTAGGCTCTGTGAGTGTGAGTCTGAAGAGTTAAATGTGTTTTATATGTGTCTAAGAAACATAAAAATATGAGCAGTGTCTTGATTTCACCTCTGTAATCTCTCTAAAATAACCAGAATGCTGCCACATGGCCTGCGTGTGTCACTCCTAATTAACAACCCATCCATGTGTGAGAATGAAAAGATAAAGAGAGGCTTTATAAAAAAAAAAGAAATCCTATCTTCTGTCACCTCCGATGCCATATCTCTAAATCCTCTCTTTTTATAATGGAGACTGGTGTTTGCACATGTGAAGCCTGCATGTGTAGAAAGCCATAGCTCTCTATGAGAAGGCCAGCTCTCAGTCTTCAGGGTGCCATCCTGTGGCAACATCAGAAGAAATGTCAAAGATTTTGAAGGCTTGGTTAAATACGACTGGATTTCTTTGCCTTAAACCTTCAATGACATTTTTGGCTGTTGGAAAGGTCAGCGTGCAGCTCCTGTGAAATGCTAGCTCTTTTGGGGTGAACTTCAATACAGGATAATAAATCCCTCTCTCTCTCTCTCTCTCTCTTTATTTTTTTCCCCTCCTCCTCTTCCTCCATACTTCCAGTGCTTGGCCGTGCAACAATAGCCCGTCAACATGGAGGAGAACATGTGTGATAAATCTCTTAGTCCTAAAGCAATTATGACAACTCAGATATTAATAACCGTCGCTAACCACAAGGCTAAGTGAGGCTTATTTTTCTGTGAAGCCTTTTTGTACGGTGGCCAAGAAGGCTCACAAACTTGGAAAGAGGTCCGCTGTGTGCATGTCAGCCAGTGCTCACAGCATATAAGCCATATAATACTGTACTAACCATAATAAAAAGTCATATTTAAAGGCAAAAATATTAGGATCAGACATTTGTTTTGTTTGTGGAGGACTTTCTTGGGGAAGAATGTGGCAACAGTTGCATTTTCTTCCATGTGGCTGGTCATTGGTGAGTCTAGCACTAATATTACTACTACCTGTCAAATCTATAGGTTCTGACTTTTCGATAGAGGTGTCAATCATCCTAATCAACCCGTCCATTGCGAGGTTATGAGGCTGCCTATTTGTCAAGGTATTAGCTTAGCATTAGGTGGGCATGGCCTATCTGCTTTATACATCTGTTATAACCTATAGATGTGTAATAATGTATGTATACAAGTAAAAAGTGATGTAAATTGAAATGATGAACACCAATAGTGACTTAAAAGTGAAATATATAGTTTGGTTCATCAAATTCCAAGACCTTTAAACATTTCCAAGATGGCCGCACATGGCAGCCAATTATGTCTACATAGGTTGGACTAAACCCTCTGTAATTTTGTTTCCCTTAATTAGAATGAAATGAAACTCGGCAGACATAATGTCCACAAGCTTAGCTACAGATTGAGATTACACAACTGTGCAAATCTCCCAGGTGTCCCCTTTATTATGACACCAAAAATATTCAAATACACCTTGTGGTTACTGAGATATACTCTATTCATTGTGGGCATGCCATTTTCAAGCTGATGCCTTAAAAAAGAGGGTTGGGGTAGAAGTAGCAGTGTGATGCATTCTACAATATTGATCATATTATTGGTTTTAAGTCACTGTGAATTAGTTGCAGCTGATTTTGCTGCAGCTGCTGAGTCACATGAGCGAAATATTAGACTTCTCTCACTGC
This sequence comes from Parambassis ranga, assembly GCF_900634625.1. Classification (NCBI taxonomy): domain Eukaryota; kingdom Metazoa; phylum Chordata; class Actinopteri; family Ambassidae; genus Parambassis; species Parambassis ranga. Next base: position 2,190,186 of record NC_041023.1, on the reverse strand, counting down.
TGCCATGTCGAGCTGCAGCTTCCCGCGTGCAATATTTTCTTTTGTCCGACTGCCCGTCTGTGATTTTTACCCCTGGCTTTACCAGAGGATGCTGCACTCCACCATCCAGAGCGATGCACAATTACTCCTTCAATATGATGCCACACAAAGACGATTTAGAGAGATGGAGAATCTGATGAAAAGCATTGAACAGGAATTAAATCATGTTTTCCACACCATAGCTTCAGAAAATGGTGCTTGAGACACTGGAGGGCCCCAGCGGCGGATTCCAATCTGTGGGGCTGAAATTGGAAATGAACAGCGGCAGCGTTCTCCATTCTGACAGCCGCGTGTCAATAAAAGTCAGTTTCCCTCCATTGCTTCCCATCGCTTGACCACAAAAGGGACTTTTGTCAGCGTACAGTCAGAGCGCCGGGCGGCTAACGTTGTGCTAACATGCAGAAATGATGACTTAACGATTAATCTGAAGGCACAGGAAAGTGACAGAGAGGGAAAACAAAGTCTTTAAAAACCTCCACCTGTGCCTGTATAAGTGCCATATTATACAGCAGTTGGAGGTTTTGTGCATTCAGAGCGAACTGCACGTGCACGCGGCGGCTCCCTGTGCAGGAGGAGATCATATAATGTGATTTATGGTTCTGGAGTGAATTATGGAAACACTGACCTTCCCTTTACATCCCATCAAACAGATAACTGGCCAGTAAGTTGCTGTTATGATAGGGGGAGGTAGGAGCGGGGAGGGGGTGAGGACACTGTCATGCCTGTTTACATGTTGTAATGTAGGCGAATGGTGAATGGGAGTAGATTGGTATCAGGCGCTGCCTTTGATGCATGAGTAGGAGTCGGAAATTTCGGCCTTGCTCTTACAAAACGCCATCAGTGGTGGTGTCTCACATTTTTCCATCTCTCAAATAATAATAATAATAATAAAAATACTTCATCTCCCCCACCTTTGTTTGCACTTTCTATTTGCATATCAAAGGAATCCCATGGGGACCTGCTTTGCATATTTACATCTGATTAGTAACTTTAAATGAACATGTCAAAAATGGTCGAGTTTTCTTTTTTGAATGTGCGAGGACTACCTAGCTTGTATAATTAGTGCCAGCACATGTAACGTAGGCAGAAAACAAAAAAACAAGCTGATTTCAAACGACACCAGAGGCACCTTTTATATTGCCTTTCATTAGGCTTACTCAAATACTCCTGTCTCACCTTTGGACCTCCAAGCTTGCTAAATGATAACTCCCTTCCAATGATAAAGACAAAAATATGTACTGTATGTTTGTGGTAATATTTCTTTGCAATGACATTAGGGGTCTTGTAAATCCTATCAGTGTGCTTCTGATGGGAATATTTTTAGAGTTTGAAACGAGAACGGGCGGGTTCAAGGTCACTTAGTTCTGTGACAAAAACAATCTGTCTAGTTACCGTCATATAGTTCAAAGTCACAATAGGGTAAAGTGATATTCTGTCTTCTCGCCTGACAGCGGAGTATGTCTCAATGCTGACATGTTATTCTTCTCATTCTAGAGAGCAGAAACGAGATCTAAAAGCAAATTTAAACATTTTACTTTGCCTGTGTTTTGTCACATGTTCCAGGGACGACGACACACTTGGAGGCCTGTGCCTCCAGTTTGAAGCATGACATGTTTGACGCTTCCTCCATGTGTGTGTGTGTGTGTGGAGAAAAAGCAAAAAAGAAACTGAAACTTTTCCCCCGCTGGAACTTCTGCAGTGCACCCAGGGAGCCTAAAAGTGAACTAACTATGTGATTAATTGGAGCCTATTTTGATTCAGTATTCCACGCTGCATACCGTCACGGGTCCTCAGTGGGACTGTGTCTGCGTGGTGGTGTGTTGGTGGGGGGGAGGGTTGGAGCACCACTCACTACCCGCACATCGGCATACCAATGAGTGGGGTTAAGAAGGCACGGCTCCTCGTGGAGACACCGTTCCTTCAGCAGACCCAATCCGCCAGGTCTCCACGGACCTATTTCCAAAAGCTGCTCCTAATGTGGGCCTGTGTCAATCACCCCCACAGACAGCTGCCCCCCCCTCCCCCCTTCCTCCTGTCCATATGAAATAGTCATACATTAGGAATCAGGGGAGAGCACCTCGCTGTCGAGGAGTCCTCATGTATTCTAATGCAATTCAAAAGCTATGGGTAGTTAAGTGAAAGACAGTTACACTCACTCGCTGGAAGAGCTTCCTTCTTTTTCGCCTTTCAAAGAGTCGCATCTCGACATGCAAAGAATTGGGCTGTCTTTTGTCTCGGTCTGTTTGTTTGTGAAGAGTCACACTGAGCAGGCGGGGAGAGGATTGAACGGAGGAGTCGTTGTTTTGTCAGCAGCGAGTGGACGGGGGGCTAGATATTGGATCTCACATGTGACATGTTTATGTGACAACATCATTCGACAGCTCTGACACACCGTAGACAAACACACCTTCAAAAGAGTCGCTCCAAAAATATAGGGAGGGATGCCTTTTAGCTGCCAAATGTACACTAAGTTGATGGGCTGATTTCAGCAGAGTGTCATCACCGGGGCTCAGCGCTCAGGAATGAGAATTAATTTAAACTTAACATCCTGTGAAATGGTCTGAAAGCGAGGATGTGGCCAAGCACACAAACATAAAATAGCGAACATAATCAAGACATTTTGTTGCCTCAAACACCACCAACAAAAACTGCAGTTCCACAAATGGCCACATGAGGACAGCACTTTTGCACAAAACAAGATTTTTGGTCTTTTTATGGGTTTTAAAATACGGACCTATTTGTTCCTGTAAGTGGCTGCAGTTGAGGTGCACGGCTGTTAAATCTACTACATCAGGTAGAATAAAAGTTGAAAAGAGGATCATCCTCTCTATCCGGAGCTTCACGCCTCTACAGCTAACACATTATCCCGTTGTATGGAGTCATACTGTGGTGCCACGGAGGCAGTTCCACAGCTGCCGAGGATCCAATCTCCTCTGGGGTCAGAGTACATTCAGGGTTTCTGCGGCCGGTCCAATAGCACCATGCTCGGCTGAGTGCGGCCCACGCTGGGCCTAAAGGTAGAGTGGCAAGTCCACGGGACGCGAGGAAGGATGAGTAAACCGCAGGGATCTGAGTGGATTTACTCTCCTGCCATGCAGCATCCTTTTCGGTCCTATTGTACAGGCTCAATGTGTTATATAGGTAAGAGAGTGACAAAGAGGGAGACGGCTGGAGGATGCTGCTCAGGGCCGGGGAGGCGATAAGGTCACCTTTATTTATATGTATTTATAACACAAAAAAAACAAATGAAATTCTGAGAGTTAAGCTGCAAAACCTCCAAAAGTAAAGAAGTCAATAATTCAATTAACTGTGCAGAAGTGTGCTATGCAGAGAATGTAGACTTATCTGAAAAAAAAAAAAAAAAAAAAAGTTGAAGGCTGCTTAGAGAATTATTTGACTAAAAAAGCTGCTAAAAATTAATTGGTTTGTTCGTGTTTATTGTTCCAACACGTTCAACCTCTGGAGCAGCATCTTCTCTGATTTATCTGCTGAGATAAAAGACAAGGGGGCGCCGACACGTCCTCTTAAAAGACATTAAACCTTTTCTGTATGACGCCGATTGCTGGAATACTAACCATGTTATTATCTGCGTCATCATCTAAACTTAAAATAATGTACAGCGGCCGCTCTCACAAACATGAAATTGCCGTTACAACGTGCACATTTTCCCACAAATTCATTTCCTATAATAAGACCTTGGATGGAGAACTGTGCACAGTTACCTTATAGAAAGGAGGAATTTATCATTACTGTGAGAAGCCTGACGGTATGTGTGCTTTTAAAATTAATGACAGAAGCACTCTGACTTTTAGTCCATCTAAAATTTTCATTAAATTTCATTATTCAGGTGTCTCTGTGGCCCTGAATTAATAAACTCGGGGTATCATACCATGAATTCATATTACATTTGAGACAGCCGGAGCCAGGTATGCTGCCGTTTTTTTTTTTTCTTTCTTTACAATATCTTTAAAAAAAACACAGAATTAAAAGTAAGTTGAAGTAACTTCGCTTTGACAATAAACTGTGAGGACACAGCAGAGACAGCTGGACACACACACACAGATGCTATTTTTGTGCAGTAGATGCTGAAATCAATGGGTCCAACATACATCACTCAATTGGCTGGGAAAACCTTTTTTTACTGACACTGACAAATGAAGGGCACCTGACAGATTTTCCAACTGCGCCTGAAAACCCCTCACTTTTTCTATTTTCCACCTGAAGGGTTGTTGAGACACACACACACACACACACACACTGAGAGAGTATTTAAAATGAATAAAGAGGCAGCAGCAGCAGTGAGAACAGTTTTCCATATTATGTGGATGCAAGAATTCTACCAGCATCCTCAGTCCATTTGACTCTGAATAGCAGATCCCTGCTGTGTGCAGGGGTTCATGTTTGTTTACCCTAAGTGTGATGGCGCCGAGGTTAAAGCTCCCTTTAGGCTCGATAAAGAGCCGGAGCTGTGAACACCTGTTAATAGCGTTGCCCCTGAACGCTTCTTCAACAAACTCTTTAAGAGTTTATTTCATTTTTTTTTTACATGGCAACATATCTCTAAAGAAGAGAAGCAGCGGTGCATTTCAGGCCGCCTCTCCCAGGCTCTGAACCTTCAACTCACAGCAGCAGAGACGCATGGAAAGTTTGAGAATAACAATGCACGAGATGAAGAAAAGAGTCAATACTGTCTGATAGAACTTCAGCAGCAGACCAACACAAGCTGAGGAGCTGTGAGGAGGAAGGATCTGGATGCTCCTCTTCATTTTTGTGCACTTTTGTTGTTGTTAGCTTCTTTGGCTAACTGTGTTGAGAGCATTGGGAGCTCACAGTGTTTAAAAAACACGAACACGGTGGATTACACGGTGTTAAATCTGAGAGAATTAAGAGATAAAACATCAAAATCCCAGGACGAAGACAGCCGAGACAAATGTAACTAATTGTCATATAACCTCAAATTGGGGGCATGAAAGTGTCTAAATAATGGCAGCTAATTTGCCTTGTATTGTGCGTTCTTGATGGGTTTAAATTGAATGAGTCAGGATCCATTCTGGCGTAATGTGAAAGCCGGGGCACCGGTTCACACTGCAGACATTCAAGGTCAAGATACTTCAAATGAAGGAGTGATGGGGGGTGAGGAGGGAGGGAGGGGGGTGAGGAGGAGATTTAAAGTAAGGCCGCTGAGTCAATGTGCAGCTTCTCCAGTGCATACATGTAACCTTGAGTTATTGTTCTTCCCCTCCTCTCTCTCCTGGACTGAAAGCTTTTCTGGTGGCCCCCTTTTTTAAAAAAACGTCTCCTTTTTCATGTCGCCCACATTAACGGCACAATCAGCCTGAAAAAATTGCACAAATTATTCATTGTAATCGTCCATTTGAGGAGCCTAATGCCTCTAATTGGGCTTTTATGACTTACAAACTGTATCTTCCTCTCTGTATTTTTTTATTTTTTTCCCCTCTGGCGTTTGTTTTTCTTCCTTCCCGCCACGCTGTGGAGTGACATTGAGCCTCTCCCTGTCGGGGTGCTCTCTTGTCTCACTCCAGTGCACATTTTCGCTGTCCCCTCTCCTCCTCCTCCTCCTCCTCCTCCTCTTCCTCCTCCTCCCCCCAGACAATGAGCTTTTGACTGAATACATTATCCGAGCTGTTGTTCTGTTTGTTGTTGTTTTAGCATCTAAGAAAAAGAGATGAATTATTAATGATGACAGACAAAAAAGAAAGGAGAAAAAAAAATTGTAGTATTTTTTAAAGAAATGCTGCGGCTGAGCGCTGCGGCTCCATCAAGAGGCCTGCGAAGGTTTCAAAACTAAATTTACTGCACAAAACAGACACATGTAAATCTATGACTGGATCCTACCGTGCACAGAATAACACTTTATAGAGCAGCCGATTATTAATTACATGGCAGAAAGGTGTGACCTGTTGCTGCTCTGGAGGAACTATACTTTTTTAAAAAAAAAGGATTTTTCAGATGTTTACATGTGATAATCTGCACAAATAAACACGTTTTTGGATTTTTTTTGGAGCCTAAATACGACCAGCGGAAAGACAATTAGATAAATAAAGTTACATTGACTTTTAGGAGCATAATAAATCACAGTAGCCTGGTGTGCTGGATGCTTATTGTTTGCTAGCGATAACATTTAACCTGCTATGAGTGCATTATTTGTCAGAAATCAACTATAAAACATGTTACGCCATCATCACTTCCCACAGTCTGCTCTGATTGGCAGGCGTGTTTTATCAGTGATTTATTTGACATATTACTAAAACAACCTGAGCTTAAAATAAAGCTGCTGCACGGCTAATTTTAGTAAAAACTTCACCCACTGTCCCAGCTTTATATCTCAGTCCCACCACCACCATCATCATCATCATCACCTTAAAACTCAGGCTGATGGTAATGTGTCTGATCTGAAGCAGGGGCTGCTGTGCCCCCTTTTGGTGACAAACCAGCACTGCATCCTGATTGGACGCTTCATCAGATGCAGCTTGTGCGGGAGTGATTGGAATCAGAAAGCAGAGTGTGTTCTGGAATCAGAGGGGCGTCTGCTGACAAATTAGCTGCAGTGTGTGTGTCAGTTTGTCACTGCACTGAATGGCAGACGTGCTCCATTCATCACAGAGGAAAGCTGCACTCCCCCCCCCTCTCTCTCCCCCCTCTCTCTCTCTCTCTTTTCAGGATCCTGTGATAAGGGATGAATAAAGAGAAATGACAGCGAGAGGGGGCCCGTCCACTATCTATCACAGAGCAACAGGGGCCGGCCATCAGACGCTGCTCCGGCTTCTCTTCCTCATTTTTAAGTGCTGCCAAGAATTGCATCAGTGGCTTCAGCTGCACATATCTGACTTTAACACCGAGCACACATCTGTTTGTTTCCTGTTGCTTTATATGTATTTATAGCAGCTCTTTAAGTCCTGCTTCCCTCAACCAGGGGAAGAGGGAAACGAGAGGCCTGCCTGTTTGGAGTTTACAGGATCAAAGAGGAGGTAAATATCATTTCCATAACATTTGAACCAGTTAACCAGCAGCACAACACACAGAAACACTACTGTAAGCGCCTGACAACGCCAATGAGGCAGGAACTCTGTGATTTGCCGCTCCGCCAAAGAGGAGGGAAGCGAGCGCAAACATGGAGGAGGTGAGAGGTCAACTGAGCTCTCCCTGCATCACTTTTCGAAGCAGCCCCTCAAGCGCTGGGGATGTTTTAGGCAACCGTGCCTCACTTCTTTTGGTGGTGGTGGTGGTGGGGGGGGGGGGGGCCTGACGGATGCCGTTCCCAAGGTGAATGGAAAGAATAGCATTAAGCTGCACCACAGCGCCCTGGGGGGAGGAGGGCTCCACTGCTGTGGGTGATTCATCTATTGATTATTTCTACCCAAGCATGGAGGTGCCATGTAAACACACACATATATTAGTTAGTCTACAATGCACATGTGTAACACACACACAAACACACATGCAGACAGAGCAGATCCAGATCCAGCAGAGCTCGCCTCGGGCCTGCTCACGGTTTTATAATCAGATTCGGACTCGCAGCGGCTCGTGGGCTCCTTCAAACCACCGGGCGCAAACATCAGAGGGAGAACTAAGTAGAGATGAATGAAGACATGAAGGAATAAATAAATCATAAATGTGTTTTACCTCTGTGTGTGTGTGTGGGCCTGATATTAAGATATTGATTTAAAGTGGATTTTTTTTTTTTTTGGGCCAAGTCAGATTTTTTATGCTCAACAAAAATGTGTAAAAAATGTACATTCTAGTCTTCGAGTCTAAAAAAAAAGCATCCAGGATTGTTTATGTCACTCATAATCTGCATCGCACACACACAGGTAAATATCTTCTGCAACTTTTCATGTGTATGAGTGTGAAGCTTCTTCTGCCCGGAGCTGCTGATAAACTGGAACAAAATCTGAAATTTTACTTTTACTCTTTCAAGCTCCCAGAAAAGTCGCTGCTATTTTTGTTTTTTTTACCACACAGACACACACACAGACACACACACACAGAAAACAGGAGATGCTCAAACCGACACGTGGATAAAGAGCTGTGGTTGTTAGATTGTTTTTGGTCCTGGCCTCCACCTCACGGCGTCCTCTCTGCCAGCATGTGCTCGTATTTTTATTTATTTATTTTTTGGTTGGTTGGTGCTGACGATGGCGTCGGCGCCACGTGCCGGAGGACCATTTGAGGTTTTACTGCATCATAAATGCAGCTTTCCTTCTTTCTTCTGTCTGTATAATCGTGAACATTGGGGCTCAGGTTGGAATTCAACCTTTCGCTGCTTAAAAAAAGGATAATGCCAGAGTTGTCACTTACACTAGATATCATTGCTTTGGGCAGGAAAAGCTTCTCTCCTGTGTGTGTGTGTGTTTCCTGCAGTTTTTTTCTAAACGTTAGACGTGGCTCTCTCCCTTAGGGGCGGTAATGGCATTCTCCATGACAACGGCAGTGTGACATGGCTGTGCCCTTGAGGGCTAGGCGCCCCCTCTGGGGGGAGCGCCGCAGAAACACGACAGGGTCAACGGTCACCTCCCATCATCCACCAGCAACCCGTCCTCCCCTCTCTCTCTCCCCTCTCTCGCTCTCCCTTCAGGTGGAGTAAGGGATGTTAAAGAGAGAGAGAGAACGTCTTGAAGCGAGCCCACTCAGTCCAGGCCTGGCAAACAAGGAGCTTTAGCCACAGGCGGTTCTGGCTGGGTCTCTGCCTCGCACAGCTCCTTGCTGTTCCTCCAAGGCCAGGGCTGGATCAATACGTATAGTAGTGCGGATTCTTTTGGCACCCAAGTATAGCTATGCAGTATTGCCCCGAGGTGTGGGTCCGTTAAAGACATAACAGTGTGTGCGCATGTGAGCAAAGTGGACTGAGTTTATTCAGGGAGGTGCTTGGCATAAATCTGAAGATTTATTTTAATTTTCTTGCTGAAAATATAATAAATATTACAAACACAAATATTTTTTTACTGCTGGAAAAATCTGAATGTTTTCTATTCATGGCTAAAGAGTAAAGTTCTTTATAAAAATGTGACTCGTGTTTCATCATGAGCTGCAGGCGCACAGGTTCAGAAGCGACGCTCTTCTGCCACCTGGTGGCCAAAACAAAGCAGAGTCTGCAGCAGAAAGATCAGCTCCTGCACCAACAGAAAATCAAAAACAAAAACACAGACAGCGCTCGCAGGCCAGCGTCATGTCCGCCTTGGCACACGTTGAATGAAAATGTAAAAAGGAAGTAAAGACAAAACAGGACGTGGTCACTTAAACACGCCGCGTCCTGCGCGTTTGGCTTTTCTCTACATGTTTATGCTCAAACTATGAACAGAAAAAAAGACAAAAACAGGAACATTCCTTCTTCAGACTGAAGCAGGTCTTAGAAATAACTCGGCTGACCTTCTGTTTGGGTTACTCAGAGGTGGGATTAGCGCCGTTTTTTTTCCCACCCTGCACTTCAGTTCAGGCACCTGTGGCGGGAAAACAAAGACATGTTTCACATCATCACAGCACAGGCAGGAGGGCAAACCGAGCGCGTCACACTCACCGTACTGGTATGTGGAGCTGGGCGGAGACTCAGGTGCACCGCATGGACCGCCAGAGACCCGAGGGCTCGGGCCGGTACTGCGGCCCTGAAGGCGAGATCTCTGGACGGCCATGGCCACAGCCTGGGCGAATCTGGACGGGGCGGCGCTCTTCCTCTCCGCAGGCTGTTCAGGCTCAGCCAAGGCCGAGTCCTCCTGATGGGCCTCGCTCCACGCATGAAGGGGCGGAGTCTGTGGCAAAGAGAAGGCTGTGGTGTCTCCTCCTGCCTCTGCTTCCTCTCCTTCCATGACTTCTGCATCTTCATCAAAAAAGACAGGTGGAGGTGGGGGAGGGAAGCTGAGCTCCTCCTCCTCCTCTTCTTCCTGCTCTCCAAGCACTTCGCCCTTTCTTTCTTCTTCCTGCTTGTCCTCCTTTACCTTCTCCTCTTCTTCCTCCTTTTCTTCCTGCTCTCCAAGCACTTCTCCCTTTCTTTCCTCTTCCTGCTCGTCCTCCTGCTCTTCCTCCTCCACCTTCTTCTCCTCGGCTCCTGAGCTACACACGCTCATGTTTGGACTGGAGCTTTGGCAGACTCTCCTCTGATCTTCTGAACGGATGTGACCCTCAGTGTTGAAGTCTTCATCAGGTGGAACAGGGAGTGTCACCTCGGGTTCTTCTTCTTCCTCCTCTCCCTCCAGCTTCTCAGTGTTGTCCTCCTCCTCAGACGGAGGTGTGCCTGCAGAGTCTACACCCTGCAGCCCCTCATAGGTGTCTTCGGACGGAGGCGTGCCTGCAGAGTCTAAACCCTGCAGCCCCTCATAGGTGTCCTCGGACGGAGGCGTGCCTGCAGAGTCTACACCCTGCAGCCCCTCAGAGGTGTCTTCGGACGGAGGCGTGCCTGCAGAGTCTACACCCTGCAGCCCCTCATAGGTGTCTTCGGACGGAGGCGTGCCTGCAGAGTCTAAACCCTGCAGCCCCTCATAGGTGTCCTCGGACGGAGGCGTGCCTGCAGAGTCTACACCCTGCAGCCCCTCAGAGGTGTCCTCGGACGGAGGCGTGCCTGCAGAGTCCACATCCTGCAGAGGTGGAGGGGAAACGTGACTTGGTGGAGGAGACGGTTGTGGACTGTGTGAAGGTGTAATGCTCTGTCTGTCTGGAGGACCCGTTTCCTCCTCGGTCTCTGCTTGATAAACCTCAGGGTAAGCTTTACTCTCTGGGGCGTCTTCTGCAGATGTCTGGCACTGGTCTGGAACATCCAGGCTCACCAGATCTGGATCTTGGACCTTCTTCAGGGGAACCACTTTGAATGTGGTCAGCCCACTCCTCTGCACCGGGTCCTCCCAGTCACTTGCGGTCGGGAGGTTAGAGTTGAGAACTGATTCGAGCTCTGCGTGGGCAACCCCGTTATCTGAACACCTCGAGGACAGGAAGGGGGAGCCATTTTGAAATTTTGGGAAGGTGGCAGAGTTCTTCAAACGTCTGACCAGCGTCCCTCTGGAGACGGACGATGTCAGGACTTTGGCGAGAGCGGAGCGGGCGTCTGACAGATCCTTCCCTCGGAACGAAGGCAGGTAGGGATCGGCCACTTCATGCAGGTGAGCCAGCGACGGGCGGGAGAAGGACGACGACGGCTGTGACGGACGTGGCGATGGAGACGAGAACGGCGACAGGTTTACAGAGTCAGACTCATCACTGTCTCCCAGCTCGCCCACGGCGTTCAGGGGGGTTACAGACGCTGGAGGAACAGGAAACACTTAGACACTGCGTCCCTCTGAACGATTCACATGAAACAAATGATGGAGGAACGTTTAAAAAACGTTTAAAAAGATCGTTTATAAGACACATTTATCATTTTATTGTGATGACATAAATACTGGTTAATAATGTAGAAGCTCTACATGGTGGCAAAATCCAACACATGATAAGAAAGACTACTGAGTGTAGTGAAGCACACGACGCACACGACACAAAAAAGGCACAAAAAACCAACACAACCATGACAACAGGATGAACACACAGCATGTGAGTGCAGCAGGCACCACGCCACAACAAGCCACTAAGACGGGAGGAGGAGGAAGAAGAGGCCGACGCAGGAGAGGAGGAAGAGGGACGGTGGAAGGAGGAGGAGAGGAAAAGCAGCAGCAGCAGCAGCAGCAGCCCTCAGTCACCCCCATCAGTGTCTGTAAGCAGGAGGAGAGAGAGCTCAGCGTCAGTGTGTGACGGCCTGCCAGCTCCAACCCATCACGTCTCAGAGAGCACACACACCCCCCACACCGCTGACCCGGCCGCAGGAGGTCAGGAGCGTGTTTACGGACCAGCAGGGAGTTTGTTTTTTCAGCATCGAGAAGCCGCTGACGGCCGTTTAACTCTTAATTACAGCGCAGACAGAAAATGTGCACGATCTACAGTCTGAGGCGATGACAACAGGACCCAGGCCTCACTCAGACCTCACAGGGGGACGAAGGCTCGATTTATCTGTTCTATGAACGGGCCTCCGGGTCACTGTAATTGCCCTGAACAGGGTTAAACTGTTCAGACTGATGGAAGCTGTGATTTGTGCTGGATTTAACTGCTAAATCTTCCATTTGACGACATTCACTCTGACATTTTAATCTTGAATCAACTCCAGCCTCCGCTGAGCTCCCACCACAGCAAACAGAGGCCGTGAGGATTTGTCAGATTTTAGAATTCAGCCGGCTCTGAGCCCGGTCGGTTTCCACTGGAAAAGGTCAGCTGGGATTATTTTAGAGCCATGTTTCATTTGTTTAAGGAGCTGGCCGCTAGATGGCAGAACACTGACGCACCGCCTGTTATGTAACAGAGCTAACCTTAAAGGATGCAGTGATGATGGAGGTCTTACCGTTGACTTCGCCGTCCTGCTCCTGCAGCGACGCAGCACAGGGAGGAGCTGGAGCTCTCCGCTTGGTGCTCCTTAAGGTGGAGTCCACAGACCTCTACAAAGAGACGGCAGCTTTGTTATCAGTGCATGTCTCCACCCTTTCCTCCATCTTTACCTCCACTCTTTAGTCCCACCTGAGCTCCTGTTAAGTGGCAGCTGCTGAGGTTGCTGGGGACGCTCTGTGATGCGCCCATGGGCGGCGGCGGCGCCCGCCTCTTCTTGACACTGACATCCACCTGCTCGCTGAGTCCAGGAGCAGACGGAGCGCTCGCTGCTCGGTCCTGTTGGGACAGAGGCGGATCCAGACTTGTAGAAAATCTAAAGCTAAAACCAGAGTGGTACTTCTCAGAACGTACCACTTCCTGTTTCTTCTTCCTCCTCCTGAACAAGCTGAAGAACCCCGAGTTCTCCTTCTGCTTCTTCTCCCTCTTCGGCCCGGCTGCACGATGCAGAGGAGGTGGTGAGACGACCTCTGACGGTTCTGCACACAGGAAACAAACCGGACTATAAGAGCAGGAGCTCTGATCCTCACCTCTGATCATTCCACACTTACGTGCTTCGTCTTTGTCGGGCTGCCGTTGGTTCAGGTCTTTGGCGAACACCTCCCTCAGTCCGTGTTCATTTAGGCTCTTGCTCAGATCCAGCAGCTCTCTGGACTCACAGTCTTTCAGGAGGACGGTGGTTTCTAACTGAAACTCACACTTATCACACACCAGCGGCAGCAGCGTCTCCAGCGGCAGCCTGGGATTCACCCGCACCACGGTCTTATGGGATATGTTGTAGTTCACCAGCAGACGTACAGTCGCCTGGACAGAAAAAACACATGTCACGCTTTGTCAGGATCCACACGCAGACGCTGTCTTTCACTCTCGTTTACCTCGGGCATGTACGGCCTCCTGCTCTTCTCCTCCACGCCTTTGGGCTTCAGCACAATCCTGTCAGCTTCCAGGAGGCCGACGGGACAGTTTGGCTTGAAGCTGATGTTGTTCTTGTTGGGCGAGAGAACCTCCACCGTGTAGTCGGAGGGATTAAGGTGATGACTCGCACAGAGAGTCACCAGTAAGTCCATGACCGGCTTACTGTTTGGAGACAATTCAGCACAGATTATCATGGACGCGTCCTCGTGGGTGGTCTTGCTTTATGTCTGCAGGATCCTCACCTTCCGTGCACCGTGGCGCTCTTCTCCAGCCCGCCTGGCAGCACCACACACACGGCGTGCTCTCTCTCCAGAGGATTCACCTGCTCATCCATCTCAGGAGGTCACCCAGTGTCAGGCCAGCCTTCTGACAGGTGAAAACACAAAGCGCCTTATTAAAAGTTTCCACTCTTACAAACAAATGACACAAGCAGCAAAGTGCTGGCTGAAAACATGCCCACCTCCTCCTCACCTTCCTCTCTCCTCTTCATCTTTGACATTTCACAAATGGCGCAAATAAACTTTAATTAAACATGATCAGCTCTTTAATCTAAAACAGCTGTGTGTTGTCAGCGGTGATTTCTTTGTAACCCCTCACATTAGAAGGCTGTCCAGTAACAGAGTAAGTAATAAAACATGTTTATACATGTGTAAAAGGCGAAGCTAAGCTAATCAGAATAAGTGCCGGATAAACAGCTGTTAGCCTTAGCTTAGCTAGCTCGTCAATGTACTTTGTGTAGACAGAGAACAGTACCTCGCTCTCGTCGTCTAACGCAATAAAGCGGACAAATAACTTACGTGTAATGAAGGCTACTTTAGCTAATTAACTGCTTCACTGATTTTGTTGCTGATTTTGACGACTCCATAGACAACAATGACGCGTTATGCCATCTATCGGCCAAACCTTGTAATGTCAAGTACTGGTAGTGTAAAGTTAGAGGCTTTATATGAGAGATACACTTCCTGTTGACGCCTTCAGAATAAAATGATATGTGGAATTTCCTTTACTTTGTTTAGCTTCCCGGATGTGTTCCGTATTCCGTATGTAGTTACTGAAAAAATACCGCCCTCTGGCGACCACAGTGTTGCCTGCAACTATTAACTTCCGTCAGTGTTTTTGCCGTGGTCTCCGACTGTTAGCAATGTATGCTAGCCATGTCTGCCACTTGTCATCTCCGCTGCTAGTGATACCAATAAAACTATACTACACGCTATGTCATTCTTTGCTTATATTATTAGAAGCCATAGAGTACAATACGGCGTTCTTCACTTTGGGTGTCTTAAATTAGCTCTAGCTAAGTATTAAATGATTAGCTGTCTACTACACCAGTGCATTGGTAGCTCGCTTAGCCTTATTCTCTGCTTATTTTAATGCAGACACCATGGAGGACAGTGACACATGCTGCCACCTAGCGGCAGAAATCTGTAACTGCTCAGTTAGATAAAGTTGGAAAATTAATATATATAAACGATGAACTTCCTGTGTGTCCCTTCAAAATAAAACAATCGATTATATTTTGTAACACTTATTTGGTTGGTCCGTCTTATTTGTAATAAACATTTCTTTTAAACAGCGACGAAATGACCGCATTAGTGTGGACGGCCGTTTTATCTATATACCCTTGTACTAAGCAAGTTTTTTATTTGGCTTAATGTGAAGATAAACAGAACTGCCGTTTTACAGCTAAAATCTGTAACTAATACCAAATTACAATATAGTGTTTAATGTCAAAATATATCCAGCTATACAATACAGCCCCACATTAAAACTGTACTTTAACAAAAACATGTTTTTCCATAAAGTACGAGCCCAATATGTACAAAAAACATTATGGTAACATTTCCGCTGAATGCTTTTATTTTGAAGGAATTTACCGGATGTGTGAGTGTAGTAGATTGTGTCTGATTTTACTAAGAACACCGCCCTCAGGCGGTCACTGTGTGTAACTACACCAGCGCCTTACGCCGTGGTCTGGTGCTTTAGCGATGTAATGCTAGCCATTCATCACTAGCTTGCGATTAAACGATTAAAACGATAAAAACTACACATCGGCTACTTTAGCTAGCTCAGACTCAACCTGCTTATATTTGTGGACGTCATGCAGAACAGTTTTAGGGCTAAACTAGGAAATTATCAACCGTTTTTACAGCTACGTAACACCACAAGCTGTAATCGGCGCTAGTTTAGCAGCTAGCTTTGCAGCCTGTTTTGATTTCTTTGCTAAATTTTATAGTTTATTTACAGAGAACAATCCTTAATTTTTCGTCGTTATCAACTCTGTAACCGAATTGATTTCAAGCCGTGCTGAATGTTCCCTCGGGGGATCAATAAAATATCTATCTATCTGTTTATTTTGTGTTAAAATTATTCAAAATAAAAGAGATACGTGCAGTTAGGTAACTCGACCACTAGATGTCAGTGTTTACACGTGTTTAAATGGGCAGGTCTAAAACGGCCCCTGCTGAACGTGTTGATGGTTTTTAGTGAATGTTTATGTGATGCTGTAAATTAAGCATCATGAGTTAATGTTAGTTTTTACATTCAATAATAAACAAAACAGTAATAAAGCTGATTTAACCCGGCTTTATGACAAAGCTAAAGTTATGAACTTATATACTTAAAGCATTTGAAATCAACAAAATTCAAATAACATGAGTTCATCTCATTTTTTCTCACACTATTGCTGCTAAAAGCTCATGAAAACATGTTCTGCTCATAGTTTTAACGTCATAAAGCTCCAACACATAAACAGCACAGCATCCACGCTCTGTCTTCAGCCATGTTGCTTAAACTGAAATAAGCTTTCTGAAAGAGGGATTAGTGCCTTTAAAAGGCTGCGTCTCATCATGGCAGCACATTCACAAACAGCTCTTTGAGTCTTTATGCTCCCCTCTGTGTGCACTCACCTGCCGGCTGTCCCCATTCTCCTCCGGCGTCCTCCTGTGTGTGTGTTCAAAGACAGACAGAGACAAGAGAGAGAGAGGCCGAGGACTTCTGCCTCCCTCTAATCCCTGTTCAGCAGAACAGCCACACCTCAGACCCTGCCCAGTCATGTGACACAACTTTGCATGTGTGTGTGTGTGTGTGTGTGTGTGTGTGTGTGTGTGTAGGCATACAGTGTAAACCAGTCAAACTATATGAACTTTAAAAGAGACCTACCGGCACCTAATCCACGTAAGCTTCTGATCCTCTCTACTAAATTATTGCTGATCAGCTGATAACACACACACA
This sequence comes from Parambassis ranga, assembly GCF_900634625.1. Taxonomy (NCBI): domain Eukaryota; kingdom Metazoa; phylum Chordata; class Actinopteri; family Ambassidae; genus Parambassis; species Parambassis ranga. Next base: position 2,173,590 of record NC_041023.1, on the reverse strand, counting down.
GACACACACGCTCTGTGTTGTGATAAACACAGACTAAAATTAGGAGGCGACTCGTCTGATTGTTGTCCAGCTGGAGGAATCTCACTTCGTCGTCTCTGTCACTGTGTCTCCACCTCATTGTGTAATCCAGCTGAAGGCACAGGTTCATGTCAGTCCCTCTCAGGGATTTTTTTTTCAGGTCTTCTGGGAAATGTAGTCAAACCGAGTCAATGAGCTCAGGAGCATATACAGAAGGTAACGAGCAGTTAAGTGGGAGTTTTAATCAAATGAAGTGCGGGGAACACATGTCCACTCCCACTGTAATCCCATAATCTCATTGTGTAGTCTGTCAGAGACTCAGAGGGCCGCTGCAGGCTGCACCGAACAGACCGCTGTGTGACTGTTTTAAAGTTAATGGACGTCTTTTGATGACTAACAGATGAACAGAGAGCCGGTTAGTCACAGCAGCCAGTCATCATCAGCCGGCGTGGTGTGAAACAGACGGAGGCTCGGACACGTGCGCAGCTTTAACCCCTGTGTGAGATAAACAGGTAGAAGAGAAGGTGTTAAACTGTCACTCAGCTGAGGGTGAGGACACTTGTCCTATGTGTCTGTCTGTCTTCATGTGACGTCCGTCGCAGGAAATCAGAATGTACACCTCATGAGCTCATGTCCTGCTGTTTGTGATGGACTTGTGTAAACTCGGGAAGCTTCTCGGCCCCTTCTCTGTTCTTCCACTGAACATATACAAACTGTTTTCGCCCTTCAGAGGAGGCAGCACATCCTGCAGTCTGAAATTCACCACCCTGCTGCTAATGAAACACACAGAGTCACACAGAGCTGCCAGAGTGGACGTCTGGACGTCTCCACGTGTCCTCTGCACTGCCGAGAAACACACAAACGTCTCATCGACCCCACCCGATGATGACCTGTGTGGATCTTTTTTTTATTTTAGAGCGTTTGTCAGTGATGTTTTCATGAAGTGAAACTCTCTGTATTAACATGCTCCACTGAGCTCAGGGTGTGTCCCTTAAAATTCTGATTATTTACATCACACAGCTGCCACAGCCTCCATTTTATAATCCCTGCAGAACTCCTGCAGGCTGAGTGCAAACTTTCCATCCTGTTAGGTGTTATGTAACACAGGTAGGAGGAGTGTAATGACACACTTTGTCCAGCAGGTGGCGTAAATTCACCAGAAATATGTGGAGGGACGTGCAATGTGTTTTCCACGTGATAGAAAAAACTCAAATCCAGCTTCATTTCAGCAGATTATTACAGCTCAGATTATGAATTTAAATAAAACAAAAAAAAAAAAAAAAGCAACATGTCAGCTGTGTGACGTCACTAGCAGAAACAAAGAGCAACATGTGTTATTAATTATTAATTAATAATAATAAAAAAGACTGTGTATTTTATTTCTTTAAATAAACTGTGTGTGAGTATTTTAGAAAATAATTTCACTAAATTAAATTATATATAAACAGTATATTAGACAAAATAATAATATTAGCATAAATTAAAATGATATATTAAATGTTAGATTTGTTTTATTTTTGATTGATTAGTGATCAGAAGCGGTCGCAGTGTGAGCAGCAGCAGGTTGTTGTGTGTGTGTGTGTGTGTGGTGCGTTCAGGCATCGTGTGTGTGTGTGTGTGTGTGTGTGGTGCGTTCAGGCATCGTGTGTGTGTGTGTGTGTGTGGTGCGTTCAGGCATCTTGTGACGGTGACAGCTTTGAGGACATTCACTGTCTAACCAACCGGAAGCGCGCATTGATTTCTTCACAGGCAGGCAAGGGCGGCTAAAAACAGAAAAAAAAAGAAAAGCGGGGGGAAAAACAATCGAAGGAGCGTTTATTAAATGACAATCCACCAATATTCGAAGGGGATTATTCAAATTATTTTTAATTTGACAGACTGTCCGCTCAAATAAAGGATTAATCTTTCGACTATGGGATCTACCTTCAGGGTCCCCACCTGCTGCTGGGCACCGTAATGGTGGTGAGTATCCAGATCTTTGGAGAACCTTCTCTCAACCCTTCTTTTTTAAAAAAAAAAAATTTAATCCGACATAATATGTTTGAAGCGACAGTTTATTCATTTACTCAATCATCCCCAGACTTTTTTTTCCTTGTCGATTTAAGCTTCTGTGAGTCTTTTGTTTCATCAACGTATTTTTCCGGATTTTTCATTTTCAATCTTTTCTGATATTCTTCCGCTAATTGCGCGCGTGACAAAGCGTAATAGATCCAACAATTTGACGGTTTTTCTTTTGTTTCAAATATTTTAGGATGATTTTGATCACAGAGAAATGTACACAGGGCTGTTTCACGTATATTTTTTTGTCAGTTAATGTATGAGCATCAGCCATTTAGCACCATTAAAAATAAACATGGACGTCCACGTCGTGACAACCCAAACACGCCGTGAGACGTTAGCGTCTCCTCCTTCCCCTCCGTGCTGGAGGAAGAGGGCTCCTGTCATGGCCGCAGGCCCCTTCCTCTCCCTGTGGAGAGCTGTTTTTGTGTGACATTAGGAGAGAGCCTTCCATACAGGTGAGCTACAGGTGAAAATAAAAACACCAACAGCTGTTTTTCTATTTATGGAGAGCCACACACACACACACACACACACACACTCTGAGTGTGTTGTAGATACGAGCACACATCTGTCAAGGACACGCCCAGACTCATTCAGAGCCGCTCGGAGCTCCACGGCAGCTCCTTCAGACCAATCTGTCATGTTAGTGATGAAGAGGAGTGAAGGAGGATGAAGCAGGCATCACAGCTGTGCTTGGAGCTGTGTCAACCGGGACCCTGAGGTGGCCCCCGGACCTTAGCTTGTTAAAAACCTCCTCTGTGTGTGTGTGTTTACATTGTGATTATCTGCTCCTGGTGTGGAAGAAAAGGACATGATGGCCGCCGATAATTCGTCACATTCTCGAAGGTGTTGATGCTAAAACTGTGGCTTTTCTGTGTGCTGGAGGTGACGCGGAGACATCATCAATATGGCGACAGCTGCTGCTGCTGCGACCCCCTCGGCTGCTTTCGAAAGCATTAAGGTATCGTCCGACACCCGTCGTCTCCGTGTTCCTAATTTTCTAATCAGTCTCCATCTTTAACTGTTAGAAGTGTCTGCTGGAAACCGTCCTCTGTCTGTGTGTGTTTGTGTGTTTACTGCAGGTGCTGTGTATCAATCACAGCTTTTCATTTGTTGTCTGTCTCTTCAGACAAGCATCACATCCAGCAGCGCCCCTTTGACACCATGTCAGCTAGACATTGTAGATCTTTGGTGGGTTTATTTATCAGGCCTAGAAATGCTGTCTGTTCTCAAAATGTCTGGTTCATGGCTGAGGTGTGTTTGTTTATCTGAGGCAGTGAAGCATCTGTCAGCTGGTGCTCCTGCTCACTGGCTTTGTCTTAAACTGTCATGGAGCTATTGTACACTCAACAAGTGGTGTTGTTTAGCAATAAAAACCTGAAAGTGATTCACATTTTTAGTCAGTTGTGGCTTTCTAGATGCTCAGAGGAGTGCAGAATGGCTGTTGTTGGAGAATATTTGGTAGACAGACTCACACTAGAGTAATACTGAGGTTTCTGACCTAACCGCCTCTCTCACATGAAGCTAATTGATGCATTTAAAACCAAAATGTAAGCAGGTCAGACAGAATTTCATTGCCTCCGTCAGAAGAGCCTGAATGTTCCATTTTAAGAACAGTTGTGGCTCTACACATGCACACAGGGCCTGTCTGTGGATCAAATCTGATCCCTCTCACTGCCAGGATGCACAAGTGCAGAAATGTCCCTACATGTTCTCAGTCTGTCATGTTATATTTGACTCCAGGGATGACCACACTGATAGCTGAGCTCAGAGGTGGGTGTGGATGTTGGGGCCTAAGGGGGTCGAACAGGCCTAACAACCAACCACCACCACCACCACCACCACCCAGCAGCAGCAGCAGCAGCAGCTCATGCTAGACAAGCTGTCAGGCCACACATCACAACACTTGGTCCCGCGGCAGTCTTTGGGACACAAGCAGATGTGTTTTATGAGGCCCCCCTATGGGAGAAGCTACAATTAATTCACAGTTTATGCCCGGTGAATTCTTAGAAAGAAAATGGGTGACTGTGGCTTTCTAATAATCCTGTAGTAACAATGGATGCTTATTGTGTTTTAGCACTCAGGTCAAGGTTGAATGTCAAATGACTTGTTGCACCTTCTGCCTTTTAAAACAGAAATTAAATTACATTTCAGAGGGCTGTGTCTCTGTTCCTCCAGAACTTGTTAAAATTGAATCAAAACGCTGATAAATCAAGCAGAATTCTGAAATCCCGCCAGAGGGGAAGTCCCTGTTTTCTGCGCCTCTACCATGTCCCACAGGGAGCAGAACCTACCTGCTGCAGAGACAGGGAGGCACCCAGTACCCACTGATAATGGCACACCAGGGTTTTTTGGGAAGATCTTGTTTATCTGCCTTCCCACTATTTCCTGTGGGAACTAGCTGGGCCTCTGGGTGTGAAAGGCGGCACAGTGGAAGGCTGACAGGGGGATTTGATGTTGCTGTTGGTTGAGGCAAGTGCAGAAGGGACAATAATTACTGTCTGCTGCATTTGTGAAAACAGCTCTTTCATTTTTGTTCCTAATTTGAGGCTCTCCACCAATTAATTAGCGGTAAATGGACTGTACTTCACTGCAGAAACCACTTTCTCCATGAGGCAAAATGCAGCAATAAATAGATTAGTAAATGGTTATGTTCTCTTCAAAGATCTTTTGTTCGCGTTTCTTTCTATCTGTCCACCTCAGTTGTTGCTGGCTATTTTTGTATCCCTGTGAATCAGCTGAAGGCGTGTCAGCAACGTCAGACCCCCTATTTATGGCCTCTCTAAAGCCTCCACCCTACCTGTGACCTCTCAGTGCCTTGATTAAAATATCCTGCCTAGGGGTCAGTGAGGCACACAGAGGAACACGCATGTGTCTATTCTGTTCTCAATCATAAAGCAAAATTATGGCCTATAATATGTTATAATTCTGATATGAATCCTGCTTGTCAGTCATTGGTTATAAAACTGTCAAAGCTAGACTGTTATGTTTTACACTAAGGCTCTCGAATTAGTATTAGTCACTCAGATCCATTTGCATGTGAAATGTCCTTTTTTGTTTGCTTTTCTCCGGCAGCCTTTGAAAAGCATCCGTGTCTCTTTAAACCTCCTTAATGTTGCTGTGTCAGTGGCACATGTGACTGATGGTTCTATCATTGTATCTTTCTAAATGTGATGGCCACATGTCTGATTAACAGCCTCTCAGTAACCGTTTCAACTGATGACTCATCCTGCACTCAAGGGCTTGCACTAATTTTGTATCCAATGAAAAGCTTGCAGTGATTTTCAAGTATCCAGGCAGGATTTTAACCAGTTAATAGTCTGATCCAGGCTGGATGAGTCCGTCTTTAAAGGCTTTCACCTCCTGAATCGGTTCTCCTCTTTCTGGCTGCAGCTCCCTGCCCCAGCTGAGCCCTTCGCTGCCCTCTGAAGGAGCAGGATGACAAGATGGCACAGCTGCTTGTACCGCCCGGACCTGACAGCTTCCGCCCCTTCGTCCCCGAGTCGCTGGCCGCCATCGAGAGGCGCATCGCCGAGGAGGAGGCCCGGAGACCACGGGCGGAGCGCCGCAGTGACAGTGACGATGAAAATGGGCCCAAGCCCAACAGTGACCTGGAGGCGGGGAAATCTCTCCCCTTCATCTACGGGGACATCCCTCCCCCTCTTGTCTCCACCCCCCTGGAGGATCTGGATACATTCTACAGCAATCAGAAGGTCTGTTGTTAAATGTATTCATCATTTCATGTCCACCGTCTCAAAAGTAATGTGTGTCTTTATGATGAGTGTGCTGGCTTCAAAGTGGCTTCCACTTATCTCATGACTCACGTACTGAATTTTGTGACATTACAGGTCTGCAGTTAATTGCCAGATGCTCCAACCAAACTATTTTAAGGAAACACATTGGCACACAGACGTAGCAATTTCCTCCCACATACAAAAACATCAGCTGAAGAAATATCTAAGAGCTGAATAAATTGACTAAGAGCCTCTCTTTAGTGCTAGGGGGCCAGATTGTTTTGTTTTACTTTCTTGCTTCCAGTGAATTCGTCCTCCACCCTTGGCAACTACTTCACTGTGCATTATTGGATTCTTTGCAACATTAAAGCCAAACATTACATCTAGTCAACCAAGTCAGAGCCTTCAAAGGACAAGCCAGCGGAGGTGCTTGTCTGAGCTGTGCTCCCAAACATGCCCTGCTTGTGGTGGACATGGATTCATAACCCTGACAACAACAAACTTGTTTATGTGGATACAGACTAGATCAGACTTTGCTGATGTTACGACTAACGACTTTTTTTGTCCCTTGTTTCTTTTTTAGACCTTCATAGTATTGAATCGCGGGAAGGCAATCTTCCGTTTCAACGCCACTCCTGCCTTGTACATCCTAAGCCCCTTCAACCCTCTGAGGAGGGTAGCTATTAGAGTTTTAGTACACTCATATCCTTTTACAGTTTGCTGCAGTTGCTACTTGATTCGTATTAAAGGGTTTATCAGACACAAAGAAGGACTTAAACGTGCTGCTCATGAAGACTAAAGTCTCAGGGCTCAGACATTCATCAGGCTTTAGTAGCTGAGCCCAGAGCTAAGTAGCATATATTGATTCTTTTATGCACGAGTTTCATTGTTCTCCTTGACTGTGTCTTTACGATGTTCAGCATGTTGATCATGTTCACCATCCTGACCAACTGTACTTTCATGACCCTGAGTAATCCCCCGGATTGGGCCAAGAATGTAGAGTAAGTCCACAGACATCCACTTTCTGTGTAACACACTTAATGATAAATTAAAAATGCATAAAGCATTGCACAGGAAGTCTTAATAGATTAACAGTAATATAGTGGTAATATACTTCTACTGAACACTACCATCACCAGCATCTGCCTGTGTCTTTCTCTAATGTCCTTTTTCTCCTACCTTCTTTACCAGGTACACGTTCACAGGGATTTACACCTTTGAGTCCCTTATAAAGATCCTGGCCAGAGGCTTCTGTGTGGGGAAATTCACTTTCCTACGGGACCCGTGGAACTGGCTGGATTTCAGTGTTATCCTCATGGCGTAAGTATTATGACAAGCACAGTTAGGATCAGCTTAACGTGATCTGGCGTAGATTAAGAGACCAAATGCTTATAATGCCCAGCAGCCTATTAAGTCTTGCTGAATGTGAGAAGAAGAAGAAGAAGAAGAGCGAGAGAGGCACGATAATCTGCAGCTCATTGCTGTGCGTTTTAAAAGCATGGCCAGTAACTCAGCTCTGTTATAATGGATGTGAGACCCCAAAGCCTGGAGTATCTTGGCCCATATTTGTCTCACGCCTCAGTGACTTCAGCCATTTGTCCTAAAACTACAAAATGAAGCATTACAGTGCCTGGTCTGTTTGTGGTCATGGCATTTGTTGATGTGAAAAATGACACATTGATCACACGATATAATAACCTTGTTCTCTCTGAGAGACTCTGGCTGTATGAGAGGTGGTTCTACCTCTCCACTAGTTGTGTCTAAGCATTGGGTTTGCTTGTGCAATGCTGTGTAGTAACTGTGCATTTAATCCTGCAGGTATATAACAGAGTTTGTAAACCTAGGCAATGTTTCAGCTCTGCGCACGTTCAGAGTTTTACGAGCTTTGAAAACTATCTCAGTAATACCAGGTAAGGCTGCTGCGCCTGCTGCCAGCACTCCTGCCATTTGTCCTCTGTGCGTGACCGTTTGCCGTCCCCTCCTCTCCCCTCCTTCCTTCCCCTTCCCATGATGACCCTCCTTTTGTCTTGTCATGCCATGTGTGTGGGTGCCTGACTTCCGTGTGCGTGCGTACCGTACGTGTGTCCCACTCCTTTCCCAAATTGCTCCATCTTCCCTACCCCCTCCTTCCTCCTCCTCCTCCTCCTTCCCTCCCTTCCCTTACAGATATGTCACAGAGTTTGTGGACCTGGGCAATGTCTCAGCACTGCGAACCTTCAGGGTTCTGCGAGCCCTGAAAACTATATCAGTCATCCCAGGTGAGAGAGCCTCAAAGCCCATAGGGTAAATGAAATGCTAATGGCTACCTGGCGTTTCGCTAACATCCAAATACACACACCCCCTCCCTGCCTCCTTTCAGCTCATCTCACTGTAGCTAAGCCTGACGACGCCTGTCGCCGTCCCTCATGCTGCCTTCTTCCCAAGGCCTGTAAAAGCTGGAATCTGGCTCCAATCTGCAGAGATTGACAGGATTCTTAGCTTTTAGATACATCCTTTAAGGCAGAATTCTTTTTAGTTAAAGTCTATTCTTGCCTTGGGAGTATTACGTAGATTTTGTGCACTATTTGTTTTTCCTTTTTGCATGAGACATTGCAAAAGCCGATTTTCTGGTGGCAAGCACTCGTGTGTGTAGGGTTCCTCCTTACCGTGTTTTCCTGTGCATGTCCTGTTCAGTGTTGTGTGTTTTCTGTGGTGGTTGGGGAATGGCACTTTTGAACACTAACACTATTCACATCACAAACTAACTAAAAGGTTATATGTATAGTGTCACTGACACAAGAGGATCATCTGATTCCATAACATATATTACTTATTCTATCTGTCACAGCTACACTTAGGTCTAACTTAAAGATGGTGGGCTCTGTTTTTGTGGTAATGCAAAGATGAGTGCGAGTACATGCTCCTGTGAACTGTGTGCAGAGCAAAATGGGCATGCAACAGGATTAAGAGCAGTTAGATCAGAATCATGTCAGTGCAAATTCATTGAGAAGATTAATGCCACTATCGTGTCTGGGTTAAGGCTAAATATGAGGTTATTTTAACATTTTGTCTAGTATAAAGGGCAGATTAGCTTACAGAAGTTATTCTGATCCCAGAAAATAACCTGACCTGGAGCCAGTCTTAATGATGAACTGATTTAATACTGCTGGGTTACACGTCAAAGTGGTATTAATCTCATCAGAAAGAAAATGGAAAGCTATCAGTTGACCCATATTCTTCACGCTCCATCAACCAGCTACATGAAAAATGATCAAGACCAGTTATGTGAGTGGATGAGAGGGAAAGAGTGAATCACCATAATCACCCTCACATATATATTACACTTCAGCGAGCCCTTTTCTTGCATAGCGTCATATTTATATGGGTAAAAACAGCATGTCCTCATTGACCTTGTGCACTTGATCCAGTACTGTGCAAAGGTATTTTTTCAATTGCACAAAAAAAGAGCTCACTTTATCTTTTCAGAAGAGATTTATATTTGTAATTGCAATAAAGTCGAGACCCAAATACCATAGCACTGTGACGGACATGAAAAACATAATGTTGTTACTGATAAGCAGTGATCTGTGTCAGCCTGGTTCCTGTATGACAGCAAACAGTTCATACAGGAACCACCACTGCTGAGCCCCCCTGGCTGCTTGTTACTGTAAGCTCTTATTAGCAGCTTCTTCTTTATATAAGCTTGTGGTTGTAATTAGCAGACAGTAATCACTCTGTGATGTCCCTCTCCCGCCTCCCCCCTTTGCCCTCTCCCACATTTAGGCTTGAAGACAATTGTGGGTGCACTGATCCAGTCAGTGAAAAAGCTGTCGGACGTTATGATCCTCACCGTCTTCTGCCTCAGCGTCTTTGCGCTGATCGGCCTGCAGCTTTTCATGGGCAACCTGAGGCAGAAGTGTGTGCGCCTGCCGATCGCCACCAACAACACCAACGACACGTTTTTCAGCAACAGCCTGCTAGACGCCAATGACACGCTTGGGCAGAACAACACGGATGAATTCAATTGGGATGAGTACATCAAAGATCAGAGTAAGCACCATGAAAGTGGTGTTTCTTGTCTTCCAGGCACACTTTGGGGTTAACCAGGGTCAAGTTAGTGCCAGCCACAGACCGCCTGAGTCAGATACTGGCTACTTCATATGCAGTCAGGGTCAGGGTAGTGGTGGTAGCTGCTGCCCTGATAGGTAGTGACAGCAATGGCTGGGAGCAGCAACAAGGGCTGGTGGGAGAATGCAGGCAAATGTGGCGGATAATCGCCACAACAATAAAACTCTCCACTCTCACCCCCTCACTTTTCATTCTCCCATAGCCCATCAGTGTGGCATGAGCAGCCTTTAGTGCTAGAGGAGGGTGAGTCACTGACCGCCAGCAGGATATTAAGGAGATGTGCGCCCGCTACATGACAAACTGATGCAAAGCCGAAGAACAGGGAGAGACATAGACACACATATTACTAAAATGACACACATCTTGGCAACCTAATGGCTTCACTGACTCTTTTTCCTATCAAGAGATCTGATGTAAATTTTTGACAGTTAAGTGGTTAATGGCAGCAAAGCTCCCACAATGACACTAAAAGGATGACTAATGTGGCTGGGTGTAAAAACAAAAAAACTAATCGCCACTTTTGTTTCTGCCTCTCAAATGAGTTGTTTTGCTCCCACCATCACTCGCTTCTGTGTGTTCATGTCTGCTGCCTCGTTCCCATGATCGGTCGCTGACTGACCGTCTCTCTGTGTCCCCTCCCTACTAGGTAATTACTATTACCTCCCTGGCCGTAGGGACGCTCTGCTCTGCGGGAATGGCAGCGGTGCTGGGTAAGGCCCGGCATGTGTTTATTTATGTCTAATTAGATACACCACGTTGCGGGTTTTGAAGCTCATTTTTCCTTACACCCAGGTTTATCTACATCAGTTTCTCCAAACTTGTCAGATTCAGCAGTTGGTGTCATACTAAATGATCCCATTTTCCTCACAGACTCTGTCCGGAGGGCTTCACATGTATCAAAGCAGGTCGTAATCCAGACTACGGCTACACCAGCTTTGACACCTTCAGCTGGGCCTTCCTCTCCTTGTTCCGACTCATGACACAGGATTTCTGGGAAAACCTTTACCAGCAGGTTTGTATCTCAAGGGCAATAAGTGGAACATGTCATGTTACAAAAGCAGTTCATTTATAAACAAATGGATCCTTTTTGTGTGCATGTGGGCTGTTTTTTTTTTTAACCTTTTTCCTCTGCTCTGTTTTGAATTTGTCAGACGTTGCGTGCGGCAGGGAAACCCTACATGATCTTCTTTGTGTTGGTGATTTTCTTGGGCTCCTTCTACCTGGTCAACCTGATCCTGGCTGTGGTGGCTATGGCTTACGATGAGCAAAACCAGGCCACCATCGAGGAGGCTCAGCAGAAGGAAGAGGAGTTCCAAGCCATGCTGGAGCAGCTAAAGAGACAGCAGGAAGAGGCACAGGCAAGACATTCAGCTTTGTTTGTTTGCTCACATTTATGTTAGTATTGAGATCTTGAAGTGATTTGTGGCAAGAAATACTTTGGAGCTTTAATTTTTTTATGCTAAACGGTGTGATGGGAGATAATTCTCTTGCAACACCGCTTACGTTGCCTGGGAAACTGGTTGTTGAAGACTGACACCAGGAGCTCACGCTGTAGACAGGCATCCTTCTTGACCTACAGAATCAGATTAGCTGATAGGCGTGCAAGTAAATTAATAATCTCATTAATGTCATCTCGATAAACCGCTGATTATCAACAAGGAACTATGTCTTATTCTTCTAATATTTAGAATATTGGGCTTTGTTGCTGCCTTGTGACATCTGTCCTATCTTCCGCTCTGTTGCTGCTTTGCTCTTTTTCTCTTTTTATCTCAGACCTTCTCCTCCACCTCTACGGTGACCTCCAATGGTTGCTCTGTCAGGCTCAATACTGTCTTATCAGGCTAATGCACATTCATTCAGTTTTTGTTGCCACGGCTCCTAAATACTGCACTGTAGTACAAAGACAGGGATGCATTGTATACTGATAAAGAAATCGAACATAAAAAAAGACAAGTAATACAAATGTGGTTTATAGGCATTATTAATCCAGCATACGCGGTTTGTATGTTTGTTGATTAAGCTTATTAAAAGCAAGAATTTAGAATATGTGTTGGTTTGCATAAAAGCACTCAGACGACCATTTTTAGAAGGTGTTTGAGGCTTATTTAGCTATTCATGTTGCTGCTGCTGCTCTCAGCTGCTAGGCTCTCTCCTCCGCTCCAGTCCATGAGAGCCTCTGAGACAGGCACTGGGTCGCCATGACAACTGTATTTGTGTCCTGATTGGTTGGCAGGTTGCCGCGGCAGCAGCCACAGAGAGCGGAGAGTACAGCGGGAGAGGGGGGCCCACCTCCGAGTCTTCCTCAGGGACCTCTAAGCTCAGCTCGAAAAGTGCAAAGGAGCGACGCAACAGGCGGAAGAAGAGAAAGCAGAGGGAGGAGGAGGAGGAAAGGGGGGCCCGAGACAAGTTCCACAAGTCTGAGTCTGAGGACAGCATCAAGAGGTCCAGCTTCCGCTTCTCCATTGATGCCAACCGGCTTTCTTATGAGAAAAGATGCTCCTCACCCCACCAGGTAAATGCTTAAAATCAGACATGGTTACCTGATGAAGTAAAGAAAATTTAGATATTTAAGGCAAGTATGTAAAATCATCCTGTCTCTCAGTCTCTTCTCAGTGTCCGTGGATCCCTCTTCTCCCCCCGGAGGAACAGCCGCACCAGCCTTTTCAGCTTCCGCGGCCGGGCGCGTGACATGGGCTCGGAGAATGACTTTGCGGACGATGAGCACAGCACCTTTGAGGAAAGCGACAGCCGCAGGGGCTCTCTCTTTTTGCCGCGTCGCATCGAGCGCCGCTGCAGCGCCGTCAGCCAGACCAGCCTCGGGGCACCGCGGGTCATTCTGCCCGCCAACGGCAAGATGCACTGCACAGTGGACTGCAATGGTGTGGTGTCGCTGGTTGGTGGAACTTCTGTCACAACCTCTCCTGTAGGTCTCCTGCTACCTGAGGTGACTTGACTGTTTCATGGTTTCTTTTCCCATAGACCTCCTTCAAGACCTTTATTCACATCCCTTTTGTTCTTGTTTGAATTATGAGCAAGGCAATAATTTCCTATTTGCCATTTTCATCAGTGTTCCCTTATTTTTTCCATTCACTTGCACATAGACTCCATTCACATAGACTTGATAGAGTTGATGCGAGTTATTTGTTTAATATATTCTTTCTAGGGGACAACTACAGACACCGAACTGAAAAAACGGAGGTCAGGATTCCACCACCCCTCCATGGATTATTTAGAGGAACCGGGGGGCAGACAGAGAGCCATGAGTGTGGCTAGTATCCTCACCAACACCATGGAAGGTCAGAGTCACTGCATATGTTTGTCTTTATTGTCTTCAACTTGATTGTATGTACACTTATAAGCGTATAATTTATAATATTGCATAAAAAATAAAAATAATATCTCATTTTCCAGAGCTTGAAGAGTCCAGACAGAAGTGCCCACCCTGCTGGTATAGATTTGCCAACGCCTGCTTGATCTGGGATTGTTGTCCTGCATGGCTGAAAATCAAAGAGCTTGTCAGCATGGTGGTCATGGACCCATTTGTGGATCTGGCCATAACCATTTGTATCGTTCTCAACACCCTTTTCATGGCCATGGAGCATTACCCCATGACGAAAGAATTTGACAGCGTCCTCTCAATCGGAAACCTGGTAATTATATTTATCACTAATATTCACACATGCTCGCATATAATAACTCACAATGCAGATTGAGGTACAGCTTTTTTCTTTTCATCGCCATTAGGTTTTCACCGGCATATTCACAGCAGAGATGTGCCTCAAGGTCATCGCCCTGGATCCCTACTACTACTTCCAGGAAGGCTGGAACATCTTCGACGGCATCATCGTCAGTCTCAGTCTCATGGAGCTTGGCTTGGCCAACGTAGAAGGCCTCTCTGTGCTCAGGTCTTTCAGATTGGTAAGATCACAGACAGACACTTACCTCCTCTTTAGTTTAGCATAAAGTTAAGATGTACCCGTTACTTAACTTTTGCAAGGGTCATGTCACAATGGCTCTCTCAATAACATCCATGTTATTAATGATGTAATGGTGTAATGAGAGCATTTGTGGAGTACACCAAAGGCCCCACTGAGGGTTGTTATTGCCTTTAGGGCACACCGTGTTTTCTGTTTCAGCTGATTAGCTTTCTCTGACTGTTGCTGTGCCACCAGACTCTGTGATTGTTACCCACTGAGATTGAACTATTCACACTGACTGAGTATTCAGGTTGATAATAAACACATAATGGAGATGCAGGTGTAAATATTATTATTCATGCAAATCATATTCCTTTTACCTTTATATTGAGCCAGCACTGTATGTTGATGTGATGTTCACACTTCTCTCTTTTCTTTGTGCAACAGCTGAGGGTCTTCAAACTGGCCAAGTCATGGCCCACTTTGAACATGCTGATCAAGATCATTGGTAACTCAGTGGGTGCTCTGGGCAACTTGACTCTGGTGCTGGCCATCATCGTGTTCATCTTCGCTGTGGTGGGCATGCAGCTGTTTGGCAAGAGCTATAAGGAGTGTGTGTGTAAGATTTCTGAAGATTGTGAGCTGCCTCGTTGGCACATGCACGACTTCTTCCACTCCTTCCTTATTGTGTTCCGGGTGCTGTGTGGAGAGTGGATCGAGACCATGTGGGACTGCATGGAGGTGGCGGGACAGTCAATGTGCCTGATCGTCTTCATGATGGTCATGGTCATAGGAAACCTGGTGGTATGGGCGTACTTCTCCTTATTTTCTCTTCAGTATTCTATCTTTTTGTTGCAGGAGTAAAATGAAAATCAAATCCTCCCTTCTGCCAACTGTCTCCATCCTTGCAGGTTCTGAATCTCTTCCTGGCTCTCCTCCTGAGCTCATTCAGTGCTGACAACCTGGCAGCCACTGACGAAGACAGCGAAATGAACAACCTGCAGATTGCCGTGGGCCGCATCCAGCGGGGTATCGCATTTGTCAAATCCTCTGTGCGGCAGTTCCTCCAGAGTCTGTGCTTCGGTGGGGGCAGTAAAGGCTCCGGGTTAGCGGAAGAAAGTAAACCCCTGGATGAGCTGCACAGCAATGGCAAAGGCAACTGCATTGCCAACCACACTTCAGTGGAGATCACCAAAGACACCAGCGGGGTGTACATGCCAGAGGGCAACGGGCGGCCAGGAGGAGGGCTGATGGTGGGGGTTGGTGGGGACACTACGGGGAAGTACCCAATGGAGGAATGTGACTATATGTCATTCATTCATAACCCCAGCCTGACAGTCACGGTGCCCATTGCTGTGGGCGAGTCAGACTTTGAGAATCTAAACACAGAAGATTTCAGCAGTGACTCATCTGACGTGGAGGGCAGCAAAGAGGTAAGATGAAGTAAATCTCTTTGGTGACACAGCTTTTGTATCTAATTAGCTCCTTTATATGTGTAACCCAGTGCAAGTCAGTCAGTGTATGAATATGTCAAGATTTGCATAGAAGTGGCCTTTTTGGAACAGTCAAGCAGTTTGAAAATAACACACCTGCTGACTCATTTGTACATGCATCATGCTGGGCTACTGAGGGAATCTTCAGGATTTTTGTGTTGTGACAAATAATGACTCAAACTTGCCTTTGACCCATGTAGCAAGTTGACTTTCCACATGTTCTCTGTAGTTACAGTTAATTATTAACTATCTATTTATTCATTTGTCCTTTGCAGGAATTCCGTTATTTAGACAGGTTGCTTATACTACTGTCTGAATTAACCCTCTGAAACCCGAAGCAGTTTGGGGGCCTGTCAATATAAAGTCCTGTATCCAGCACAGTCATCACTAGAATTAGAGAGAAATGACACAAACACGTCTTCGTGCAAGTCTGACATTTCTGTCTCTTATGAAGAACATTAATTTGGCATTTTTTTTAAACCCTGTGGTGGATTCTGGGGTTAAATGTCACAATGCAAATGCTAGGTTTGCTGTCATGTGTTGCCAGGCTTATAGAGCATTGAGACTGTGCTCCCTGGTGATGTCAACCTGCCACTGTGGGTGTGGTGCCAATTCCCTGTGATTCAAAAACAACCCAGGAGACTATGGCACCACATGCCCCAGATATGGATCAGGCAATGCTTCGTTCACGTCACTGCTGATCTTTACACCCTGTAGCCATTGGTCAGTGAATTGGGATTTCAGTTTAGATATGGGACAGTTAACAACAACTGTTATATTATTCACTGTCTGTTGTGTGTGTTTATATGTAGTGAATTTAACACTGTGTTCTCAGGGAAATTTAAACTGTTGTTCTCTAAGGCTAACTTTTGACTTGTGGGCTGACCCAGACTTGAGTTTGTATGCTGGCTTTTGGTGTGTATGACTTACTGTGTTTAACCCCCGTTTGTTATTGCAGCTTTGTCACAGACGCTCTCAAGGTTTTCAGTGAGAGAGGAGAATTGTAAGACCACTTTATTGTACCATAGCACTAACCATGAGGACTGCCTATACCATTTACAGACAAACAACATATTTTTTCTCATACCTTCAATGGATTGCCCATTTTCGTTCTTTGCCTGGTCTGCCCTCCGTCCCCTCCCCCTTCCCTTACCCCACCCCCTACCCTCTTTGCTTTACACCCTCACCCCTGTACCATACCACAGCACACTCAGTGCTGTAATTGTTTTGTTTAACCCTGACCCCCCCCCCCCCCCCCCCCTTGTCCTTTTCATAATTTATCTCTGAGCATCAGGCTGTATTGCAGTTACAAACCATTAGGAATGAGCAACACCACCTTTTTTCCATTGACAGATGAACTCATCTAACATGATGTTTGCTTATGATTTCATTGCTTGGTTTTTCACTTGGTTTTGGGACTTGATTGGCATCCAACACACCGAGCTTGAGAATGAAGGAAGGAGAGGAGGTGGAGAAGAATGAGGAGGACAAAAAAAAAAAGTTGGAATGGAGGAATGAATTTTGCTGTAGTGAAGACAAAATTCATTTGTCTGGTTCACAGTCCATGCACACACACATGAAAAACTTGTACATGTTTTCTCTGAGCTATAGTGGAATGATGAAAGATTCTTTCCAAGGGGATAACATTCAAACAAATCAACAAATGCAAATTTTTAAAGGGTGGCAAAACCGATAACACATTGCAATTTTTTTTACCCCTATCCTGGCAAAGTTGGGACACACAAAGCAATGAATGGAAAGGCAGTGATAATATGCTGCGAGCTAATCAATAGGGCAGGGTGGCGCAGGACCCCAACACTCGCTGCACATTATCCTTCTTATTACATGCCTACTATCATTTTTCGGCAGATCAGAAGTGATCTTTCCCTGCCTGTGTTATCCGCTTTTGTTCCTCTGCAGCTATACAGAAAAACTTTGCCAACAAAATACCAATAAAAGCCTGTTAAGACATGTTAAAACATGTTTTAGAGAGTACACATGCAAAAGAGGTAAAATGGGTCTCTTGCTGAAGGAGAGAAAGGGAAATACCCTTCCAGAAAGTGATGCACTTGCAAGCAGCATGCTTCCATCATTCCCATGCCGTATTAGCTGGGTCCCACGGCAATCAGGGCTGCTGCACTGTCTAGGATGACATGTTCCTAATACTTCCTACACAAGCCAGACAGATCAGACATGAGGCTGCAGAACAAAAAACAAGACAGGAAGCCTCATGTAACCACAAAGATGAGACTGTAACGTACGCCTCTGCATTTAGGGTTTAGAAAAATGTTGGCAGGGTTCAAAATTCATATTTACCAAGGAAGAAATATGAACTTGACAACAGCAGCAACACTTGTTTAAGTATAGTTAAAAAAAGAAAGAAAGAAAAACATTGAGTAGCACATTTAACCCTGTAGGTTTTCTGGGTATGCATGGGAACAAAAACAAGAAAAGCCAGACCACATGCTGTCTTATAAACAGTGCACAGTACTGGTTTTTGCTGGTAAGCTAATGTGGTTATCCGTCTACTTCAACACAAACAGAAGAAGCTTGTACACTGCTTTCAAGGAATGGAAATGATGTGTTTTCATGTCACTCAGGAAAATGTTCCTCGGTCTTTCTGGGGGTAGCATTCTTGGTCCCGAGGGTGGGGGAGAGAATCTCTCATGAGAAGAAATTTTGGAATAAATTGCAGACAAATTGATTTGGGTTCATTTTACAGTGGACATGAAAATACTTGAGCACACGTTCTGCTTGGTACTATTTCAGGCTTGGATTGATAATGCACTGGAATACTGCATGCACTCGTCCTCGAACTGAGGTCACATCAAACGTACCCACAGTGCATTTCCGTAATGCCAACCTTCCCTTGCCACCTAATCTGATCAGATAAAACTAATACCAAAGCCTGTAGGTACATTTGATCGATGCTGCATGTGATGATAATGATAAAATGAATTTTAAGAGCCCAACTCTGTGAGCTATTACAGTGCCTAGTCTTCATGCTAAGGTATACAGTTGTGGCACTGGAGTATATGGAGAATCACAATGATAACCAGCTCAGAAGGTTGGCTCCTATTACCACTGAACATCCAAACATTGCAGTTTAACAGTGTCCTTTCACCTTCTTCCTCATCCATGCAGAAGCTCGACATCGAACCCCAGCATCTGAGCTCTTCGGAGGGGAGCACAGTTGATATTCGCCCCCCAGGTGACGGGGTCGATTCGGTGGAGCTTGAACCAGAGGAGTCACTGGACCCAGAGGCCTGCTTCACAGAGGGTGAGAAGGATGCAGGGGAGATAGACATGGTGGGCGGGGGGGAGATTTTGGGTAGCAAGGAAAATGGGGCAGTGTGAGAAAGGCGGGAGACGAAACACATCCAGAGCACATTTCAAGACGTGGAGTAAATCGCATTAACTGCTTGTGCTTAGCACCGGTCTGTTATGCTTACAGCTGAGTGACAGTGAATACAAATGCTCAGTGGGATGGGTGAAAAAGTAGTCTGGGATTCTCTCAGTTTCTAATGTAACCTGACACACCTCCAGTCCTGAGTGGAGTCTGCAGAAACCACATCACAAACCAAATACAATGAGTGAGGTTGCAGCATTTACCTTTTTCTCAGAATAGCTCTAATGTTTCTTCCATTGTTATTGTTTTGTTCCAATTCTGGGCAGAGACTTTCATTGAGGCTCATTCAGAGGAGCAGTGGAATACGCTTCAATCATATTACACAATAGGATGATAGTCAGGCCCAGCGCACCAGGCAATAAATGTAGCAAACAAAGATGCTGTGTTTGTGTGTGACTGCGTGATAGGGACGCATTCGCATTAGAAGAAGTATTAAGAACAGCAGGTGTATGTAAAGGGCCCGTGGATCATATAACATCCTGCAGATAATGCATGTGTATATGCTGTGTATGGCGCCCTTGTGTGTCAACATGGAGCATCATTCATTCCTTTCTTTGTCTGCAGGCTGTGTTAGCAGGTTCCAGTGCTGCCAGATCAACGAGGAGGCGGTCCATTATAAGAGCTGGTGGACACTCAGGAAAACCTGCTTTATCATAGTGGAGCACAACTGGTTTGAATCCTTCATCATATTCATGATCCTGCTCAGCAGTGGAGCGCTGGTACGTGGGTGTTTGACTACATAATTTGTAGTTTTGGTCCCCTCTGTTTTCATGATCCATGCTATGTTTTCATGCCACAATCACCTCAAAATCCTTTTAAATCCTCACACTGTCCTTTATCAAATCCATTCTGTACAGGCGTTTGAGGACATTTACATCGAGCAGCGGAGGACCATCAAAACAGTGCTGGAGTATGCAGACAAGGTCTTCACTTACGTGTTCATCCTGGAAATGCTGCTGAAGTGGGTTGCGTATGGGTTTGTCAAGTACTTCACCAACGCCTGGTGCTGGCTCGACTTCCTCATTGTAGACGTATGTGTGGCTCTTCATTCTAAATCTTTTGTATTTTTTTTTTAGGTGAAATGCAGTTTTCAGGACATTCTTCTCTAATTCTGTTTTATACTCTAATTAATCTGGACTCCTGCTTGTGTCTTGACACTATTATCTCCTCTCAGGTGTCCTTGGTTAGCCTTGTAGCAAACGCTCTGGGCTACTCTGAGCTTAGCGCTATCAAATCTCTGAGGACACTGCGAGCTCTGCGGCCCCTGAGGGCCCTGTCTCGCTTTGAAGGGATGAGGGTAAGGAGACAAGGAAGAACGGCAGCCACTTTGCATATTATTATGATGAATATTTGTTGGCAAGCTGCATTTGAATGCCACTTTAAAGCTGGGATAACCAACCTCTGGTTTTAGCTTCACAGTTCTCTACACTTATGGATGTTTTTGAAAGACTGCATGCTTTTTTGTTTTGTGTTTTCTAGAACTTGTAATTTTCTCCTCCTGCAAGTCCACTTTGGAAATTCTTCTATCTTCTGCATGACTCTGTTCACATTGTGTCACTGGACTACTGTATATAGCTGTGCTCAGGCATTGTTTTCTGACATTGCTTGTGTGGTGCCTTTGACCTGTAATTTTTCTTTGTTGTGTGTCTTTTTTCATTTACAGTCAAACAAAATATTGTGACTTCATCCCGCCTCTCTAAGGTTTTTTTCTGTTTTGCTTTTTTACCTATCAAATGTTAACTCTTTCCCCTATCCACCTTCTTCTTTCCAACTGTCATGTTAAATTCTCTCTGTAGATATGTATGGTATTAGGAGCTTTCTGTGTGCAGACCTTAGATTTTAAATACTATCAAATGTTTCATTCAGTTTTTTTCTGAAAGCATCAGCTCAATCAAATCAGGTGTCCCGAGCAGTTAAGTGATTAGATGATTGTAATGGGTACTTATCCAGAATTAGCCTTTTTAAATTGCCGCGCACAGGACCTGTTTGAGCGACAGGAGAACGCTGAGTTTATTTCTCCTGTGCTCTCCGACCTCTCCAGGTTGTGGTAAACGCGCTGCTGGGGGCCATCCCCTCTATCATGAATGTGCTTCTGGTCTGCCTCATCTTCTGGCTCATCTTTAGCATCATGGGCGTCAATCTGTTCGCCGGCAAGTACTACTACTGCGTCAACACCACAACGGAGGAGATCCTGCCCATCAGCATTGTCAACAACAAGTCAGACTGCCTTAACTTGGTCAATGACAGCGCCCGCTGGAAGAATGTTAAGATAAACTTTGACAATGTTGGGGCCGGATATCTAGCTTTGCTGCAAGTGGTGAGTTTAAATCTCAGGAGTTCTTCAGGATTAACTGAATTTAAAAGTGTGCTCTGTATTGAAACTCCTTGGTACTCTCCATGGTGCTGAAGTTGCTTGCTCACAGAAATTACCCATTGACACCCAAGTGTCAATGGGTAATTTCTGTGAGTAATGGGAATAAATGTCACTTTTTGAGACTAAAGTGCAGACTCGTCTCTCATCTGCTCTCAGGCCACATTTAAGGGTTGGATGGACATCATGTATGCAGCAGTGGACTCGAGAAATGTAAGTGTCTTTGCACAGTGGAAAACCCGAACGTGCTTCTTACATGTTCTAATTTATTCGGTTGTTCTTTCGGTCTGTGTTGTTTTGTGTAGGTGGAAGACCAACCAGAATATGAAGTGAACCTGTACATGTACCTCTACTTTGTTATTTTCATCATCTTCGGCTCCTTCTTCACCCTCAACCTGTTTATTGGTGTCATCATCGACAACTTCAACCAGCAGAAGAAAAAGATAAGTTGCATTTATTACCAGTGATTAAAGTTAGAATGTTAAATGCTTTTATTAATCTTGGCACACATAGCTTTGCTTCTGCACTGCATGTGTGTCTCCACTTGATATGGATCACCAGTAGGCACCAGTCCAGTTCCAACCACATTCACAGCCTGAGCTCAGAGCAACTACATCCCAGATTTAGCCAAAGCAGACGCACAGCTGTGTTAAAGAAAGAAGTGAACTACAGAATAATGATCATCTGCGGCACGGTGAGGACCTGCTGCTGCCAAGGATTACTGAAGCCGCATGAGTCACAGAGGAACACCCTGCCTGCACAAACACACACACACAGAGTGTCACAGCCGAATGCAGTCTGGAAAAGTGCCCTCCATTCAACCAAGCACTAACGAGTAGAATTGGCAACGCCCAAGAGAGGAAGGGGGGGAGGGTGTGCTGTGTTTGCTGTGTGCTAGCTGGGCTGACTCGAGTGACTGAGTGACTGACTTAGACACAGTATCAGTTGATGTGGTTCAGAAGCCCCACAGCCACAGCATCACACAGATGGTTGTTGAGTGTTGACACCAGTCCTCCCTCCAGACACACATCACACAGTCAGTGAGCAGTACTGAGCGTGATGTGTGCCTTGTTGATACACGGAGGGGAATTCATTTCTTTGATTGAATCATCCAGTTTCAAAAAGGCCTAACCATTTCTACCTCAGAAAGATCAAAGAATGTGGTTATAACCAGATTTTGGTCTGCTCCCTTTACTTTGGAGGTCAAGACATCTTCATGACAGAAGAACAGAAGAAATACTACAATGCCATGAAGAAGCTGGGTTCCAAGAAACCACAAAAACCTATACCTCGGCCCGCAGTAAGTCTCTGCACAGTCTGGATCAAGTACAGCACAAAATCACAAAAACATTTTAGTCAGACTAACGCTGTCTTGTTTTTATCTGCCGTTTCCTCTTTCAGAATGCTTTTCAAGGCTGTGTGTTTGACTGCATCACGAAGCAGGCCTTTGACATCGTGATCATGATCCTTATTTGCCTTAACATGGTGACTATGATGGTTGAGACGGATGACCAGACGCCAGACATGGACAAAATTCTCTACTGGATCAACCTGGTGTTCATCGTGCTTTTCACCGGGGAGTGTGTGCTCAAGCTGATCTCTCTGCGTCACTATTACTTCACCATTGGCTGGAACATATTTGATTTTGTGGTGGTAATCCTGTCGATTGTAGGTAAGGACAATTTTAAACATTTATCTCAGTCGATTTTCAAAAGAATCCTGCAGCAGAATCTAAAGGTCTTTCTTCTCCCACAGGTATGTTTTTATCGGAAGTTATTGAGAAGTACTTTGTGTCTCCGACTCTGTTCCGAGTAATTCGACTGGCCAGGATAGGTCGCATTCTCCGCCTTATCAAGGGTGCTAAGGGCATCCGGACGCTTCTTTTTGCCTTGATGATGTCACTCCCTGCCCTATTCAATATTGGACTCCTCCTCTTCCTGGTTATGTTCATCTATGCCATTTTTGGCATGTCCAACTTTGCCTATGTCAAGCGGGAGGCGGGAATCGATGACATGTTCAATTTTGAGACCTTCGGAAACAGCATGATCTGCCTGTTTCAGATCACCACCTCTGCTGGGTGGGATGGCCTACTGGCACCCATACTGAACAAGAGGGAGCCCGACTGTGACAGCCAGATGGAGCATCCGGGAAACTACTACAAAGGCAACTGTGGCAACCCGTCAGTGGGCATCTTCTTCTTCGTCAGCTACATCATCATCTGCTTCCTCATTGTGGTCAACATGTACATTGCTGTTATCCTGGAGAACTTCAGCGTTGCTACAGAAGAAAGTGCTGAGCCGCTAAGCGAGGATGACTTTGAGATGTTCTATGAAGTGTGGGAGCGCTTCGACCCTGACGCTACTCAGTTTATGGAGTACAGTAAGCTCTCTGACTTTGCAGATGCTCTAGATCCACCGCTCCGCATGCCCAAGCCGAATATGAACCAGCTGATCTCCATGGACCTGCCAATGGTAAGCGGAGAGCGTATTCATTGCCTCGACATCCTGTTCGCCTTCACTAAGCGAGTGTTGGGTGAAGGTGGTGAGATGGACGTGTTGCGTGGGCAGATGGAAGAACGTTTCATGGCCTCTAACCCCTCTAAGGTTTCTTACGAGCCAATCACCACCACCCTGCGCCGCAAACAGGAGGAAGTGTCGGCCATAATTATCCAGAGAGCCTTCCGCCGCTATATGATCCACCTGGCCATGAAGAAGGCCTCTGCCCTCTACAAGGAGCAGCTGAAGGAGGGCATCCGCGACCCCGACAAAGACGTGATGGTGATCAGCAAGTTCACTGAGAACTCCACCTCGGACAAAACGGACATGACCCCCTCCACAGCTTCGCCGCCCTCCTACAACAGTGTGACGAAATCGGACAAGGACAAATACGAAAAGGAAAACCGGGAAAAGGAAAACAAAGGGAAAGACTTGAAAGACAGAAAGAAATAGACTTCTTTAAAAAAGAACAAAAAAAAAAGAACTAAAATGCACCACAGACATGGAGGAAATTTGTTTACAGCTTCGGGAAAGGGGGTGGGTAGTGTGGGTGTGTGAATCATTCGTAGATGAGGAATGCTGTGCCAGGTAGGCCTGAGGTGGAAATACAGTCATGTCATATACAGAAAAGTGAGGTCTTCTCAGAGGGGGAAACGAGTTATCCAGCAGACACTGCCAGAGATTGAGTGGAATACGGAACAGCCTCTCTGCAAAACGCTTGTGATTTTCCTATTGGTTGTTGTTTCTATCTGACACACTTGAGTGTACTGTTAAGTTGTCTGTAGCTAGTGCTGCTGCTACTACTATAAATCCAGTGTCTTGAATTTAAAAATCGCTGTATCACTTAACAAGTACTCTGCATTTTTTTTTTGTTAATCTTCATTTGGGTCACAGGGGTTTTTTTTATGAGGAAGAATGTTTTCTACTTTTTTGTGTCATCATTGTGAGAATGTGTCCACTGCTTTCACTGTTGTAAAACAGACTTGAGTCAATGCTGGAAACAACAACAACAACAACAACAACCATCCCGAAACTCACACACAGGTGCAGGGTCAGTGCCAGAACGGTCTTGGTTCACACAGTATACCAAGCTGAAATAACAAACATACCGCTGAAGTGCAATGAACAAAACACATTGTGTTCACTGGTGTGCCATCAGTGATTGTTGAAATCTGTATTGTGCTTCTATCTGGACCGCCATGTCCCTGTTTTGGTAGAAAATACAAGTCTCTACGTACAGAGAAGCTGAATGTATTCAAGCTGAAGGAATGAGATACAGTTTAAGACATTTTGGGATTTATTCAAATATTTGCTTTTTTGCCAAGATTTGGATGGATGCCACTCTCATGCCTGTCTATTAAAACGCAGATAGAGACTGTTAACCCCCGTCAAGGTGAGAAGTTTTGGACATCAGCTGGTTCCAGGTGTTACTGTTAAAATAAATTCAGATTTGCAAACATTTGTTGAACATCTTATAATATTTCTCCCACCTTCTTGTCCATCTTTAGACCCCATGTAGTCCTTTTGTTTCCATGATGTTAGTAAGTTTTTTTTTAAACATGCAATAAAATGTTCTTTTGATGCAAAAATAAGGACGACAGGTGCCTGAATCTCCTCCTCAAACCGTGCAACCATGGCTGCTTCTGGTCTCAGGTGAAGCTCAGCTAATCAGCTCGAGAGTGTTTTATCTGATTCTTGGCAGCAAAGCAAAACGGCGCATTTCCCAAACAAAAAAAAACCTTCTCTTAAGGTGACACTCGTTCACACACTGTCCTCCCCTTTATCCTCCCTCCCAAAGCTTCTGTAAAGAAAATATCATAAATATACTTAAAAGAAAATGTCAACCTTTCTAACTGCTCAGTGACAATATATCACATTTAAAGGTTATAATATAACAGATGTTTGTATGCCGTTCATGTTGTTTCAACTGAGAAGCGAGTGGTTTTAATGTAGTGATTTGGTTTGTAAATAATATCGTTATTTGGGCCCACAGTATGCATCACACTTACATTTGATGTAAGAGCACTTTTTATCCCCACTGCTATGTAATACCACATGTGGCAGTTATACATGTAAGTGTGTGTGTGTGTGTGTGAGAGGAAGTCCAAGTGTGTCTGTATTTGTGTGTGTATATGTAAGACTGCGAGAATGTATCTCTTTATGTGAGCGAGTGTGTTTGTGCGCAACTGGGGTCTGCGGGTTGCTTATGTTCTATCAATTATAAATAACATTTTTACTGTAGATATGAGTGCATTTTTCCAGTCTTTGCATTTTATTTACATATTTTTTATTTAGAACAGTTTTCTTTGCTGCACTGTAACACATGATGAAACACATGTATGGTCCCCATATCTGTAGATACAAACCATGAAGCAATCAGTAGCCATCTTTCATTGCGCTTGTAGTGTTTTAGTGAACTGCATGCAAGAAGTGACTACTGTCCGCTCATATGGTAATATAATTTCAAAGCCAAAAGAATAAAGGACATATTTTTTGTAAATGCTTGTTTATTTTCTCTATTTCATTTGTTTTTTGTTCATTTTTATTTATTTGATTTATTACTTTTTGATAGCTCTATGGTCTCTGAACCTGAAGTGTGATTGCTTTACAGGTTGAACAGGATCATTCATGTGATTCAAGTACATGTTTCACTTAAACTATGTATCAATTTGCAAACTGTAAGAAGTGACATTTTTTTTGTTATAACCAAAGATGTGGCAACAAAACACAAAACTTAGATTTCCAAAATAAAACCTATTTTGGGAAGCATATGATGCATGCAAGATGAATTCATTTAAAGGTGACAGCCAGGATGGATGGATGGATGGATGGAGGCCGGAGGGAGGGGAACCAAGCGGCAACATCCGGGGCTCGCAAAAAATGCGGAAGTGAACAAAAAACAGATCATTGGGCAGCTCTTTATGGCAGGGCCGCATACACGACTTTCTTTTCTAGAAAATAACATATTCAGAGTTTGATACACGAAATAGTTTTAGTCTTTATAGTTTTTTTGTTGCTAATGACACTTGCGGCCTAAAATTTCTTGTTACGCGACTACTCGCTCATTTCCTTAGACTCCAAGATGGCGCCGACCGGACCCTCCCACAAAGCTTCCAACCTTCCTAAACCTGTAAGCAAAGGTTCGTCATCTTTATCCCTTTCCTTTTTCTTCATTTTTAAGGTCATGTTTTTTAATTGGTGACATTTTTTTTACCTGCACTCTTATTGCAGGGACACGTCTCATATGCGATAAGCTAGGCCGTCCACGAAAAAGGTGACATTCAACAAATAACACCTCCATATTTTTCAAAATTCAAAGCCTAAATAATCTTTCTATGCACCCTTTAACAGTGCAAACATTGCTCCCCGGTGTGCATCAGTGTTATATATACTCGTGTATGATTATTGACCACAACATCCACACAAACATGTGTGTGAGGAGAAGGAGAAGCCGCTGCTGCTGTTGGGACAGATGGACTGGAGGTGAAAGAAAAGCTGAGAGTCGACAACCCCCACCCATCAGCAACCCCACCCCCCTAAACGGGTTGCTGCTCCTGCTTGCTCTTCCTTCCTGTTGCCGGGCAACACAACATCACAGCTCCCCTGTCTGTGATTGATCAGCAGCGTGTTTTACCCACAATACCTCGCTGGCAAAACAAATAAATGAACAGGCCTCCACGCCTCCCAACACACCTTTAATGGACAGATTATATAAGAAAAGGGAGAGGGTGAGAAGTGATGGCCGTGTGTTCTTAATGAACCCAGTGTACAGCCATTGTTGGAGCATCAAAAGGGAACTGTTGAATGTACATGTAACCCCTGCTGTGGACAGCACTGCTGCAGAGCGTGTTTGTTGTGTGGTTATGCAATGAGCCATACAAATATTTCACTGACCAGTGACAGAGAGCTTCCTCTTGTCCCTGTCTGGTCCCTGCCTCTCCCAAAGACAGGCGTCACAATGAGCTGGTTTAGCTCAGCAGCGCCTTCTAGAGTTGGCAAGATGCAACGACTTGTCACTGATGGAGTGAGACTGTTTCTGCAGGGTGACACAGCAGTTAGACTAGAAACCACAGGTGTGTGTTGACGTCAGATTGTCTCAGACCTGTTCGTGTGCGCACTAATTTCTAATTTTCAGTGGGAGGAGAAAAGTGTTTCACTATATTTGTTTGCCGACAGAGCACATATGTTCTGAGCAAAGCCAATGTCGCAGATTGTTCAGAAAACATGTAATCCACAAATTTACTGACGTCAGACAGAAATGATTTAACCCCCCTCTCTTCCCTCCTTTCCTCTCAAGTTGGAGGACGTCTGTGTCAAGCAAGATGAAGGCGATTGTGAAGCAACAGGCGCCTTCTGCTGGCAGAAATATATAATGCTACAGTACTGTTATATCTCTGCATCCATTGTTTAATGTTTGATCGTTATAGACACAATTAATTAACCACCTTTAAGCTGAGATGAGTTTTAAAATGATTTTTATACACAGTTTCATGGAAATCCAAATTCAAAAAACTAAACATAAAAAATAGAACATTTGGCCCCCAGTTCCTGGCAGTATTGAGAGACAATGTTCGTGGGGAAAAAAAGTGTTATCATGACTGTAAAAGTGATAAATATCATTCACAGACAAATCATTTTAGTCCTGTAAAATGCTTTCTAGAATATTTATGGACTTGTTAGCATGCTAACATTTGTTAATTTGCATTAAGTACACCAAACTGTACCAAGACCTATCTAAAAAGCTCTGTATGGTTTAGTAAAACTACCAATAATCCACAAAAAGACCAATAATACATTGATTTGCCTGTGAAATCATTTATCAAATTACAGACTGTGCAAGCTCTGAAAAACATCCAGTAAACTGAACACATGCGACACAGACAGGCATTTTGAATCATCAGCGGCAACAATGAGACAGCAGCAGCACAAAAGCACCTCCAAATCTCGTTTCGATTCATCACAGGTGCCTGCTACACCCAGAAAACATGCAGAAATGACCAAAGATCAAATTATGCACTATATAGTTACAGGTACATAAACAGTGAACCTTTCATAGTTTTATAGTCTTTTGTCTAAACAGACAAATGTATAACTTGTTTGATCCTTCTTTGGAAGTGCACTTATCAAGAATAAAGCAGTTACGGTCACAATTCTTGACTCAGGATTTCCAAATGTCAATTGATTCATCAAACTCTTGCCGATGACGTTTGATCTGGATCTCTTTTCTCTTGTATGACCTCCGCCGTCTGCTTCTCAGTCTCTGAGTCATGGCAGTCTGGATTGTTCTGGAGGGCTGTCGAGCAAGGTTGTTCGTCTGGTACGCCAGCAGGGGCAGTGTTTGTCTCACGAGTGTCTCCATGTGAGCAAGTTTGAAGTGTCAGGGACTTAGAGAAGTGGCAGGGAGCACTCTGCTGCTCTGTCGGACAATGGAGTTCCGTGTTTTTTTCAGACTCTAATGCAGATTCTACTGTGGGGAGTGTGGGGGTGATGCTAACATTCTCACTGCAGAAAGCAGGAGTGTCATTTGCAGAGCTGTCTATTTGATAGTGCTGCATGGGGGGAGTGCTGTGAAAGGGGTTACTGAGACTCATCAGGGCGCTGTTAGAGTAACTCAGCACAGAGGGAAGTGGAACAGAGTACGGTGGTGGACTTGTTTCGTGTAATGAACAGTCCCAGTCTTCCTCATCTTCATCATCATCATCGTCGTCATCATCATCGTCATCGTCGTCGTCATCTTCTTCATCCTCCTTGTCCTCCTCTCCCTCCTCAGGGTCAATTGTATCCAGGCTGTGTGTGCTGCAGTCCGACAGCCCACTGCAAACACTGCTGCCATCCTCGTCATAGGCTTCGTCATCGTCTTCCTCATCATTGTCTTCCTCCTCTTCTTCGTCCTCGTCTTCTTCCTGCTCTTCCTCTTCCTCCTCTTCATCTTGGTGTGGGTCCATGTTGCCTGTGTTCTGGAGGTGCATGATGGGAATGTGCGGTGTGCCGCTCATCAGTGGAAACTGCAGGTTCTGCTGCTGCTGCTGCTGCTGGACCAAGGTGGAGTCGCCATGGTAACCGTTGCCATTGGTTACAAGCTGCTGCTGCTGCTGCTGCTCAGGCTGCTGTTGCTGATACTGCTCCTCGCGGCTCTTCTCCAGCTCCAGCTTCATGATGGTGTGCAGGAAGTGGGTACGCACCCGGACAGGGTTGAACTCCAGACGCCCTGTGGTGTTACTACAGCCCTCTTTGGTGCAGCCACAAGGGAAGGACATACGGTCCACCTGATGACAAACACATACACAACTAAGAAGCAGCAGTAAAATAAAAAAAAGCTGCCTGTCATCTGGTGACGTCTAAAGAGAACTTGTTCTATTCGATAGAAGTGAGTGCTCTTACCCCCCCACTACCTCCCAATTTCACCACAATAGCAGCTAATTCAAGCTTTTCAAACTGAAAGGCACTTTAATTTCTGCTGCACAGACAGACATTAACAATACTTAAGTATTATAGATGGGCCTCACCACAGTTCCATTTACCTGGCACTTAATGCCGGCCAGGCTGCAAGCACAGGTCTCCGGGTCACATATCCCCCGGCACCGACACCCACACTCCTCCCGGGACATGCGGAGCGCACGTAGCTCATACTTCTCCTTCACGTCGATGCGACGGACCCCCGAGGCACGGAGGAGGGCACGGCGCCTCCTGGTGGTCAGGGGCTGGAGGAAGAAGTAATCGTCAACCTCTGTGTTGTCCACATCCAGGTCATCTTCAGAGATGTCATCAAGTGTCAGAGTGTCCGCCTCCACGGATGACACTGTGCCATTTTTAGTCAGCTGGAGGCAAGAAAAACGTGTGTGAGACCATGACTGGAGCACGCATACACACCCACACAGAAACTCACTGACTTTGAGTTTGATGGCGTTGAGTTTCTCCTCTTTGAGGTGATCTCTCAGCATGTTCCGGTGGCTCCGTTTCTGCTCCATGGCAAACTCCCTGAGAGTGAAGCGCTTCACCCCGCTGTGACGTGGCGACATCCCCAGGGTGCTGCCGCCCTGCGTGGGCACGCTGGTGAAGCCCTGCCTCCGGTTGAAATAGTAGACCGTCACGCTCTCAAAGTGCACGTTTCGGCCCCGCAGGCGCTTCGACTGCTGCTGCTGGAGAGAGGCTGTGAGAAAAAACAAACTCCACTAAAATACAAGCTTAGAAATTCTGCTAAAACATTTGTATGTTTTTTTTTTATAGAAGGGACAAATAGCAGTGAGATCTTACAGTCCAGCAGTCCGGATGGGACGGAGTGGTTCAGGCTATCACTGCTGTTGCCACTGTCGGTGTAGGAAGCCGCATCATCATCAGACCCCTGCAGGGACAAGTAAGAAGACCCCCCCTCCTCAAGCTTCCTCTTCAGCATCCCACTCATCATGTAGCTCCTCCTACTGGTAACACCTGTGCAAGAATACAGGTAAAACTTATTGTCTGACCTGCAAGCGTTAAAAAAAGGCCTTTGTTATCCACATCTTAAACTTGAAAACTTGAAATATTTTAGCTTAAAAATAATATTCAAAGGAAGTGATTTAATTTGGAATGTTTCATGCTCACACCGGCGCCCTGCCATCAGGTCAGGTTAGGTGACCTTCCTAGGTTTTGCAGTAATGGGTGTATTTTGTCAAATTAGAATTAGAATTATTTCCCGTTGTTCCAGTATTTGGCTGTAAAATAACACTTTTGATCATTTGTGGTCTCCCTTGCACTTCGGGAATGCGTCTGTTTTCTGCACTTTGTTGATAGTTAAATTTGTAGAAACTGTTGAGCTGACTGCCTGAACTAGGAGAGGATTACATCATATGCAGCACAGCCGAATGCTGGGCCAAGCTTTTCCTCTGTGACAGGCTTTGTCTCATTTCTCATGCAGTTTGTCATCTGTATGAGATCTCCCTCTCTGTTACGCCTCCCTGATATTCAGATCTATACATTTTTATATGTATTTGATGCCACATAAGGTGTTGTAGTTGTTCTCAGATTTCCCCTTTTGCAGCTTGCACTGTCCATGGTCGATCTCCAGTGACCGGTGCTAACCACCACACACACACACTCACTCACTCACATACACACTCATTCACTCACATACATATATATATATATATATATATATATATATATATATATATATATACAAGCCTGCTCAACCTCCTGCTCCCCAATACCTGTCCACATCCCAAACACTGACTGAAATCAGTTGGTGTGAATCAGCACCGGCGTTGCTGCGTGGTTGAAACCTCCCTGTGAGGTCTGTCACTGACCTGTTTCTTTAGCTTGCCTTTGGTTTCCAGGAAGTCCTTCTCTCCTCTTTTCTCTGCATCACACGGTGCTCACCAGCAGCAGCCAAACATCCCCATGTGTCGTGATGATGCAGTGAGCGCTGCCATGATGCCTGCTTGCACTCCCTCTCTCTCTCTTTCTCTCTCTCTCTCGCTCTCTCTCTCTTTCTGCCTCTGGCACTATTGTGCAGTACTGAACACCTCAGCCTCTGTCACTATCTTATGCTTTCTCCCTCTACACCCTCATATTGTCAGCTCTCTCACTGTCTGATTCTCTGCTGCTCTGCACACCCCTTCTCTCTCCCTCTCCCTCTCTCTCTCTCTCTCTCTGTCTCTCTCTCTCTCTCCTCAGAAGCCTCACAAAGACTTGTTAGCTTGGTGCTGCTGCCGGCTGGAAGCACTGGAGCTTGACTGAGGTGAAGCAAGCCTGGCTCACAGAGGGAAAGGGGTGGGTGGGGTGTAGTAGATGTGGTGGTGGATGTGATGGAGGTGGGGGTGGAAAGTGCAGACACTGCTTTGTGAAATACATATTTTCCACACTTCAGGAGAAGTATTGACACCAGTAATACCTGTAATAAATAATAATCTCAGCTTTTTTTTTACCACACAAAGTCTGTTTGAAACCAGCTATACTGAAATAATTGGCTGTCCAGAGATGCTTGGAATGCAAATGTAGGTTCTGTTTTGTGACATTCATCTTCTTTTTGTTTCTACAAAGCTACAAAGCAGAGGAAACAGAGACAATGAGTGAGAAAAGCAATCATCAATTTGTCTATTTCCAATCACTAGATAAAGATACATAAGTTTTAAGCTTTAGGACAGCATAGCTAAGGCGACCACATGTGCTAGCAGGTTGCTTATAATTGTTCTTAGACATATGAAATAGATATGTACTATAAATCCAAAATGGAACAAACAAAGTAAGAGTGTGGATGCACTTATCAAACACAGCTAAATATAACCTTTTTAAAATCTGTTTGATGGTGATTTCATGCTCGTTTTGAGGTTTAACATCAACCAGGAGTCCTAAACATAGTTGCTATAGCAATGCCTGTATGCCTTTGTATTATTCTAGTAGTGCAGCAGGGATGGAAAATATTAGAAACACAGCTTCCAAAGAGCCTTAGCCTTGAGTTAGTGTGTACTGGACAGATAAAGAGTGACAGATAGAGAGTGTGTTAAAGTGATTCTGCTCCCTCCATCAGGGTTTCCTTTATGAAGCGGGAACATTGGGACCCTGACAGATGTTTTCAGGTTTATGACCTCCTTATAAATACAGATTTGTGCAATTTTGACTGACAAAAATGATTAAACTAAGTAATTAATCTCTACTACTACTCTACTGCTGTGAGTGGCTCCATCAGGTCATCAAAAATATATAAGTTAGGCAGTTGGTGGTGTTTTTTAGAAGTTACTAAAAATATAACCAGTGTTCTACAAACTGAATAACGAGAGGGTTGTTCTGTTCAGTTTATGGTTGTTTTTTACATTTTAATAGCTAATACCTTCACCAGCTGCTGAAGGACATGTTCTGTTACTTATTTTTTGCTCTGAATCGCCTTATTTTCCCTTGGCAAGGATGGAGTGGTGATCTGCTGGAGAGCAGAGCGATCCTCCCAATCAGCTTCCATGGCAACGGGCCACAGGGAGGGGGAGGGGGCGAAGAGTGGAGTGATTGGAGGAGGAGGAGGAGGAGGAGGAGGAGGAGGAGGAGGGAGCTGGAGGGGCTGTGGGGAGGTGGGGGCTGGGAGCTCCTAACGCTGAAGCATGAGGGGAAGGCTGGAAGAGGTCTGGTTTTTCACAGTGAGTGTTTGGAAATGTGAACAATGGGTTCAGTCTGCAGAGCCGGCGAGCACAGGCTTCAACAGCATCTTCATCACTTAAAATATTGTCTGCAGACACAAATGAAGTCACTGCTGTAGTTATCCTGCATTTTCCTCCTAAACATACCTGCAGTGAGTTTACAGTGACCTTGCTGACCACCTGTGCCTTTCTATAGTTCGACAAAAAGCTTGCATACCAGGTTTCCTGAATTTCCTTTTTCCTGCTTGAATCGCCTGATAAAAAGGTGGAAGATGGGACATGGTGGACCACTCTTTGTGGTTGTTTTGCACCTCAGTTCTTACACTGTCCAGCAGGAATTCGCTGAAATTGAGACTTGAAAGCCTCTTGACTGCCCGGTAATTGTTTAGTAGTCCTACAATGCGCTTTATTTAGCTGCAGTTTTGAAGCAGCATGACCAGCAGAGAGGGTGTTCTTGGTAAGTGTATGTTTTTTTATGAGCCCACCATTAATTCCCAGGCTCAGTCCTGCTCTGCTGCTTGCCTGGATGTAATTGTTTCCCCTGGGACTTAGACAAATGGCTCAGCTGTCTGGCTGGACCGTGACCTGTGTGTGTGTGTGTGTGTGTGTGTGTGTGTGATAGAGGGAGGAAAAAGAAGAGAATGCATAGGCTAAAGATAAAAAAAAAAATGGTCTGATTCTGTTTAATCTTTATGCTACATTTTCAATTGACAAACAGAATTTAATAGCACCTTTTCCATGCACATGTTGAATGTAATTACTGCTTATCTGAAGGTATATACACATTTTATGATTTGTTGGAATAACAAAGTTTTTTTTATCAAATCAGAAGTTTATGTTGTGTTTTCAGCTAGTGGCCACCAGAGGGCAGCATTGCCAATGAAAACAGACAACAGGAAACATGTAAAGCCCAATATAAAAACAAAATCACAGCACATAAGGATTTATTATTATGTTATTTATATTTTACAGTGCATTACAAATGAAAATGTGTTATTTAATCTTACCAAACACATTTGCTTTTATTTTGGTATCTCTGGATACTGTATATACAGCCTGTGTTGTACCCTAGGCCTTCTTATTTGAATATATTGATTTTATTAATTATAAAACCACAAGCTAGCAAGAGTTTTCCTAAAGCCTGTCCACATAGAAAACTATTGAAGGACACCATCTAAGAGGACCTTTTACTTTAACCACAGTACAATGCTGCAGCCAGCTGTGATGAAAGAGTCAGTTTTTCCAAGTCAGAAGAAGAAGGGAGGTGGCTGAGAGTCGGTCAGGAGAGCAGATGGCATCTCCGTCTGTCTGGTCTGTTTAAAGAGCACCGCAGGCGAAGCCCCAAGTCAAACAAGCTAGGCTACATGGCCCGGGATGATCTCAGAGCTTTCAATCCTTCCTTTACACCCAGAAACCATCAAAATTTAATCCTTTTCTCTGAACTCCAAATCACTGCATATTGCAGTGTAACTGACACTAAAGGCTTGTTAAGAGAAAGTTCTCCACAGATTCACCTTAAAAGACTTCCTCTCCTTATTTTTTTTAATTAACACCAGATTGTTATTACTCCACATTGTTATCCTCTGACCCTATCTGATGGCATGCTGTGTCCTAATGAGTGTGAGGCAGGAAGTAAACCTCTGTAACTGGAGTAGAGTTGCCATCATCTGATCCGGCTGTCTCTCTACTTATCCCTAGAAAGTGAGCTGACGCATTACAGCCACGTGTAGAGAGGGAAGTCCTGGCTACTTTTGATGCTCTGAAATTTGAGTTTGGTTTTTATAATACCTTGGCAGCTGTGGAAAGAAGTGAAAGGAACAATGTGTACATTTAAGACATTTTATTTCTCCTTTTTTATCTTGGACTTCTTCCTGTCGATGGCCTTTTTGAGAACCTTGTGAATGCTTTCTTTGTTGTTTCGGATGTTATACGAGATTAAGTCCACCAGGGCATCAAAATCCTCCTTTGTGTAGGTCAGGTAGCCTGTGGTGTATGGAGAGTTGCTGCTGCTTACGTCTACTTTCCCTGCTTTTATTTCCTTCTCAGTTGCACGTTTTACACCTTCAAAAAGTCACATGATGAATAAAAAAATGTTAAGAAGACGTTTTGACTGCGAAATAGAGGGGAGTTACTGTGGACTCACCTGGACTTTTAAACTGTTGATATGTGATGTTAACAAGCGGGAAATGAATCACGATGGGGGCATTGGGATTCTCCTTATCTTCAAAGATGTAGACCTCCTTTTGAGGTTCCTTTTCCAGGCTGGCAAAGTCCACATTGGGGAAAGGGATACCGCGTTCTTTAGAATATGCAGCTGTCTCCTCTAGGACCTGATAAACAACAGTAAGGTCACATCCCTCTACCTAATAACAGCCCTTGAATGCAACACGAGTTTCATCTGTAGTATTAATAAAACACGTCTTTACTTTGAGGATGTGCTGTGGTTCCCACGAGTAGCTCAGAGATACAATGACGTCCACATCTCTCTCTGGCCGCAGGATTGGTGCGCATCCAATATTGATGAAGTGGCCAGAATCAATCAGGTGCAGAGTGGGGTCACTGGGTGTCAGCTGGTTGGGGAAGACATCTGGGTGTGTATCTGTGCAGTAAAACAAAGAAGGAAATAACAAGCCCGGAATCAATGCCCCTAAAACTGATGTTCAAGAGTCCCAGTTCAGGGCCCACCTTTCGAGGTGCAAAAGTTGCTGCTCTCAGTGTAGTTGCGGTGCATGAAGAGACCCCGCATAAAGTTGTAAGTCTCAGCAACTACTGGGCGACCCTTGAAGAAGTTGGTTAGCATGCTGCCAATATTGGTCATTGAGTCTACAACCTTTGTGTCCAGAGTCGAAGGTTCAGAGTCAACTTCTGCAGCAGAAGAAGGCAGCGTCTCAGTGAAAACATGAATGATTTTATCAACAGTTCAGTGCAGGGAGGGAATAAAGCCGCTTTACCTATTGTGTTGAGACCTGCTCCAAGCCAAGACCTCCAGGGGGCTGGCAAACCTGTAGCGAGTGTCCACAGCTGGTCCAGGTCTACCGATAAGATGCTGCTCCACATTCCTGAAAAGGCGACAACATCAAAACGTTGTGATTTAGGATCACTTTAACTGTAGAAAACCTCATGTCATGTCAGGTTCTCACCAATCAAATAAGGGAGGCGAACTTCCGGGAGCTTTTTGATGATATGACCGAGGAAGTACTGGCTCCCGAAATCCTCCGTTCTCACAAACGCTCCATACTTTTGGAGGCCGACCTCATAGGGGGTGAACTCACACCACTCTGTCAACAGGAGTGGGCAAAATTAGGACAAAGTCTCAGGCAAGGGTGGGGTGGGGTTGCCAGAGGATTAATGAAGACAAAAAAAAGGATATTTACCAGATTCAGTTTCACTGCTCTTTATCCCACCCTTCATGTGGACAGCGGTGTATATTGGTAACGGATTCTGCCCTTCACTCACAGCCCTCTGCTGCTCGGACAGGGTGGAGGTGACTTTCTGTAATGTCATAAGTAGAAATATTGTTCCTGATGCACTCAAAAAGTAAAGAAAAACTACTAAATCAGACTGCCGCTTACCTTTCCAAAGACCAGCTCCTCAAACACCAGGCCCAGCATGTCAATGAGTGACACTGTGTGGCCCTCCTTCTCTTTCTGTGTCATTTCCTCCTTGTAATACTGCAGGTTCTCAGGAGAGAAGAGGCTCAGCATGCTTTTGGAAAGCTGCTCCTTTGCTGCTGATGTGAAAGTGTTCATGTCCCGCTGTGACCACTTCGCGTCCTGATACAGAGCAGACATGGCCCTGTTTGTAATTGAAAGCAGCTGTGTTATTGTAATGTTGTGTTTTTACAAATGAAGTAAGGCTTTTTTTATTTACCAGGTCGATCCAGAAACGCCACTCATGTAAGTGGCAGCATCAAGGACACCGATATCCTTCAGCGCCCTCAGACTGCTGAGCAGGCCTGTCATTGCTCTGGACCCTCCACCGGAAGCCACCAGTGCTATAGTGGGAACCTGGACAAAGAACTAAGGAGTTCACAAACATTCGGACACTGCTGATGTTTGCCTGTTTGGACACTTTACCTCTTTGGGCTGAAGTGGCACGCTGAGGCCGAGAGTCTTCTTCAAAGCCTGTGCTGTGACGACCTTCCTCTTCTTCAGGTACTCCTTCTCTTGTGTGGGAATGTCATAGTCGATGCGAACTGCCAGGTGATCCTGCATGCTGCAGATTGACTTTGTAAATACTAAAGTGCACACATGTGTTCCTCAAAGCCAGATATGTCAGGAGAACCCTACCCTTGAAGTGCCTTCAGGTCTAAATCCACCTTGTCCTGCAATGAAAAAACATTAAAAGAAAACACTGCTTGGTGCTGGAACTGCCAGTTGTGGGCTACTTACCTGACCAATATCAAGGGACACTTTGCCTTTGTATGTGGCAGGTAGTGGCGGCAGGTTGGTTGATGTTTCCATTAGTGATGAAGCTACATCATGAGAAGGCTGACACACACAGAAAGATAAATAAGAGGCCCCACTACACATGACATTTTGATTTTGTAAATGCAAAATTAGAACTCACTGCCACTCCTAGTTCTGTTTCTAAGTCTCTGTTGATGTAGAAGCACAAAGTCTGTTTTGCCTCTGAGTTTATCATTTTGTTTTCCTCATAGGCACCTCTTAGTTTCAGCACTTTGTCCTTGATACCTGGTGCGACATTGAAAATGCAAAACAAACATGACATGTGAAGCAGAAACAAAGTAAAAAGCTGTCAAACATACAGGACTGACAGCATACCATTACAACTTAGTAGCTTGTCAACACTGATGTGCAGAGCAGAGAGCGGTGCAGCCTGAGGGGCACAGAGAGAGAAAGACTTTTACTATGATCCATCTAAATTATGGCAGTATTAGTAGAGGACCTCACCATGAGGACGCCATTTGTGACGTATTCCTGGGGAGTTTCCTTACTGTAAAAGGGACAAATATGAGTTTATTTCTGGACTTGTTGCAGTAAATGTTCTACTTGAGTGACTAAAAAGTCATACCTGTGAAGCAGCTCAAACTCTGCAACAAGTTCATCCTTTTTCTAATATAATAAAGGGAACAGGAGGATTAGAGGCGCTGCATATAAGTACAGGACATAACAACTGGAGGAAACATGTTTGAGTGTTTTACCTCTCCGTTAAAGGTGAAGGTCTTTGTCACCTTCTTCCCCACAGTGAGGCTGCTGATGTCAAACAGAATTGTGCAAATCAGGTCATCAGTCTTCAGTCTGTCCTCGTCGTACAGTTTGATCTCAAGAACGTTCTGGGTAAAGGAGAGAAGGGCACGATGTTTGCTGACAGTTTAGAGATACGTTTGCTCTGTGCTCCTCACTCCAGCATTACTTATTTTAAGCGGACTCACTTTTAATTGAGTGGGCACTCGGATGGTGAATGTTTCATTCCACTCTGGGTTGTTACTGTTAGAGACCGTTTTTGTGCGGCACGTTCTCGACATCGCCGTCGGGAGACGGAGAATGACATAGCAGTCTGATTCAGATACTGGAACACATGAGCAAGAAAGAAATATTTACAAAAACACTTTTAAAAAAAATATTATGTGAAAGCAAAGCTATGCTTACAGTAGTCCCAGGAGTCATGGAGTTTTGCCCTCAGTATGGTGACGTTCAGGGTCCAGTAGGCCACTGTTTCCTTTTGCTAAATAGTCCAAAAGAGACAAGATTTGGCAGGATGCTGCGTTTAAATGCTGCATTTTTATTTTATTGCTAACAGTCCTGCACTGAAAATTTTTCTTCCGTCACCTTTTTGGAATGTGTGTGTGTGTGTATGTGTATGTGTGTGTGTGTGTGAGGCATTACAGCTTTGTCAGCACATAGCCGTGACTCATTCTACAATCAAGCTCCCTGCAGCATAAATAATCCTCACTGCACACTTCAGTGTTTGCCGTGTTGTTCAGGTCGCCACAGTTACTGCTCATCTCCTCAAGACAGTGACCTGCCAGAGTTGTCAAACCTGCCCGACCCGCTCCACACTGCAGTCCGCCCTCCTGCAGGCCTCGTCCTGCCTAATCTGGTCGGTCAAACTTCTAATACTATACTGCATATATATTTCTATATATATATATTTATAAACTTCCAGACTTAGCAGCCCAGTGTGAGGTGTCACAGAAAAATCTTACCTGACCTTTGAGATGGGTTTTTTCTGTGTGCTCCCTGAAAAGTAAATAAATAGACGTTTATTCTCAGCGGTGAAATAATATGAAAACAGAATAGTGACAGGTACGTTACATACCTGCTGGAGGGCTCTGTAACTTTCTGTTTGACTGTAGAGAAGAGAGTGTTATTATCAGTGTTTGAATGATATGCTCAGGACTAAGTTCCTCACATGCTACAACTTGAACGTCGTGATTATATTACCTCCTTTCATCGTATTTCGATGTCAGCCAACATTTAAACCTTCTTTAAATCCTCTTCATGACTGTGTCCTCGTCAGGTATCAATCCATTTTGGTCTCTTGTCTGTCAGCCTCTTTCCCTTTCTGTTATATACGTCCCAGCCTACTATTTTTAGGAATGTAGTAATGCAGTCAGGATTTAACGTGGGAGTGGAAAGAAAAGAAACACAGGTAGACCTGCCCTTAGAATTCCCTGAATCTCTCTGACTCTTAAAGGAACTGTAGAGCCAGTTTGTTTTGTAATTAAAAATTTGAACAAATATTCTGAGCTGTACCACATGGTGGAGAGAAAGCAAACATTTCTCTGAACTTGCTTCTACTTTCTTCTGTTCAGTAACCTGGAGGGATTAGTGATGACACCTGCCTTCCTGGTGAAGCACTGCTGCCAGGCAGATGGACAGCTCTTCCCTGTGGACAACATGTCTGACCCCTGGGGGTTATCAGGTAGCAGCTACTGGCTTGTTTTGAATACCATAAGTATATTCAGTGCTGTGCTTCGGTATCCGTCTCACCTGGGTTTGCATGTGAAGGAGGTGAACGTGTAGCCGCCATCCCTCGGGTTCTCACTGCCGTGGACCTTATGTTAGCTGCTAAACCACCTTTATCGCACGCATCAGTCGAATTTGTGTTGCAACATCTGAATGTTCGTGGAAGGTTAACTGATAAGATCTTTCTGTTTGATCTTTCATTTACGTGCAATCAAGCTCGAGATGGCTAGGGATCAATGGGTGCGTCTGTCGCCACCAGAAATCACAAGACTAAAAATTCGCAGAACTTATTAGGTGGACATCTGGTGGTGGGTTGAAGAAGAGCAAGAGCAAAATTAGGAAATAAGAATTTTTTTCACAAAGGGAACGAGACAATAAATCATTTGTATCATTGTAAATAGATCATTTATATAGGTTATAAAAAGCAAATCTCAGCTTGGCTTTCACAGTAATACAAACAAACCAGCAAAATGAATGATTTGAACTGAGCTGAAATGTTCCTGGCAGCAATCTGTGTCACGTTTTGTGGCATGTTCTCTGACGTTTTCCTGGGAACCAGGAGGACCTTTTGGCTTTTAGTGACTGCCTCATTTAATAGTTTAACAACTGTTGTAGACAAAACTTGTCCACCTCCTTATCTTATGAGAGGGATTATATTTCATTCTGTCCTCTACATCAACTCGTCTGGAGTCCTTGGCCAGGAATCAACATGGGAGCATAAACAGAGCATGTATTATTTAATAGAGGCAGACAGTATAATTTTTACCCCTGCGAATCTTCACCAGCTACTCCCTCTGCAGCACTGCGAGGCCTGAAATATTGTCTTATTGTATTAAAGAATAGCTGCTCTGAAGCTCTGTGTTAGAGGGCATTATGTCTCAGCCCCGCACTTTACACTCTGTGTGTGTGTGTGTGTGTGTGTGTGTGTGTGTGTGTGTGGGTCTCCACTATGCAACAAATCAAGATGCTTATCACAGAAAGTCTTTGCCACTCCATTACGTCCTTGGTGGCCTATTTTTTTCACTAACTTGACCTTCTTTAGTTGACTAAAATAAAATAACTTCTTAATCTGATATAATCTGCACTTGTGTATGTGAGTAACTTCTGTAAAGTGAGTGGCCTCAGTGGACAGAGGATCCAGCTGGCTGAAATTGACACACATACCTCTGGCCCTTTGTGAATAATGTATCTGCTGCTGGTATAAATGTGAGTGATACTGTGTCCTTCGAAGTACTATCACATATATATATCATGACCGCTCATTCATTAAGCTTGGATTATCTGGGCTGCTTCTCAACTCCTTTCTCTCTCTCGCAGTGTATTGATGTTTCCATTGTGGCCGTGACTGACTGTTTGAGCCTCGTAACTCCGCACTCTTTGTTTATATCAGATCCCTGTAACTAAGCTGTCAATCTCTCGTGGCTTCTGCTGTCATCCCCTCGTCCTCTCATCTCCATCATTTCACCCCCTACTCTTGTTTCTTAGCTCACATGACCATAACAGGATGAGAAAGCTGACATGTGAGTCAGATAGGAAATTGAGTTATTTATTGTTTTTTTTTTCTTTTTGTTTCTTTACAGGAAGACACTCCTTAGGAAGAGCTGGTGTGTCTGTCCGAACATTAACAGCTGCATTGACACACAGGCCAGTGAGGTTAGTTGTTAAGGGCCTTCCTTGATTTGTTCTGCAATAATACACCTTCCCACCCACACCAGACCGGGTGTGAAAGGGAGGATGGGTGAGGCAAAAAAAACTGTTAACCTGTTTCCTGGAAGCCTGGAAGTACAAGTCCCATTCGTGTTTCCAAAAAAAAAGACTCACAGTTGCAGGGCAGTGAATCATGTAGATAAAATTCTACAAGAATGAAATGGTTAAAGCTGGTTTGTCATTCTAAAAAGAACGGGTTTTGAAGCTAACCACAGGAAACAAAAAATAGGGTTAACTTCTCCTCTCCTCTGTCGTCACTCTTTTGGCCTTACAACCCATATCTCAATTTGCTTTTCTGAGCCCACATGTGAGTTTACATAGGCTTCTGTGCGTATGAGTAATTACAGGGCAGAGGAGAAAGTGGAAAAAAACCTCCTCTTGTGAACTTTTCTCCTCCTCTTTCTTTCTTCCAGCCTCTTAATGTGCCTGCACAACTCTGAGAGCTCCCGAGACAGACCCCAGCCACATCTCCATCTCTGTTCCACACACGCTTCCTGATTCACCTTACACAATAGACTTCCCCTCAAGCTGGCGCTCTGAGGGGGGGGAAGAGAGAGAGAGAGAGAGAGCGAGTAGGGGGGGGTGTACGGTTTCTTTACAACAATGGAAATTCAATCAGGAAATGGAGAGGAGGTGGCGGGTGCGACCTCGGGCTTCGTTTCCCGTCGTCCCTCCAGGCCGCAGGTATCAGACGATCCAGTGCACAGAGAGGACCTGCAGGCTGCTAAGAGGATTGAGA
The DNA here is from genome assembly GCF_900634625.1 of Parambassis ranga. Taxonomy (NCBI): domain Eukaryota; kingdom Metazoa; phylum Chordata; class Actinopteri; family Ambassidae; genus Parambassis; species Parambassis ranga. The sequence continues at coordinate 2,130,504 of NC_041023.1, read as the reverse complement.
GGTTTGACATCCCACTTGATAGCTTGAAGAGGATGTTTGAGAAGCCAGCTGCTGCAAACACAGTAAGTTCTATTTCACTGTATATTTTGTGCAGTGACATTCACTTAAAAACTGAGCCTTATGTAACTGCCGTGCTTGAACTTTGGGCTAAATCTGTCAGGTAGATGGATGGGCTGGTTGCAACATGCATTTCAAGAAATGTAAACTCAAACCCAGCCTTTAAACAAACATAGAATCAGTGGTGCTGACACAGCAAGACGAACCGGATCACATGTCTAGTTGAAACTGCACGCTGTAGTTCTCTTCATGTAATAATAACTGTCGTGGACAAGATTTCTTTGACCTTACTGGTGTCTTGATTTAATTGTAAACGTGTCAGATGAAAGGAGGATGCTGTTATCTCTCCATGTGATTCACTCACCAGGAATTTTGGGCTATTTCCCCCTCGTTTTGTTGATTCTGGAGAAAAACGCCTAGAGTACACGTCTCCTTGCTGAGGAGAGGAGGGCGGCCCATTTTCTCTACGTTTGTTTTTCCATCCCAGCTGGCTTCTCAGAGAGGAAAATCTATTAGAATTGAAACGTTCCATTACCAGACAACCTCCCATTTACCAACTGTCTGATGAGGAGACAAAAAGGCCCAGATGACCTACTTTTCTGTTCCAACCTCTCTCCTCATAGTGTCAAACTTAAATGCTAACAATATCCACAGGGAATTGTGGGTGATGTAGTTGTGCCAGTGCTGGCTGGTGGCACTGATGTTGCACTCGGTTGCTGATATATGACACCCTGTTATTTGAAACCTATTTTAGGAGCCTTTACGGTTAAGCAGGATTTTAAAAATAACCCTGTAATTGGCATGTCGGCTGCTGCTGCTGCTGCTGCTGCTGCTGCTGGAAGCAGTGTGAAACTTCTGTGTCAGTCCAGCAACGACACATGGATGTATCAGGAGCACATCTGGCTCCTGAGATGAAAGCATGTGACAGATTACTGTGGTTAATGAGCCACAACACTAAAGCCAAGATTTAATGATAGCTTTTCAGGCTAGCTTCTAAGGTTAATGCATCCTTATTCTTTCTTATCAGACATGTAGTTGGGCTACAGGAAGATAAGAGCCTGGCTTTGGGTTTATTATGGTTGCTGCTGCTATTGAAGCTAATTATTGCTGCTGTTTGGATAATTTCGCTCCAGATATTTGCTTCATAAAACAGCCAACAAAATAGCTAATTCACAACAACTTCCAGCAGATTGACATCTTACATTTTATGAGCTCTTCTGACCCACAGGATAGAATAATTTATTCATACTCTTTTTAAAAATAACAAGCTGCTTCACTGGTCACAACACATGCTCTGTCTTGGCTTTGTATCATCACTGCTTATGGTCTGTTCCATCTTTTCTTGAAAACACAAGAGGCCTGTAGTCGGTGTCAATGGAGCATATGGGCAGTGTTCCCAGATTCACAGAGAGAGAGAGGGGAGAGAACTAGCACTCTGCAGCAGACTGGTTATAAAACACGACCTTGTCTTCAACTCATCTGTGATGGTGAGCTTAATATTTGATGATGCGCTGTATTTTTTCCTATCTGTGCCCCATTTCATTTATCTAAATTGTCGCTGGACGGCCAGCAATAACAATGACTGATGGAATGCCAGGTGGTTGCTCAGCTGTGGCCGAAATCCTCCGCGTGGGGAGACATGAGTCCGAGTTTCCAACAACAAAAGTGATGCAATGGTTCGTTCTTGATCCTCGAGGGACGCTGGCTTGTGTTTACAACATCTGCCTGACCTTCTGGTTATGACTGTGCACGCAGAGAAAAAAACACACACACACACACACATGCTGAAGCACAAATGAGGTTATACAAAGAGATGTTTAGAAAGGCATGGATGCACACGCAGCAAATTCAATTAATTTAGGAAACATTTGCACTCTACCTTCCATTGTTCAGTGCTGTCTGATTAAAATGTATATGTAGTAGTTACATAACCTGGATGTTGACCTTACTTGGCTTTTATCCAGATTGTAATGGCAGCTGGCAGCCAGTGGGTGGCAGTGTAGCATCTGTTAGAGTGAGGAACTGAGCTCAAGGAACAAAATCTGGATGAGGAAGGGGAAATAAATGATGCTTTTTACAGGAGTTTAACACACTGAGACAATTAGTAATCACCTGTGTTAATTAGAGCGGCTCTTTAGTGCCTGAAGGTGTTTTAAAATGGCCCCTCATTGTGTGTCAGATTATGAGGATTTACATAATTCTGGTAGGTATAAATTTAACATGAAAGATTTTAAATGGATTTCATACTATAACAGGATAAAGATAGAGAGGAGGGCGGCTTTTTTTAGGTGGAGGATTCATGTTCAGGTTTCTAACTCTGAGTGAGCTGTGTCCATAAATTTGGACGGCGGCACTAGAGGTCTGGAATGTTCCCTCAGTTTATTTTCATAACCTGAATCATCACTGTCACTAACTCGTGCTCTGGTATAGATTGAAGAGAGAGCTGTAAATATTTGTCTCTGTTAAAGTTGCAGAGGCTTCGATTCAAGTCCCACTTTTTTGTGTCAAATTAAAAGATCAAATTGACACTGATTCTGAACTATTTTCCCCAAAACTGGTGAACAAAAAGATCAATCAATATGCACAGGCGTACCATAACGCAGTTAATTAAATGTTAAATAAACTAAAAGCCGCAATGTGTCTGCACGAAATTGATCCAGTCTTGATGAGGACACCAACGTCCTCAGCGAGTCTATTGAGCTCGTAAAAATTCCATTAACTTTTTACCAGGCATCTCTTTCGTCTCAGTTTCACAGATTCAAATCTTTTAATGGAGCTGGCAGCGGAGGCGCCTGTGTGTGTGTGTGTGTGTGTGCAGTGCTGTGATGATGATGATGATGATGATGACTTGTTGCTCACTTACTGTCCTATGATCTGCCAAACAAGCATAGCTCATTTGCCTACCTGGCCACGCTGGTGTTTATGGATTAAAACATATGTAAAAAGCTGCTTTTGTGTTGCTGTCACCGCTCGTTAAGATGAGCCAGAGGTATTTCTGTGTCATGTGCACGTTGACTCCTTTCAGCTGGGTAATGAATGCATATCTTAGGGCCTTTTTTCATACACATTTTTGTGTGAGTCAGATGGTTTTTGTGTCATATCCTCACAAGAGCGTATGTGTTAGACAATTAGCCCGTGGATTCGTTTTCAATCATCTATTATGGAGTTATGTCAGAGCGAGGGTGCCAGCCACCTTCTATTCTCATCTGTGCCATTCAGCGTTGCCATAGTAAAAAAATAAATAAATAAATAAAAAAGGAGGAAGCGTAAAGAATAAAGGTGCACAATGCAAATCATTACAGAGGAGAGAGCAGAAAAGCTGCAGAGCTGTGGCTTTCTGTAATCACAAGGTTTTTTTTCTAATTACTCTCCTATGTTCTTAACAGAGAAGCTGTGCTGTGTAATAGTAACACTTTTGTTGTTGCTCTGCTTTGTTGGCAGTAATTCTGCTATAAACAGTAAAAAAAAAAAAGAAGTCAGGATACTAAATTGTGTGTTGCTGTGGTAACGTGAAGTGTCTGATTAATTTAAGAAAATTAGGAAAGAAGGAAGGAAGGGCACTGCCTACACACCTGCTTCTGCAGCGTTTTTATGTATTTCTACTTTACTTCAGTAAAAATATTAGTACATACTTTCTCCTCTGACTCCATGCTGCAGCTGTTACCTGTACTTTCTCCTCCACTACATTTCTCCAGTGTCTGTAGTTCCTTGTTCCATGTGATGAACACAGTGCTGGACTGATGAGAGGTCAGACTCTGCATGGAGGTGGTGTCACGCTGCCAGCTGTGTTTCTATAATGAGCCTCAGTCATGATGCCGGTGCTCTGGCTCAGTGAGCTAACTAGTTAGCTGCTGTCTGCTAACACAGGTCCATCCATGAATGTCTGATGAACATGAATCATAACATGAATCTACAGCAGGAACACTGACACAGTAAACATGCTGAATGCCTGTTTGTTATCAGCAGCCTCTCTGTTCACTTGATGCCCACAGCCTGCCTCAGGACACACAGACCTGACTTTCACTTAAGTAGGATTGTTGATGTAGCACTTCTACTTTTACTCGAGTATATATTTTGCTGGGTAATTGTACTTTTACTTAAGTACCAAGCTTCAGTACTTCCTCAACCACTGCAATCCAGATACATTCATATACTAATACTCTATGTTTGGTTTTGCATACATACACTCAATATGATAGTCAAACAAACAACAGATGAATTTAAAACCACATACAGGGATTAGAGGGCGTCTGTATGAGCTGGAATATAAAAGTCAGTTTGTTTACCTGGATGAGCTTGTTTTATGCTCTCACATAATTATAGTCTTAAATCCCCAGAATATAATCTAGGCAGTGGTATGTCAGCCAGCGTCTGCTCTGTGGCTCGGTGGTGTATATTTGGAGGAGCTGAAAACAGAGCTGGGCCCTGAGCCTCTTTAGCAACGTCGTGTATAAATAGTAGTGCCTGGTGATGCTGGCATTGCTCACCGAACATTTAAGAGAGTACGGAGCCTGATGAAAGAGACTGAAACATGATTTACATTCAGCGAGCACAGGACCATATTGTGAAAGAGAGGACAGAGAGAGAGTGCATGGGAGGGGTAGGCAGAGGGTAAGGAAGATGAGGATGGATAGGTAGTGATAAAGACTCACAGTGAATCAGTGGTTGGAGGGCAGAAAGAGGATCCAAATGAAAAACGAGTACATGTTTTAGTAGGTTAACCAGGTCAGAGGCTGATTAGAAAATTATATTCATGTTTCAATAATGATCACCTTCATCAAGGCCCCACTTCACAGCTACAATCACTTCCCAAGTCTTTCTTTTCCTCAGAAGCCTCAGATGGCTCGCTCTGCTGCCAGCAAGAACACAGCGGTCGTTTTTGTAAATTTCAACAGGGCACCAGCAGCACTAACGCACAATAACGACCAACATTACTCAGGTATTTATCTTGTGTGTAAAGGCCAACTCACCTTTAGTCTGTGTTAATGGCCCGCTAATGTCCCTGTTAGGTTTTACCGCAGAGGGAGTTTCTGCAGCTGAGCTTTGAAATTGAAAAATCACTGGATGTCTGTCCAGCTTTTAATTTATCTGCTGTGCGCCAGATCTGGGTCAGATTTGTCATTTTCAAATGGACCCAGTTGGGCAAACTAAATCACCCCCCCCCCTTTTTTCCACAGCATTCATAATGGAGTGTCCCTTAGCAAGGCAGGCATTAGTGTAAAGTGCAGAAATGTTGGGACATGCTAGTGCTAATCAGTCACATTCAGTCCTGTTTCTCTCAGTTTTCTCTCCTGGTATTTTTGTTCTTGGTGTTGTGCATCATTTGATAAGGGTTTATTTATTGTGGTGATATTTGCAGGGGCGGAGATGACCGTCATCTCTGTTAATCTTCATCATTTTTAACAGGAGCATCATTTTTACCTGAGCGAAACAAGGTTTTGAGAAACTAAAAAAAAATAGACAATGTACCGCTCCCTGTGAGGAGGATTCTGACAGACACACAATACCGCTGAGGGAAAACTCTGTCAAAATGTTGCATCATGTAACAACCCCCCCCACACCACACAAAAAAAGGGGAAACCAACACCGGATGGGATGAAAACACATCACCGTATGTTTTAATGTGTCAGAAAGCTGAAACTCAGGCCGTCACCAGAGCAGGATGTGTCCTTAGCTGATGTATCAGGACAGGTTTTATGCACTGTGTGCTTATGCTTATGGAAATGGTTCTCCTGTCATTCATTTGCTCGGTCTTTGTGTTTTCATTGTGTCTGCCTCACTGTGACTGTGTCTTGGCATTTGGCTTTTCGCTAATCCATTGTGTCCCAGCTGGCTTTAGCAGAAAAACTCCAATCACTGGTACAAACCAGACTCTTGCAGTCACCTTCTCTGCGCCTCTATCATGCCTCAAACACTGACTTTTCATCCATTTTCACGCCCAGACTACTCAGCCCTTCTTGTTTGTTTTTTTGGAGGGGGTTTTGGTACATCTCTATTTCTTCCTTCTCCCCTTGCCTGGGCCCATGTTTGCCCATGAGCACCTGAAATATTGATGTGGGTGGTTCTCTCCGTGCCTCTGTTTAGTCATAAATGAGACCGTCGATAGAGGACTGAAAAGAAAATAAATTGTTTTCACACTTATTCTAAATTGCAAAAGATTGAGAAGGAGAGAGAGGGCCAAGAGGAGAAAGAGCGCAGACACAAACAGAAAAGGAGCAGGTGATAGACGAAGGCCTTGAGTTGCAAAATGGCACCAAATATGGTTAATATGTCAAATGTGTTTTGCCACCTACAGAAGGCTGCGATTTTTCAGCCACCTCCCGAGGCATGGTCTTCAATAATATTTCGTCTAGCAGCTAATCTCACCCTGCTGCCTGAAGCAGTCTCTCAGAGCTTCATCCCTGAGGGTCATAGTCTTAATATATTCATGGAGACTTTTTGTTTCCGCCTGAAAAGTGGCTCTGACACTCATTAAGTCTTGTGCTCCCACTCATAGTGAGAGTCTCTCAGTGATGGGCTTTGGATGGAGCCCTCAGCGTAGCATCTATCAGTCTTACCATTCCACTTAGATATATGATGATTTGTAGGGATACACACGTCTTACCCTCTGGGGGAATTTGGCCTGTTGCTGACCTGTTTTCCTTCTCTTCTCTACTTTAGATTTATACCCATGCTCCAGAGCCAGCACTAGTTACTATACCTTTAGATCCACAATGTGTGGATCTAAAGGCTTGTGGTCAACTTGTCTCACTTTCCTGCTGACATTATCGCTGTCAGACAGCCAGAACCAACTCCTCGTCTGTGCCACTGCAAAACAAATCCAGACTCCAGTAACTGCTGACACCTTTGTCTCACTGTTTTGACCTGTTGGAAAGGGTCATATGTGCTGTAAGAAGCAAACCCGTAACAACTAGTTCCCTCAGCCAGGACCAGAGATTTGTTTGCTGTTGTCGAGCCGCGTGAGTCATGTTTGAGAGCAGCCACTTGTATGTTATGCCAGCAAACCCATAAGGCAGCTTTCACAGCCAGAGGCACTCACAGTGCATGAGTGTCAGAGGGAGTGTGCATGTGTTAATGTAGTATGTGTGTCCTCACACACACACACACACACACACACACACACTCATGTGTGCACCATTTGCTGACAAAGGAGTCTTGTAATTTTAAATGAAGCGAGTCATGTGTGACTGACTTCCTTTCTTGGCAGGCCCCCCCCCCTCTCAGTCACTCGCCACAAACCAGCAAGAACTCCACAGAAAAGCCCCACTTTAAATTAACTATTTCATTTGCAAACTACCAAGGAGACACAGGCTGTAAGGATGCATGGAGATGCATCTCTCGCTGGCTGTAGTTGTGAAGCTTTTATATATCTTGGAGCATTGGTCCCAGGTGGAGTGCTGTGACCCTGCACGCCAATCACCACCAAGACAATCAGGATAACAAGCATGCTGCAGACACTCTCCCAGAGCTGTCACAGCCCCTAAGAAAGAAAGATAGAAAGACAGCTGGGAAGAGAAGGGTCGGAACACGGGAAATAAAATATGAGGAATTCAAAAATAAGATCTTCAGTGTGTTTAAAAAGTACATTAGCTTGACGTTGGCAGCCTCTCTCTCTCTCTCTCTCTCTCCAAAATGTCACGTCTGTTATCGAACTGGCGGTGACCTCATCGATTTGAACCGCGGCTTCACTAGAGCACCACCTGAAGCAACATCTAAGCTATTTCAGTCCAAAGTCATTGAGTGCAGAAGAGGCCGGAAGCATCTCAAGTATATTCAGCATATGTTACTCAGTGATGTCACCCATAGGTTTGATCTTTGATCAATACAGTTATCATTATTTGGTACGAATGGTGGCTGAAGTGCGCTCAGTGAGTGAGTTGGGAACATGCTTTCTCACCCCCCACACTCACAGCCGGTTGCTTTTTGAAAGTATAAGGTGGGAGATGGTAGCGAGCACTTTGTTTGACCTCAGCATGCTTCCTTTAATTTCATCCCCGGTTCACCAAATGGTAAATGATCCCAAGTCAGTGCCGTGTTGAAGTGAAAATTAAAGTTCAGGATTGTTCCTCACAGCTGACAATGTTTCAACCCATTGTCTCTTCTGGGCTGTGAAAAATAAAACCTTCTTATTCACTTCTTGACTAATTGACTTATTAAAAGTGACATTTTTTCAAACAGAGGGAGATGAGAGCGGCGAGGCGGAGGACAGATAGGGAACATTTGAGGAGAGAGAAAGAGAAAGGCGGACAGCTCTCCACAGAGACCCTTCTGTGACGTATCATTAAAGTTTTGCAAGGAACACGGCTCGTTAAAAGGACACGAATGTCAACAGCTGATGTGAGACAATCAGCGTAAAGTCTTTTCACATGCGAGCTCACTGTTTCCCAGATCGCTCTGCGCTCTGGGGGATGTCTCCCTCTGATAAGCAGGTGGAGGGTGCCACGCTGTCACCTCCTCACGCTCTTGTAGTACCCCACTTCCTGTTACCATGGTTTCATCATCACAGGTCTGACTGTCCCCTTTTTGTAGGCGTCTGTCTCCTATAAAAAAGGTCCCAGATGGCCAACGTTGATTTCATTAGCTGAGCTTCTTTTAAGAGGATCTAGTGATTTTTTTTTTTCCACAGGGATTATCTCGTGTGACAGGCCGGCCAGCAACGTTTAGACAGATTTCATCGAGTACTGTCCCTTATTAACTCACACTGTCACTGTCACATATGCCCCCACCCACCCCCCAGATCCCTGGTCCTCCTTCCTCTGTGGCAGCCTGTGCCAAAGAGAACATATGGCAGCGACTCAATGGTGACAGATATGTGCGAGGCATTGTGCTCTGACTCTGCTGCTGTTCATCCTGTTATCATCTGATTGGAAGATCTGTCTTTCTATGAACAGACTTTCAATCACCGTTCTGATCTTATACACTCTAAAGATTGAAGACAGATTGGTTTCTTTATATAATTTGTTTGTTACAGAACACTATGTCCTGATTTAATCTAGTTTCCTGCTGTTTTCTGAAAGTATGCACATTGTTTACTGAAGCAGTTTCTGTGTCCTTGACCTGCTTTGTAAAGGGGTTCATTGCTTTTTGTCAGCACGTAAATAGATTTTTTTTTTTTAATCTGTCTTTGTGTGGTCCCCCTGTGGGGAAAAAATAACAGTCCACTATTTTCTTGTTTTGTGTGACTGTACAGTATGTCTGCGTAATTAACTACACACACTTGCTTTAAAAGCGGAGAAAAACACTCCCAATAAAACAGCCAAGGGAGGGTAAATGTTTAAATCCCTTTAATGGATCATTGAGTGACATTCACGTCCGTAACCAGCTGTAATGGACCTCGCACCAACACACACTTTCTCACACTCTGGCCTTTAAAACATCCCCACAATTAATCATCCGCTGAGCAAAATAACAGCCCACTGTTGATAAAATACTCAGTTTAATATCAGCAGTCGGACACAAAGCACCAAGGAGCTGTGCTCTCTGATTTGAGGTTCATTCGATGTGAGTGCTACTTCAGCCAGAGAGAGAGAGAGAGAGAGGGAGAATTGCTGTGACAGAAAGGGCGAGATTATGTTTACATCCATGTGTGTGAGTGTGTGATACTGTAGGAAAGTATGCAAATGCCCAAGCATGTTTTGTAGGGATTTGCTAAAGGGGATTTTTGAGGACAATGTTTTGTCCTTTGCTGGATTTATGAAATTCTGTTTGACACCTTCAGCAGCATATGCCAGTGTGCGTCTGTGTCTGTGTCTCTGTGCGTGTGTGTATTATATTCCACCTGGTTAGGCTGTGTGCAGAGCTGTAGCGTGTTTGTTGTCACTCTCTGCTGACGCCCGGCTAGAAGCTGTCGAAAAAGCGCTATGGGGGATACATTTGATTTGCAAATGAAACAAACACACACCGCACATTTGCAAAGACACACACACACACCGACACAGACACAGGTGTGTTTGTTCCCCGCGGGGATGATTTGCAACTGAATAGGCGTGTTGTGCTGGATGACTTCTAAGTTTTGACAAAATGTTTCCAGGAGAAAAAAAACAAGTGTGTGTGTGCATGCACCAAGGACATGCCATTAACCAGTGCTGTAGCTTTTATCAATAGAAGCCTGTAAAAGCACCTTTGGACACTCTATTAAAATTCAACCAAGAACTGTTTACACTAACTTTCCAGTCAGTGCTTAACGCTCACATTGTGTTCAAGGTCATCTTTCGTTACACTCAGATGTGTGTGTGTGTGTGTTTGCTGGTCAGATGATAGCAACACGGTTTCACTAAAATCAAGAGCTCAAGTGTTGCCAGACGTTTGTATCACTTTTCCTTCTCAAGGTGTCCAATGAATGCTCTGTTTTCCTGTGTGTGTGTTTGTGTTTGTGTGTCTGTGCACAGCCTGCTAGTTTCGATGACCTACAGTGACACCTCTGTATCCCACTGTTGCAAAACACAGGTGTTTCCTCTGATAGACCTCTCCCTCTCTGCCTCTCTGACCAGGAAGTTGCCACCGTCCACACCTCTCTGTCCAAACGAGTGACATCAAGTAGCGGCGCTGGGACTGACCCGTCAGCACATCAGACCATGGCGTCACCTCAGGATGCTTCTCTCTGTGAGTATTTTTCACTTAGTTTTAAAATGTATTTTTCCAGAAAAAAAGCTTTGATGCAAACTCAGATGTGTGTACGGTACGTGATAGCAGACCCGGCTCTGTGATTGCATCATGGTTACACTACTCTGTCAAGCAAACAAGCAAGGCTGCAGGATGGTTAATGCAATGTTTTGTCCCATTTGTTCTACGAGATAAACATTTGGCGGAAAGCTGGTTTTGAAAACAAGATTGTTCATTTCCAGATAAGGTCGCCTCCTTGGCAGCTTTTTTTAATGGGAAGCTGGAGGCTCGCTCAGATACTGTGCTTCTATTACTGTGATAGCAACGCAACTGTGGCTAGCTACAGTTTGTTTTCCATCTGTGCTGATAGCAATGAGCACACATGGGGCTTACAGTGCAAGGTACAGTCTGTTTCTAAAGTCCTAAAGGCAGTGCTCTCTCTCTTAGCTTCCCTCCAGAAAAGGATTTTATTTATTAAATTTATTTATGAATGAATACATAACTAGTTACATGTGAAAGCACATAGCTCCTTTAGATCACTGTTGTCTTTACCTGTCAGACTCTGCAAATGCAAACTGAAAAATGAGAGAGCAAAAGCGAGGTGGTGATTGTTGAAGTGATGGATGTGTTGACGGGACTCAAAGTGGCATCAAGGTGCACGCTCATAAACTCAGCCATGCAGCTGACATATTCACGCACTCATACTGGAAGCCTTTCCATCTCCACCTGAGATCAGTATGGGGCTTGGCGTCGCCCCTGCGTGTCTCTAAATCCCTGCGACGTGTCTAAAATTGGAGCTTGTTGACGATCTCTGGCGTTGTCCTGCTTTTGTCTTGGCTGACAAGTTGACAGTGACAACGCCGCATAATCTGCCAGGTCAAATGACTGATGGTGGCGGTAGAGGGTAGTCGAGGGGTACAGGCGCTGCTCGCTTAAAAAAAAACAAAAAAGCAAAATGCAGCAGTTAAATAAAGCAGGCAGAGTAACTGCATTTTAAACAGATGCAAAGCTCACCTCTAAATCTCCACACTGCTGCGCTGTCTAAACAGGCGTCCTTGTTTACATGTTTCCTCTCGTATTACAGCAAAACAACGGCGGCTGGCTTTGTGGCACACGAGATAGGAATTCTTATTATTTAAATGTTCTGTGTGTGTGCATAGTTTTATATATTTATAGTTTTAATAAGTCTGGCTGACTAAAGTTGCGAGACTGGCTTTGCCCAAGAGAATTTTTCAAAGTCCGCACAGGCCGCCAGTTGGAGGTAGACTTGCCAAAAGATTGTTTTTGTTTTAATTAATGTCCTCCCAGATTTGCCTGCCGGATGATGATGTCTTTATACTATCATCCTGAGGAAAATAAAGATTTTCTCGATTCGCTCCCTTTAGTGGCTTCACATATGAATATTTAACACATATTGATAGACTGGCAGGTCTCTCTGTCTGTTCCATGTTCCTATAAAGGTCATTTCGTCACATATTGTGTAATCTGTTTAATCATTTTTTAGTGTAAACCAAGTGCTTACTGCTCCACCCTGGGGATTTCTCTAGCTTCACAAATCAGTAGTTTATTTTCAGCTTAAAACTCACCTGAGTGTAAACACACTCTGGGCTCCATTTTGGTGGTCCCTTCATCAGGTATTCTACCAGAGTAAGTTTATTTTCCACTGTAGAAACAGGAAATCCATGTGCAATTTCTGTGGGATTATCAGCAGAGCGCAGCTTCTCCACAGCCCTGATAACCGTGCTTTTCTCCAGTCGATGTGCTGCCAGCAGGCTCGACATGTGTGTGGTGGCCAACTCTGAGAATACTTTTTTTTTTGTTTCAGTCATGAGCTAGCAGCTAATAATCCAGTGAGGATGGACCGGGAGGGATTTGTGCGGGGTTACATAGGCTGGATTCTGGAGATGTAGGTTGAACACAAGGCCTCAGGCTGATCAGACCCAAACAGGAGGTCACTGGTTTTAAAGAGGACCTATGCCATTGCTTTAGGGTTATATATTTCCAAGAAAGACAGAGACATGGATAAAAATAGGATTTCCTACCTTCCACTGGTTTCCTGCATATGTCTTGATGCTTAAAGATTTCTCTCTCAGATCTCCTGTGCTTTTATACAACACTGAATTCTCTCACTCTGTTGTCCTATGCTTTCTGTCTTAGTAGCCTAAGATGAGTTTTTAAGCCCTGTCGTTCTCAGTGTTTGTGTATAGTTGTGTTTTTCTTGTTTGAATGGCAGTATGAATGAAACATATCACTGCTGAGTCATAAAATGTCACGATATTTAGCCTGCAAACAAGCAAATACCCGGCGGCTCTCTGCTCTGTACTCCATAAATGAAGTGTATGTTTTCAAGCTCACGCTGCACCACGTCGGTGTCCATAAGATGACTGTGACATAAGGTTAGGAGCATGTTGTGCATGTACCTTGATACTTGCCGCTAAAAAAAGCCGGCTCACATCCACTTACCCCCATGTCCCCCATGTCCATCCTATTTTTTACGAAGGGGGACTTCTAAAATAAAATCAGCTGTCACTAGATGCCTGGGCCTCATTGAGCTGTGGAGCACACTGCTGGAGCTGGTCTCCAAGCCTCACTGTCCGTTCGTCTCTGCCTTTGGATTGCCTCTCTATCAATAAGCCTCTGGAAGTTTCAAGGCCATTTTTCTTTTCTGTTGGATTCTATTTGACTTAAAGAGGAGGTAAGTAGTGTGTGTGTATTATCAGCATCTCAAGGCCGTCACCGCAACAACCCACTCTCCACACAGCTCCATTATCGTGACGTTCACCTCAGAGCAAGAGGAAGGAGACAGAAGATAGCTGACATTTTGTCATTTTCGGATCTTTCTCTGGTTGTAAAATCATTAGCTTTGCAACGAATGAGGCTGTATGTTTCCATGATTCCATGAGGATTTGTGTGTTGTCATAAAACATGCATGGGCCCTTTCCCGCTTCCTTCCACCAGACATAACCGGCAGCAGCGTGATCTGGAATATTCTGAAAGCGTAGCAGATCGGAGACAAAGTGCTTAGTCTAGCATAAGGAAACGCTTGAGGGCAATCCAGTCTCCTTGTAAAGAAGTTATGTTGATAGATTTGACAGCTTAATTATTATGCCTGTTTTGCTTTCGTTAGTCAGGAAGAAATCGCCCTCCACGGCTGACATTTCAATTACTGTAGCTGGTTTTGGCTCTCCTGTCAAACCTCACCAGGCTTTGGTCCGTGAGAGCTTAACTGAAAATTGGGGTTGTGAGGAGAGGGGCAGAGGAGGGGGGGTGCCACCTCTGTGATTAGGGGAAATGTCCCTGCCTGACACAAATCTAAAGTCCACCTTTAAACACTGAAATTACACCGTGGCGTCTCCTCCCCTTTACACTCCACCTCGCCGCCCTTCACCTTCTAGCCAAGCGGTGCAGCACGTCGTCTCACGGTACATTGACGGCTCAGCTCAGAACAGTGTGGCCTCTCCTCTTGACTTTTTCGCCCCTGGGCAGAACCATCGAGATGAGAAGCTAATGCTATGAGAGGAAGATAATAATATTAGCATGGTGGTAAATTTGCCTCTAAGCAGCACTGTGTGGAGAAATGACACACATACTGTAAGCAGGGACCTATTATATTTGGCATCATGTGCTAATTAACATCCAGAACTATTTATTGGCAGCATATGGAAGTTGTGAAGTGACGTTTAACACTTCCACTCCATAAATCCTCCTGTTACAGGGGAACATGACGCTGCAGACGGAGCCGGTTTATAAAAAGGCCGGGTTTATTTTTTCCCTTCTTTCAGACTCCCCCACTCCCCCTCTCCCTCACCCCTCCCCTCCCCTCCTCTGGAGCTTTGTCTGTTACCTCACCCCTGTGCTATGGCAGCATTGCATACGGCATACCCTTCTCAAAAGCCGAAGATATCTAACCTGCTGTTGTCACCGCGAGTCTATGCCCCTCTGACAGCTCCAGACCATGACGTGAACATTTATCTCGGGTGATAAATGAGGGCATTATCCTTGTGTTCCTGTCATCAGGCTGGTGTTAGGTAACACCGCGGCCTCAAGTGTAGGATTTCTGACCCATATTTATAGGATGTAGCGGGTAAAAACCCTGTTTATTTTCAGACTTTACAGCCAGTCACCCCAACACCACCTGATGGGTTACTGGTTACACTCACATGCCGGATGCTGCATGTCACACGGTGTATGAATCAAGTCTAGAAATAAAACGGGCATTATCAACAGAAATCCAGCATGCACTTATTTCACACATCATATGCAATGATGGCATCTTTTAGTTTAGACTCAGCACTTTGAAGCTGGCCTGCTACAGAGTTGCTAACCTGGATGAATTATTTGTGCTCCTGACTCTGAAATTAATGTTTAAATTAAAGGAGCTGAGGAATGAGTTATATCACGCAACACGTCTGTGTGTCCTGCACAGCTAAGCATGGACGGTATGTCCTATATACCAAGTGCTGAATCTGTCCCTAATCCATACTACTAAGACACCCAAGGGGACCTTCATCTGATCCATGCACATTTAAGAAGCAGCTGCTGCCGTACTGTTCAAATCAACATCAGTCAGTTCTGAAAAAAGGAACTCACTGACCTCCACTTTGAGACTAGGAGCACCACAGCATGTTAAGAAAATATCTACCTAACGCAAAAAACAACAACGAGGATGTTTTCAAAATGTCAGAAGGTCACAACAAGAGCACATAATGAGAAAGAATAATTTCTATTTAGGGTCTTCTTTCATCCCACGGTGCTCTGCAGAGAGAAAACACGCCAGGAGCCGAAAGGTCCAGTGTGGGGGTGTGTGTGGAGCCTTATCGGAGCCCTCTCTCTGTTGCCTAATGATGCTTTGTAGCACAGAGAAGTCAAATGTAAAATCAATGCTCTTCTCTAATTGGCTATCCGCTGGGATATGCTAAGCAATATGAAGAATCATGAAGTAGTGTGTTTTGATTGATGAGTCTTCTGCTTCAGCTTTTTCTATGGATCATTTGCCTCTGGCTACTTCTTGGATAAACTATCTACACTGTATCAAACTAGATGTCTTCCTCAGTCTCAGGGCACCAAAAAGACAAAACTTATAGGTGTAAATATTCTGTTTATAATTATAAATTGGAACAGATAATTAAAAAAAGAAATCTATTCCTTTGACTCAAAGTGTTCCTGAAACCTCGTTTAAATTGTCCCTTAAGTCCAATTACTAAATGGCAAGCATTGTCACAGCCTCCACTGATGTGCCAAAGAAGTAATGAGTACCGTAGGTGGAAAAATACCAGTGGATCCTGAGCTTCCTCCTGAGCTGGAGGAATTTAACAATTAAATACACTTCACTCTGGTGTGCATGACACAATTTACACCTTAATATCTGTGTGTGTTTGTAGCTGCAGGCAGCGAAGGTAGATCCAGGTCAGGACGTCCTGAGGAGAGGGCCCCCGCTGCGGAGGACCAGGAGGCCGAGTCGGTGTCAGTGAAGGAGCGGCTGGCGATGTATCAGGCTGCCGTGTCCAAGAAGGAAAGCGGCGGCGCCTCCTCTGCTGTGGTGAGACGACACTTCACATGAACGTCACGTTTATTTTGTGAATAATTAGAAAAAATATTGATTACATGTATACAATGGCACCACGTGTTGTCAGTGGCACAGAAAACCATCGGTCACCATGTGAGAATTATTTTAACAACTTCTGTGATACGGGGGGAAAATGTGCACACAGCCAACATGAGAGCAGGACTTCACACATTATTCCGCCTTTAATTAAACCCACCAAAAAAAAACCTGAATATCCTCGAGTCATTAGTCATCACCAAGGACAAAAAAGCCTCAGTGGCTTTGAAGAGCTCTGCATGGAATTTCTAAACCCAATAATTCAACTGTATGAGCAGTTTGTCAGCCAAGGCCTGCTCAGTTTTAGAATAAAGAGCTTCTGTGTTCTCCTGTAAACTGCCATCACATTTTCAGATCTGTTAAGAGTGAAAGAGGCTGTGAAAAGCACACTGCAGGATGCCCCCTGATATCTATAATCAAGAAAACAGGCTGCGGTTTTCATTTAAAACACCATCCTGGTCAATTAGCTGATAAATATCAATGTGCAGCGTTCATCACAGCGTGCCGGTGTGTTTACAGATGGTGACCTGAGCACCGCTGGAAGCCTTCCTACGTGACGGCACACACGGCATGTGCACGCTGATTGAAAAATAGCTTAACGATGGTGACTTCAGCCAGTCACAGGTCTGCATAGCAACAAGCCACTCGAGGCCAAGCTTTACAGATGAGAGGCGCTGTTAACACAACACACTCTGCCTCTCCAGCTACACTATAAAGCACAGCCTCAAGTGGCTAGTTGCTTTTTTATATGAATGGCTGTAACACATAATCATCCATTAAATAGTGAGCACTACACAATTCCAATAAATCCTCTATATTCTTTTAGAAAGCAGCAGATAAGCACTCCTGCTTTCTAACAGCAGCTTCCAGCTGAGTGATCCTCTTGCACTTCACTTCAGTGATTCCCGGCATAGTGGTGCTGCAACTTCCCCAACCTCAGTTGATCCTCAGTGTCAAGCCTCATGTGGTGGCTACTGACAGCTGAATGTTGATGTGTGTGTCTGTGTGTGTGAAGGAAAAGGGGGGTGTTTCTGCTCTCTATCTTTTGCAGCTGTTGTCTACGCGTCCACACACAAGTGACAATGTGCTTAAATATAGCAGAACCCTGCATTCATGCACAGGCTGACGACGGTTGTTGGTTCGAGGTTTCTGACCCAGGAGGCCTCCTCGTCCATCTCAAGCTCTTGTTGTTGAAATTCGAAAGTTTAGTCGACGGTCAAAATGCTAGAATACATTTCAAAACTGAGGCTATTGTCCCCTGAAGGCGTAAAATATTGATCATATGGTGGCCCTGCTGTAGAATGTCGCTGGCCTAAACTCCTCTGCAATAACTTGCAATTTGCACTGTAGCCCTCATTTGCATGAGAAGGGGACGGTGACGAGTGTGTGTTAAACATTAACACACTCACAGGCAGCAGCACCCGTTACCTTAGAGATTCTCATATATATTGCAGTTGCCCAGAAGCTATATATGCAGAAGCCAATGTATAAATGTTTTATTAGGAACGTAATTGACAATCCCAAAAGGAGATTATTGTATCAAATAGTAAGAGTGCATTCATGCCCAGATCTCGTAGGGCAAGAATTGTAGTCTCCATACTGATGAGTGTTACAAAGACTTCATCTCTTCTTTTTCTTTTCTGGTGTTTACGTTCAGCTACGTTATCTTAATTTAAGTTTTAGCATGAAAATGTGGCCTTACTGTGACTTAGGCCATACCAACGATCCTCTGAGAGGAGTGCACATGTTTTATTCACAGCATTCAAGTCTTGGTTAAATGAACACTGCAGCGGTTTTAAGAGCGTGAGCACCATGTGTTTATAACAAAAACGTGTTTTCTGCTGACAGATGATGGATGAGTCAGAGGCCTGTTCCCTGCCTGGTGGTCTGGCCAGTGTAAAGAGGCAGTTTGAGACCCAGGAGGTCACCTCTTCGTCGTCCCAGTCCAGCGTCACACAGTACCATTACCAACAGCGATCAGTCCAGGTGAGACCTGAGTCTGTCACATGCATTTTGTTCACTCTGCGCTCTGAGAAAGTTTCGATCTTTTATTGGAAAAAAATCTGCTGAGGTGTTCCAGCAGGTCAAACCAAGTGGGGCACCTTGAACTTTGCTTGTCTGTGTGGCTTCATCACCCAGTGTGTGAGGCAAATGCCAGAATGCGTTAGCAGCAGGGAGGGAGAGGCCGGATCTCAGCGAAGTAAGGTCAATTCCACCTCTCCATGCATTTTCCCCCCACATCTGCTCATTCAGGCGGGGAGCCAGAGTGGATTCATCGAGCGCACACAAGGGCCTTGCTGAATGCTAGATTTTACATATTGAGGAAAAATGTCTGAAACGTTGTTGCTTCACTGCAGCAGCAGCGATCCACTTGTCCTGTGAGTTTTTGCACAGGTGTAATATCCAAAGTCTGTTTTTACATCAGGACGTAAGTAGTTTCCGAATTACAGAGCATCCCCACCCTCCATTTATCTTTCATGTTAACAGCAGAGGATACAAGTTCAAATATCATATTCCTCTTTCATCTCCTTCAGATTGCATGAAGCTCAGCGGAGGAAATGGATGATGCAGTTTTGTTCACTTGTTGTAATCTATTGCCGTGTCTCTCTCTCACTCTGAAATCCTCCTTTTAGCAGAATTCTAACTCCCCGACTCCCTCAGCAGCCACACAGTAATGGAAAAACATTTGTTACAGACCACACAGGGGTTTTTATTAAGCTTTTTCACAGCATAAAAATTACTCACTCCCATGCTGTTTATGACACCTTGCAGTTATAAGGTGATAAAGCTGCATAGCGTGTGCGTTTGTTGTGAGAGTGCGTGTTCTTTGTGTTTGACAGGAGGTGTCGAGCTCCTCAGAGGTGACAGTGAGAAGCAGTGCCAGAGAGGTTGCCCCCGCCACAACCCTCTCACGACAAGAGGTATTTGTCACCAGCTGTATAGTAGCATCCGATCTTTATTAGCCTCAGCATGTATGTAAAATGAATTCCATACAGCGCTAGCATGCTAATGATTCGCTGCCATCTTTTCACAGGTGATCCATGATCAAAGAGTCCACCATAACAATGTGGCTGCCAGTTACGGGAACCATTACAATGAAACAGGTTATTCTCCTCCTGCCTTTTATATTGTAATTTGCACGTTTTTATCACAGCACTGCTTGTGTCCTGTATATTAATGATGGTTCCCACTACGGGCTGAATAAGGGATGAGCTATGAAAATGAGTCGGAGTGCAGATGATTTTCCATTCAGTGCATAGCAGCAAATCTAATCAGGGCAAAGTCAGGAAGGTAAAATATTGGAAAGTGGAAATTGGGCAATCACCGCTGCATGGTTTCAGAAAATGAAAACTACTCAAGTTTTTAATGAAATGATTTATTTCTCTTCCCAATCCCCCTGAGCTCCCTGACTACGAATGACTTAATGAGGCAGCCTTCTTCTTGTGTCTAATTCAGTTATGCTTGTCGGAGGAGAGGACCTACCAAAGGTTTCCACTCAGGCTTTGAAGCAGCAGTATGAGAAAACGATTGAGGAAGCCGCACCAGCCAAGGAAATTAAGGTAATGATGCCGTCTGTTTATCAAAATAGATGTTTTTTTTTCTAATGAGGTATCAGTATGAAGGTGAGGCCATATTATTGCACATACCACGAGCTGATGGAGAATAAATTGGACTGGATAAAAGACCTCATGTCGTCACACAGCCACAGTCTGCAAAAAGGAAATTAGTGTCTGCAGTTCTATGAATATTTCCGTCAGTAATTTGAAACTGTAAATATCTGCTGTGGACAGATTCAAGGTGTTTATTTGTGTATTTACATTCAATTATTTGCTGCTTTCATACAAACTTTTTCAAAAATTAATAATTTTTCTGCTTTTCCAACACTTACTCAAACTTCTCTTGTAACTAAAACTTGTGGATCATAGGTTGATGTGGATTACAACCCCTTTCAGTGGGCACCGGTGCACCAGTCCTCCTCTAAAACTTCTGCTATGACAAGCTATGACACTTCCTCCACTGTAAAGACTACTTCATCTGTAGCATCAGCTGCCAATGAGGTGACGGACTACTTCCCTCCCCCACCTTTCAACCTGCTGCAAGAATCGCAGGAAATCCAGGCTCAGGACTCGGCGACCCACCACAAACACACCGTCAACAAGGAGCAGTACTTTAAACACAAGAGCATGGCTGAACTGAAGCGCCTCTACAAGCATATACACCCAGAGGTGCGCAAGAACCTTGAAGAAGACTTCTTGAGTCAGCTCACTGAAGCGGAGAAGGCCGAGTTAGAGAGCAAAGAAATAGTGAGTGATGTTCAGCAGGCCTGCTACATGTTCGAGAACGACGGCAATGGCTCCAGTAAGTGTTCAAGTCCTGACCGAGAGGACATAGAGTGGGACGAGATTCTCAGAGGGGAGGTGCAGTCTAGGCGCTGGATGTTTGAGAACAAGCCGCTAGACACAATCAAAGATGAGACCCCAGATGAGAATGAGGTGAGGAACATCGCCCAGCAGGAAATCATTGCAGGAAAAGATGTCAGATACACAGCTTGGATGTTTGAGACTCAGCCCATGGACGCTCTGGGGACAGAGACTTCTGACCAGACAGAGCAGTCACAGAAACAGGCTGATCTGGCGAGAGGAGATGTCCGAACAGCCACCTGGCTTTTTGAAACGCAGCCACTCGACTATTTGAATAAGATCTACCAAGAAGATGAGCAGGAGATGGAGGTTATTGTCACTAAGGACATCACCGGAGGTGACGTCAAAACCGCCAGGTACCTCTTTGAGACACAGCATCTGGATAGTGTGGGTAAAATGGAAACCATTGAGGAGAGCCACTTCCTGAACCTCAAGTCTGAGCTGCAGGAGATTAAAGGAGACGTGAAGACAACCACGCGCATGTTTGAGACGCAACCTATGTGTGTCATCCGCGGGGACTCAGGTGAGATGCTGGAAATCACCACCATCCGCAGGGAAGAGACCGAGAAAGGAGACGTGAAGACATCACGCTGGATGTTTGAAACCCAGCCGCTGGATATGATCAGCAAAGACCCGACCAAAGTAAAGCTGATATGTAGTATTTCCATGGAAGACAACATTCAGGGCGGCGTGAACAAAGGAAGATGGCTGTTTGAGACAAAGACACTCGACACCATAAAGGATGAAGAATGGGAGAGCTCCAGAAGGCAAAAGGAGGAAATACTTGGAGCTGATGTAAGGAAGCACTGCCTCGTCTTTGAGACTCAGCCGATGGATAGTCTGAAAGATAACACCAACGCTCGACCTTTGCCCTCTGAGGAAATTGTAGGTGGTGATGTTCAGTCGGCTAAACATCTGTTTGAAACGGTACCCATGGAGAATCTGAAAGAGCTCCTTGAAGTGGGAAAGCTAAAGAAAGTGGTTACATCTGAGGAGGAAAAGGGTGACGTGAGGCATCAGAAGTGGGTCTTTGAAAGCCAGCCGCTGGAGAACATCAGGGAGGAGAAGAAGGAGATCACAAGGACAGTGAACATTGAAGCTCTGGACAAAGGTGACGTGACAAACTATAAAGAAAGGTTTGAATGTATGGATTTAAGCAAATGTGAAGGAACACAGAAGATTCAAGTCGAAGGCGTCACAAGTGGATCCGTCAAATCCAACCGAGTCCTCTTTGAATCCAGCCCGATGTACGCGATGCAAGACAGCTCTGGTCATTACCATGAGGTGAGGACGGTGAGGCGTGAGGAGATTGTGAAAGGAGACGTGCGCAGCTGCAGGTGGATGTTTGAAACACGCCCTATTGATGAATTTGACGAGAGCATCAATAAATTTCAGGTCATAAAGGGCATATCCAAACAGGAAGTGAAGTCTGGAGATGTCAAAACAGCAAAGTGGCTGTTTGAAACTCAAACGCTGGATGCCATAAAATTTAGCAACTTGGAGGATGAAGAGCGTAAATGTAAAGAGGAAATTGAAATTGAGAAAGGGGATGTAAAGACTTGTAGGTGGCTGTTTGAGACTCAGCCGATGGACGTTCTGTATGAAAAGGTGGAGAAGAGTGACGCTGATGTGGAAGAAGTGAAAAAAGGTGACGTGAAAACGTGCACTTGGCTTTTTGAGACCCAGACGCTGGACAACATACGTGACCATTCAGAGTCTGAGACCATCCTGAAAACCTGCACCGTGAAACAGGAGGACATCCACGGCAAGGACGTGCGTCTGGCTCGATTCCTCTTCGAGACCGAGAATCTGGAAAACATCACAGGCCAGGACGGCAGCTCTTTCAGGAGGGTCACGGAAATCGACATCCAGTCTGGTGACGTGTCCAGAATGAAGTACATCTTCGAGAACCGCTCCTCTGACATTATGAGCTCCACGTCTGAGGAAATGATGCAGCGGCTGAAGACGCAGCAGGCCGAGGACATCCAGAGGGGCAACGTTGTTAACTGCATGTGGAAGTTTGAGAACCAGCCAATAGATGCCATCCACGACGACACCAAAGAGGCGCGGGAAACACGCACCGTGACTGATGTTCAGGGAGGAGATGTTGACAAAGGCCGCTTCATTTTTGAGACGTATTCTCTAGATAGAATAAAAGAGGAGTCCACTGAGACTGAGATTTCAAAACTGACAAGTATCTTTAGAGATGAAAAAGAGAAGGGAGATGTGAAAAACTACACCATGATGTTTGAATCTCAGCCGCTGTATGCCATCTGTGACAAGGAAGGCCATTATCATGAAGTAACTACAGTCACTAAGGAGGAAATCATGAGAGGGGATGTGGTGGGGGCCAGGTGGCTGTTCGAAACAAAGCCTCTGGATTCAATCAGAGATTCAGAGGAGGTGTACGTTATTAAAGCTGTGACTGAGGAAGGCATCAACAAGGGAGACGTTAGCTCGGCTAGGTGGAGGTTTGAGACGCAGCCGCTGGATGAAATTACAGAGGAAATTAAAGTGAGGTCAAAGACGATCGCAGACATCCAAGGCGGCGATGTAAAAACAAACAAGCAGCGATTTGAGGCCGATGAGATGTCTCAAAAGTACATCAGGACGGTTAGCGTGAGTGAAATCCAAAAAGGCGATGTCAGATCTGCCACGTGGATGTTTGAAACCCGCACAATTGATGAAATCCGCGGCGACAGTGCAGAGTACGACGGCATGGAGAGAGTGACTAAAGAGGAAGTAATGAAAGGGGACGTCAAACAGTCTGTGTGGCTCTTTGAGAAGCAGCCTCTCGACAGCATCAAAGAGACGGACGGCACAGAGCTTGTTGTGAGAAAAGAAGAAATCCCACAGGCGGACGTGAAGACGACAACATGGCTATTTGAAACCACTCCATTTCATGAATTCAATGAGAGCACCATGGAAAAGACAGAAATCATAGGTAAAAGCATCAAAGAGACGCTCGAGGAACTGTACTGTCAGAAAATGGTGGAGTCACAGGGTATTCTTATCGAAACGGACGAGATCGGTGATGTCCGCATGGCAAAGTATAAACTGATGAACCAGGAGGCTCCACAAATCCAGAAAGAAGAGGTTATCAGAGGCGATCTGAGCAACATAATGATGAACCTCCTGAACCGCAGAGAGGCGACGGAAAGGGCCATAACAATTGACAGGGAGGAGCGGGGCGACATCAACACCACAGTGAAGCAGTTATTCAACCAGGAAAAAGGAATAAACGTGGAGAAGGAAGAAATTATCCGGGGTGACATTCAAGAGGCCATGAACAACCTGCTGAAGAACGAAGGCTCCTCCAAGCGTGGCATTCTGATTCAAGAGGATGAAAAAGGAGACGTGAGGATGACTATTTATTCTCTGTTAAATAAAGGGGAGAGAGCCAGCATGGAGAAGGAGGACATCATTCAGGGGAATGTCAGCAAGACTCTTCATCGTCTCCTCTCCAACTCCGGCGGAGAGGACTCTAAAAGGATAAGAGTGGGAGACACAGAGAGAGGTAACGTCAGCTTTTACACCACCTGCATCGAGTCTGGAGCGATGGATTACCTGAAGCAGCTCCAGTTTGAGTCCAGTGCCGACGAGGAGCAAGTGCAGAAGGAGCGAATCATAGGCGGCGACGTTGAAGAGACCAAAATGTTGCTGCGTAAGAATCAGCAGCAGGTCGGTCGCACTGTGGCGGAGGACGATATAGTCCCGGGTGATGTGTGCAGCATTGTTCAAGTCTTTATGATGGAGCCTGATATCACCTACAGAAACCTAGAGAAAAGAGACATTGTTAAAGGAGACCTGAATGCAGCACTGGATTCACTGACCCAAGCCATCAACCAAAAAGTGGTAATAGAGAAAGAGGAGGTGGTGAAGGGAGACATACCCACTACTCTAAAGTCTCTGGAGAAGGCCCAGCATCAGGCCAAAGAAATGGAAAAGCCTGAAATTGTCAGAGGAGACATTAAGGGTGCTCTCGAGTCACTGGAGAAATCAGCATCCACCAAAACAGAAGCGACTGTTGAAGATTTAGTGCCAGGCGACATAAAAGGGACCCTGAAGTCTCTGGAGGAGGCAAAGCAAACAGTGAAGGAGGTGGAAAAGGAGGAGATTGTCAGAGGAGACATCCACATGGCCATGCAGAGTTTACACGAGGCGTCGAGCGACAAGAAGGTTTACCAGCACCAAGTGAGCGAACAAGGGGACGTCAAAGCCACCATCCAGCTCCTGCTAGAGCCGACGTCGTCTTCTCCGAGAATGCAGCGCAGAGGCAGCATCGAAGGCGACGTGAAAACATCCATAAAGTGTCTCTATGAAGGGCAGGAGGTGACACAGATGGAAAAGGAAGAGGTGGTGAAAGGCGATGTTCAAGGAGCTATAAAGTGTCTGATGCAAAGAAAGCAGTACACAAGTCAGAAGCGCACACATCCTCCCAAGAAAGCAAAAGTGCAAACAAAAAATCCATTAACCGCAAAGCAGGTGGAGCGCGAATGCTTACACGAAGCGAAGAGCGACAGCGTTGAAGCCAATCTGGCCCCTACTGTGAAAAACCTTTCTCAGAGCAGTGAGTCACAGAAACACACACAGAGGCACCAGGAAAGCAAATTGTTGAAAACACAGGTAATAACCCAAGAGGACCACTCTGTTACTGTAGCCAAAACAGACAATCCCACAGGGGCCTCTCAGCAGAAGAGCATGAAGGAACAGAAGCCGAAAGTGCAGCCACCTCAGAAAATACAAGCTCCGAGGCCTGTCATCATGAAGAGTAAACAAAAGACGACTAATGATCAAACACAGGCTGAGGCTGTTGAGGCTGTGATGAAAGAAGTACAAACCACATCACAGGTGAAGCAAGTGTGTGAGACAAAGACAATCAAACAGGTGCAGACGAGAGTGACGGAGAAAACGGTCACACACAAACAAAATGTGACCGTATCAGAGCAGGCGGAGAGCAAGGAGCTGAAGCAGAGCGCCAGAAATCTGAAGGCCGAACACCGCCACCTCGACACGAGAGCCAAAGGTGTCATTAAAAAGGCGAAGCCTGAGATTCACTTTCCTCCGCCTCCCTCTTCACCACCTCCACCCTCAGAGTCTGAGCTGTCCCTCCCTCCACCACCATCTCCGGTAACAGAGAGTCCAGCATCCCGGCCTTCTATCATGAGGCAGGACAGCGACCTGCCACCTCCACCGCCTCCGCCTCCCATGGAATGCATAAAATCAGAGGCTGAATTTTTCCCTCCTCCGCCAGATTTTCTTCCTCCACCTCCCTCACAGCAGGAGCTGAACGTGATGCCTCAGCCTCCCCCGGCCAAAACAGGCAAACCCACCGGCAAGCCTTTATTCAAAGTGCCCAAGCAGCCAGAAACACCGAAGCAGCCTATACAGGTTAAACCAAAATGGCAGAAAAAACAACCCCCTCCTCCACCACCTCCACCGCCTCCACCACCTCCCCAGCTCCCAGCTGATCAGGAACCAGCAGCCAAAGTTGAGGAGGTGAAACAGGAAGCGGCACAACAGAGTGAATCAGCAGCAGTAACAAAAACATCGAGCATCCCAGTCATAAAACCAGCACAGAAACAAAGCCCACAGCCACCTAAAAAGGTGTGTGTCCCACCGCTTAAACTGCCTCCACCTCCTGAACCTGCTCCTGCCCCAAAAGCAAGGCCGTTCGCTCGCAAATTTAAAACCCCTCTCATGCTCGCAGAGGAACGTTATCGCCAACAGAAGCAGGAGGAAGCGGAGAGGAGTAAAGTCACTACTCCAAGTTCTCCACCCGCCAATATTCACTCCTCTGCTGCCAGTGCTGAGATTTCTGCAGCAGAAGTGGTTGTGGAAGCTACAAAGGAGGCCGAGAAAGCTGTTTCCACAGAAGTAACGTTAGAACCTGTGAAGAAAACCCCTTCCCAGATCCCCTTAAGTAAACCTGTGATCTCAGCGGTGAATAAAAAATCAGCTGCTGGAGCTTTAAATGTGTCTTTGGAAAAAAAGTCTGCTGAGCAGGCTTCAGAAAAAAGTGTTAAAAAGGGTCAAATTGTTTCACAGTCCCATCAGGAGGCCTCAGATAAAGAAGTCCGGTCATGCTCCAGCGTGGTCACTTCCTCCTCAGTCATGGAGCAGCAGCAGTTTATTAAGAAATCCAGCACCAGGTCTGTCGCTGCCACACACAGCGCTGTCTGCGAAAATGTAAATCTTCAAAGCCAGGCCGCGGTCACATTGAAAGCTGAGGATGTAAAGAATATTAATGTGGCTCTGACACAGGAGGGGAAAATGAGTCCCTCTCAGCCCACTAAAATTCCAAAGGTAACTCCAAGTTTCAAGGTGAAAACCTTCAAGATGCCAGCCGAGAAGAAAGAGGAGAAGTCTGACAGTTTGGAACAAAAAGTGGCAGAAGAAGAGAAAAGTAAGGTGTCACAGAAAAGTCAGGCAGACGTGAAACTGGAAGGCAACCAGGTGACGAAAACAGAAGGCAAAGCAAAAGAGAAGAAGAGTCAGGTGACCGTACCTGCGAAGGAAGCCGTGGTGGAGATCCAGACGAGGAAAATGAAGCAGGTGCAAAAAAATGAAAGCGAAGTAAAGCTGTCGCCATCGGTTACCGTGTTAACGCCGAAGGTGGCTAAGATAACATCTGCAGCAACCCACCAAGGACAAGGCCATGTCTCTGTCTCCCACAGTCAGCAGAGCGTGACGTCAGAGCACATCCAGAGACACGAGGAGGTGGTCGTGACCGAGAGCGTGGTTCAAACCAAGCGGCAGGAGACAAATACAATGCAGACAAAGGAAGTAAGGTCAAAAGGTGAGCCTAAGGATGTGTCGGTGAAAAAGACCCATAAAGAGGAGGCTCACACAGAAGAGATCACAGATTCAGAGAAATGCAGTGTGATGCAGAAGCTGCAGGCTCAAATAAAGGACCTGGAGGGCACGCCGAGCAAAACAGACTCCAGTGCTGTCAGGACGATCATAAGCCAAGTCCCTGACTGGGTAATGGGCTCGGACGAGAAAAAGAATTTAAGTGAAATTGCCAAACAGCAAAGCAAGAAGAAGCTGAAAGAGATGATGGTGTATGTGAAAAACATCATTCAAGCAAAGCTCACAATTGTGGAGAAAAACATGACAGCAGTGGAGGAAAAAGAAGGAGAAAAGGAAGCACCGGTGCCGCCGCCGGTTCCTCCAAAGCCAGATAAAAAAGCTTTCAGCAGTGCAAAGATTTCAAAGATTAGCATCGGCTCTTCCAAAACTGAAAAGAAGGTGGTGGAGGAGAAGAAGTCGCTGCAGGAGAGCAAAGTGCAGCAGGAGCTGAGCGACGTGCCCGATCACAGGGTGTCCTCCCCGCTAGCCAGCATCCGCACTCCATCACCCACTTTTATTAGCATCGAATCAAGAAGGGTCGACTCGCCGCTCAGAGTGACTCCATCTCCTCCGCCCTACAAATCGGTCGGGACCCCTCCGCCTCCTCCTCGCAAGACATACACGGCAACGTCCTCCCTCAGCAGGGCCACGCCTTCTCCCATCCTGAGCCGCTCTGAGAAGATGATGAAACTGAGGGAGCCGACCTCCAAGCTTCCTCGTGGCATCACTCCTCCGCCTCCCATGCCAGCGCCAGAGTTCATCACCACTGAGAGAGCGCGCTCGTCCTCACTGAGCGACAGGGAGACGCCCGATACAAGTGACGCGCTGGTGGATGTGGCGGAAATGGTGGATTCTATGATGACGGTGAAGGACAAAAAGTCTTTCTTTGAGGAGGCTCAGAAGGCCGAGGTGAACAGGATGTATGTCCGGAAGGATCCCATCGACATCCCCGAACGCTTGGGACCTGACAGTGAGGAAGCCGCTGAAGCTATGACCTTTGACCTTTTGAAAGAGGATCTGCCAAGAGTTGATTTATCAAAGCTTGTGAACAAGTTTGAATCTCCAAAACCAAAGGTGTACAACAGGAAAGAGCCCATTGTGATAGCAGAGAGGCTCGGGAGTGACACTGAGGATGCAGATATGGAACCACACACGCCGAGGTCTGAGGAGGTCCACACATTAAATGTTAAAGCAATCAAGGATGTGTTTGAGACTGGAGAACATAGTTCTCAAGCTGCCCGGGAGCTGAGAGAACAAATAGAACGAAGAGAACCTGAATCAGCTCGCTCCGAATCTACATCGGTCACTGAGCAGTTCTGCAACGTTGACGACTTCGGAAACATGACAACAACAGAGATGATGAGCGAGGTGCATTCTGGAAGCTCTCTGACCCGTGGAAACCCTCCATCCTACGCCGACGTGGTGAGGGGCACAGTTCCCACAGTCGTGGTGCCCCTTGAGGCCTCCACCGAGGAACTGCTGAGAAACTTCCAGCAGTCGTGGGCCGAGAGCCAAGGAGTCTTCCAGAACCTGGGCTTCAGCGTGACGGAACAGAGGCAGATTGTAACGCACCAGCAGGAGACTGTCGTGACGGGTAAACCGAGCTGTGCAGCATGAGGAAGCTAAACACAGGCGTGATGGTGTGTTTAACATTTGAATGCATCGTGTGGGATTTATGTGACTTAACTTTACCAAAGCCTGGAGCTGGTACTGACTGGTTGCTGATTCATGCCTCTGATGTGTGTGACACTGCCGATGATGCGTACATAATAACAACATATTGAACTAATATTTCTCATGCCTGAGTGTGTGACAGCAGAAAACTGCTTGAAATGTCTCCAGCGAGAAAAAAAAAACACATTTTAATCCACTTTTTTTCCCAGTCTGAAGACTGATG
This sequence comes from Parambassis ranga, assembly GCF_900634625.1. Lineage (NCBI taxonomy): Eukaryota > Metazoa > Chordata > Actinopteri > Ambassidae > Parambassis > Parambassis ranga. Next base: position 2,101,073 of record NC_041023.1, on the reverse strand, counting down.
TTGTTTTCTGCATTGTGTTGATATATTTAACCCTACCTTTAATTGTGTGTGCAGTATATTGTGTATTTTTCAGCACGTTCTAATGAACAATGACATGGAACATCTCGTGAAAAGATCAGCATGTTATTACTGTAAATTTATGAAGAAATACGCGAAGATTCTCACATTCTAGTCAAAAACGGTCTTCGTGTAATTACATTCCCTGCCAGTAGGGGGAGACAACATTCAGTGATCCACTGCTCACTGCAAATGTATTTATTTCACCTGCAATCTGGACCAGGTTACATGGATCTTTTCAAAAAAAGACCTTGATATTTGTGATTAAATTAAAGACCTGTAAAATACAATGTTTCTTTTCTTCACAGAAAATTCGAATTCCAGAGTCCGAACTGTGCAGAGCATGTCGGAAGAGGGTGTATCCCATGGAGTCGCTGATCGCGGACAAACAAAACTACCATAAAAGCTGCTTTCGCTGTGAACACTGCAAAGGCAAACTAAGGTGCAGATGCCTCACAAGATTTTTTTTTTAAATGTGTTTTTCTTTCATGCATTTCATTTTCTTGTTCTTTTTTTATTTTCAGTCTTGGTAACTACGCCTCTCTCCATGGACACATGTACTGCAAGCCACACTACAAGCAACTGTTCAAGTCCAAAGGGAATTATGATGAGGGATTCGGACAAAAACCACACAGAGAACAATGGAATAACAAGAACCAGCAGAACTCGGCCGTGAAATCGCCATCACGCGAGAGGAAAGTCATGGATTCCAGATCCTCCGCTGCTCAGAGCGCAGTCGTTACACAGGATGATGATTCAAGCAAGATAGTAGATGAGAACAAAAAGGCCACAACTAAGATCGCAGTGGTGTGGCCTCCCCAGGCTGATTCTCCAAAGAAATCCTTCACTATAGAGGAGGAGCTGAAGCTGGTGAAGCCATCATGGCCCCCAAAGGAGGGCTCAACTCAGGAAAGCGACAAGCTAAATCAGCCAATGAAGCCATCATTAAAAGAGACTGGTGCTCCCACAGCTACAGTGCAAAATGGACCCCAGGAAAATAACAAGGTGCAGGAGAGTGCCTGTTTGCGTGTGAAAAAGCCTGAAGAGACTCCAGCAGAGTCGGCGGCTCCGGCCTCCCCCGTAGCAGCTGCCGAGGAACCAGCGAGCGTTACTCACACTCGAGAAAGTAAAGAGTCAAACAGCGGCTCTGAGGCTGTGGCACAAGTGAGTTCTGAAATGGACTCTGAAGTGCACCCTGGAGTGGGAGAGGCAGAACATGGTGGAGCCGGGGAGAAAAGTGCAGAAAGGGTGGAGGAAGTGAAAGTAAATGGACATGACAGGGAGGTAGAGAGTGCAGCGTCAGAGAAGGAGACAGATAAAGGAAATAATGGCAGCATGAACAATGGGGAGGCAGTAAAGGTCACGTTAATAGATGAGGAGGTGACGGCAGGAAAGGCACTAAATGCAAACTCCAACAACAACAACAACAACAACAACAATAATGACCAGTTATTGATTGGCCATGAAATCCTGGTTGAAGGCCATAATGAGGCCGAGGAAAGACAAAATCCGCCACTTTTTCACATAGATACAACGACAGCAACAGATTTCTCCCAAGAATCAAAATGGATGCCAAGTGAAGTGCTGCAGTTGGCACAGAGGGATGATGCTTTTGTGCCAGAGGATGCCAAATGTACTGAAAACACAGACGCACATTTCTTCACAGAGACAGCCGAGGGAGCTTTCAAACACGAGGCCGCCAAGCCAAAGATTAGCACGTCCAGCTTCCTGGAGGACGTTTTCGCCAGCCTGAGCACCAGCAGCTCCAGCCTGCTATCTGATTTCAAACCCGACATCTTCGGTCCGCCTGCTGGGGAGAGGCCTTTGGTGTCGGCGCTGGATGACCTTTTGGATTTCGGGATGGAGGCGAGAGATGTGAAAAGAAAGGATGAGAGCGGCGCGGGCGAAGATGGCGGCGCTTCTCTGTGGGCGGAGGATGATGAAGCCCTGACGGTGGAGGAGCAGATCAAGAGGAACAGATACTATGACAGTGAGGATGACGAGTCCTGAGTCCAGCCCTTTCAGCTAACACACAAGCAGCAGTGACAACATAGAATTTCACATCTTTGTCCATGGAGAGATGAACTGATTAAATTCAGTGTTTTTGTACTGAAATCTGCTCTTTTATTGAATATCTAGCTTTGTTTGATGCTGATTGAATGCACCTGGTGTGCAGAGAAATGATTTTGCTGAGTATATTTTAAAAAGTTGCAACGTGCATTAATTACAAACAGTGTTTCTCTTTGAATGAATGGCTGCCGGCTTTCATTAGCGCCTTCTATTTTCCATTTCTATGATGTCTTCTGTTTGAAATAAAGCTTCACAAACTCCACACAATATGACTTTGTAATCACTAAGTGCACCGACAAGCTGGAGCTGTAATGGTACTTAGCCGTATCCCCTAGTGTGGCCCAGCTTCTTTGATGAATAGCCTACCTAGATAACACAGCCCAGCTGAGATCTCCTCGGCGAAAGGCGTATTGATTTTCACTGATAGAGCAGGCCTGTTGTAGGAGTTACAGATTTTTCCATTAGGTGGCTTTCGTCACCTCTGACAGATTTCTCATTTACAGCTCGAACACGTGGGGGTAATTGGCTGCAAAGAGAATATACTGCAGTGTTAATTACAGGAGAAAAAAACACAGCGCTTTACTGTCAGAAAAGTGACGGCTTCACAAATCCTGTGCGGGTCACACTGCACTGGGCTGACGCATCCTTTAAGTTAAGGGAAGCACGGTTGCTGGGTCAATAACTCAACATCCCTTCCTGAAATGCTGTTTGGCATCTTTATAATTGGACTATTCTTTTCAGTAACGTTTTCATTGACAACCTAAAACAGATGCAGTTTTGGTTGTTTGCAATTAATTTGGGATAAGAGTGCAGAAAATGAGAAATATAAGTTTAATCACAAGAACCTGTTATTAGCGCTTGTTGTACCTACTTCCTGCCACAAGGAGGCAGTGTGAGGGGCTTAAATTCATAGAAGAAGGAAACGTGATTTCAGTTTCGGATCAATTCTCTCGCTTTGTAGTCACTTAAATATGTATTGAACAAATTTGTCACAAGCCACATATATTTTAACACTTTGAAAACAAATCTGTGTTTGTTTTCAGCCAGACCAAGCAGGACTAAATTAAGTTTGTTGGAGACTAGCTTGCGTCTCTGTAACACAATCTCGCGAGATTTGGTAATCAACTTCTCGGGAGGTGGAATCCAAACGCTACACGTGTTAGCAAAAGACAATTAAAAAGTATGTAACATGACTTTTATGCATAAAAATTGTGAAATTTGCGTTTGGTACAGTGGTAAACTGCGAGCAGAGGAGACAGGAAGTCTTAACTTAGCTACTTAGCATAGATATGGCGATCCAAATGACAAGCTAGCTTAGTTAGCCGCTAAAGTGAGTTTCAACAATATTTTTGCTACATTCGCTAGTCAAACTACATGTTGCTAAGTACATTTCTAACAAGAAGATGTGTTAGGTTGTTTGACAGGATATAAACACATTTTAGTGTAAAGTTTAGAGATAAAAAAACAAAGGTTACAAGTTACATTTAAATGACCACAAACAAAGTCACGTGGGAACTCGGCGCTGTTTATGTGGCAGCAGTCACTCCTCCTGAGAACACTCCCTGCGGTTAAACCGGGACGTGTCTTTATGTTTCCCCGCCAGATGCCATCAGATGTGAGCAGAACATCGCAGCATCACCTCCGTCCTGCTCGCTCGCTTCATTGGCTGCCGTCTCCTCCCATCCGGGCGGCCGCTGATTGGTCGCTTTTGCTCTCCTCCATCCATCCACACGAGCGAGCTGCACACAGCGAGAGACGCCGATCACAGAGGAGCACGATGAGGTAGAGGAGGAGGAGGAGGAGGAAGGAGGAAGCAGAAGCATCCGCGACGGAAAGATCAGCGTTTCGGGACAAGTTGGGACGACACCGACACGGACGACAACACGGGTAGGAGCTTTAAAAAAAAAACACATGACGGGAACTCTGCTTTTCTCCCGTGGGTGGTGTTTGCTCGCGGAAGGATGCTGGTTTTTGGAAGTAAAAGTCCACCACTGTCCTGTTCTTTTATTTGCCTCACACTGTGGCTGCTCCTCCGTCTCTCACAGCTCTGAATTTAAAACTTACTTTAATGCGTTTCACTTCAGTATATTGATCTTTATATATGTGCCTGATAGGTTGAATCACTGCCGTTTATCATTTAAAATAGTCTCTCGGGTGTCTGGCTTAGTGGCATTTATTCGAGAGAGGCAGAATAAATCCAGATAAGTACACGGCAGCATTGTGCATTTCATAAAGCTGTGCACTTTATAGCTTAATATCAAGTACAATGATTTATCTGGCTGCTAATCCATGTCACTTAACGTAAAATCCATCAGCCCTCTGTTTCACTGTATGAAAGGGATGAGTCTGTGTTTTATCACTCCCAAGGAAAAAAAAGGGGAAAGTGCTGGAGAGATATAACCCTCCGTGGCAAGCTGCTCAATAGGATTTTACCTTGTAGTCAAAGGGTCATAACAAGGATTCACGGCCAGCGTCTGAGCGTGCTGTGAACAGTGAGCCTAAGCCTCCAAAAAATCCATTTCCAGAGATTTATTCTGACAGTTGCTTTGAAACGTGAATGCCACAGATCTCAAACGCATCATCCCTCTACAGGACTGATCCTCTCTTTTTCCTTCTTCTTCTTCAAGTGATTGCATCAATACTTGTTCTTCTTTGCACTGTTTCTAGTCCTGGAGTAATACAGGGGGAAGCCAAGCCCATCTCTTTTTTTGTGTGTGTGTGTGTGTGTGTGCACTGTGGCTTTCCACCTTACAACACTGCCTGGGTCGTTAATACTGGCAGCCCTGCCAAATTCTCTCATTTAAGCCTGTGCGCTGGCATGTGACCAGATATTGTAAGAGGAAGAGTCGGGTGGGTAGAAAAATGTTCCATTTAATTTCAGAGATGTCCCACAGTCCTACATTCATCTCCTGTGACATGAAACGCAGGGGTTTAATCTCAATTAGGCAGTGACACACGCAGGATTTTGTGGGTGTGTAGATGTACTGAAGTTAGAAGTCAGAGTATAGAATAGAGCTGGGGCTCATTGTTATCTTTGAAGCCCTGGTTAAAAACATTGGAGGTGGCTTCACTGAATCTCAAGCAACTTCTCCAGTTCCAGCAAGGCCTTGCTCAGATTTTGTCAACATGTCTGCGTGTTGTTGACGTTGGAAAATGTTGTTGTTTAGCTGTTGCTTTGGAGTTTATTTTTTTGCTGCTATACCTCTTTGGTGTCAGGTTATCATCCTCGGCAGCTTGATAGAAGAAGAGTTTTCTCTCCGTCAAATGTTCAGAGCCAGAAGCAGTTTCCAGAACTGAAGAGAGCTTATCCCTCCCATCATGCTTCTTAAGTTCAGCCAGAAAAATCGATGACTTTCACTCTTGCTTTTTGAAAGCTTCCTTAGTACTAAATCACTACATTCTCTCTGATCACAGCCTCTTCCTCCTATAAATAGGCTGTTTACAAATGCGCTGTTGTAAACTACATCTTATTGACATCCTGGGTGTGCATCCAACAGGCCTGGTTTTAAGTCATTTAACCCTTGGATGTGGAGGGGGGGGTGGTGTTATATACGAAGGCATCCTGGCTGTCTGAGTTATCGAGTGAATGTGACGCCAAGAATCGATCCTTAGAAACATTAAATATTTTCATGACGTTCTTGATAGAAAGTAAAGACTATTTTGTGGCTGAAATAAATCTGCTACAAGACCCCTCCAGAGGCGCTGCCCCATCCTCTTAATTACATCATATTTTAGCCCTGGAAGTGATTGGAATTCGATTTACGGCCCCTCCTAGATGAGATAAACTGCATGTGACATTGACGAATGGCATTTCTTTTTAAAAATATGAGCACAATAGAAAAAAAACAAGCATAACAGAGCAGCTTATTAACGTGTTTCACATTTTAAATGCACTTATGCTTTCCTTGTCAACACAATTTAAAGGGGAAATCTGTCAGTGCATGGATTACTGTTTGTAACTGAGTGTGATGGCATTTCGGGGCCCCCAGGGAACGTTTTTTTTTTTTTTTTTTTTTTTTTCAAATGTACAGCTTGGCTTGTCAAATGTCAGTGCTGTTTTTTCAGAAACTGCCATTTGATGAAGCCCTTTCGTTTGAATTTAGCTCATTTTTCGTTCATCAGCAGTGGTTTCATGTCATGTTTGGGCACCATGCCTGTCACACACACAGAGGGAACGCTATCATGCCGGTGTCTCTGGTGTGATTATGTGACAGCATACGACAGTGAGGTCCAGGCCGGAGCAGCACGACAATGGCTGACGACGCACAAAACTGCAGTTCTTTATATGGCCACTTGAGACTCAAAAAGTGAGTCAGTCCTCTTAGACCCCGTTCACATTGGGGAAATCAATCCGGCTAGAGTGGGATTTGGGTCGTATCCAGTTTTTTTCCTGAGTCTGAACAACGCAAATCTGAATATATCCGGATTGATTTCAATCCACCTCTCTGAGGTAGATCTAGCAAGATTGGCTCAGGTCTGAAGACAAATGCGGCTAGCGAATCCAGCTAGCGACGCCATACTTCCGGTTCACAGGGACAAAAGCTGTATGTAAACAACCGTGGAACTACGACAGCTTTGCCCCGAGTTTATTTTCCACAGGGCTACAAAGGAATAAACTGCTTGATGATGTCGCATGCGCGCACGTGGTCCTACGGACTCTGAATTTTACGAGGCGCCACCTAGCGGTTAGGAGGACAACAAACCGGATTGAGCGCGTGATAGCCAGATTTTAAAATAGCCAGCTTAACGGCTATCTGGTTTGACTTTCTCCAGTGAGAACCGGGCCTTAGAGCCTCTATGTGTGACTATCTCAAAGCTAGAATGTCATCTCAGGTTATCTTTGGTCGCACACATTACTGTGCCTGATTTTAACATAAATAACTTACATAATTATACGTCATTTTAAAATGGCGGCTGTTGATTTTGCTTCTAATGATGAGTACATTCACACAGCTGCATCTTAATTAACATTAATTCTCTGACAACAAAAGAGAAACCCCAGACCGGCTTAACCTGGTTAATGAAGCGTCTGTTAATGTATGCTCAGTCAAAGCCTATTGTTTCTGATGAAAAAGGAGAGTTTGTGTGTCTTTTTACTTTTTATTTCTCCAAACAGGTCTCTTGTGGAAGTGAACATCCATTCATTCTTGCATCCTGGTAGTTCTCCAGTAATAAAAAACAAATTAATGTTAATAATTCCCATGAATATCCCTTTAAACTGCTGCATTATCCTTTCCCTGCTCTCATGCCGAATGCCTCGTCAGAGGTGGCCGGCGGACATCTTCTTGAAGAGCGCTTCCCGCTGGGAGTCGGGAAATATGATTGTTATTCACTCAGCCTTATGTCTGAGTAATTAATGGTGGGATTGTTTAGTTTAATCACAACATGAGGAGGTAAACTTTAGCAGAAGAGGGCACAGCCCGTTTGCCCATTTCCATTCAGAATTAATGGTTTCAATGTAACAGCTCATAATTTACAATGCATTAGATTTTATGACTAATTACTGATCGGAGGGGGCGGCAACCTACAAGCCTGTCATCTTTTATTATAAGGTCTTTGAGGCTGCCGGATTTCTCCTTTCTCTGATGTGCTCTGACCTCTGCTCTCTCTTTTAGTTCGGCACGTCTCTGTGTGCAGCTCAGGCTTTGGAATCACAACTATCTTCTGAGCATTGTGATCATGTCTGTGACAGCCGTCCAGACTTTATGCGATCATTTGATAATCTTGTTGCCAGCAGCTTAGCCACACATGTGGCCTCCCCCCTCTCCCTATCCCGTCTCTCTTCTCCGATCCTGATTCTGCATATGATTCTGTAGGCACAGATGATAGAATCAAATCAGTGAGACCATAACTGTGATCATACTGATGATCTGCGCCCACCAGGCTTCTCAGCAGCGTAGCACATGAATAAAACAATAAACAGTCTGGCCATTTGTTGTCTTATCTCTGCATATTTGACAGAAAATAAACAGGGAGGAAGCTTAATAACATGTTTTGTCGTCTGTTAGTGAATAATTAAAAACAACAACAACAACAATGCAAATCAGCAAAAAAGGTGAAAAGACTGAACCAAAGTTTAAAATGCACCTCGCCGATTGAGTCTTTGTCCAAGTGCTGAATTGCGTTTTTCTTCCCTTTGTGCATGGCTCTGAGGTTTATAGTAGCGTTGGTTGGAAGGGGAGCTTCACGCCCCCTCATCCTCTTATCTCATACTCTACCAGCTGCAGTTGCATGTTGGCTGCTGCCGACTTCCTGATTCCACACGCGAGGCTCTGCTGCAAAGCCCCGCCGAGCCCTCCCTCCCTCCGAACACCACACTTGGCGTGGGATGAGTGCAGAGCCGACTTCTAGCCCTAGGTTTTTTAATTGGGTTCTGATGATGGGACTTTGCTGCTTTGCCAAGCTGGCTGCTGTGACTGTTGATGTCTCGTTGATGTTTCCCCCTTTGGTCAAGTAGATGATTGGATTTTTTTTTATCAGCGTGGTCAAATAACCCCCCCGTCTGCCATCTCCTGGTGTAACTCTGAAGGCTGTTTGGCATCCAAAAACACTGAATACAAGGAAGCTTTGTTTGTATCGGGGCATGCTTCTGCCTTATCTCGGCCGCCGTATGGACACCTTGTCAGTCTAATTTTGAGGCCATGTGTTGGAAGTTAGTGTCGTACATTATGTTGAGGGCATAGGAAACACATGCTGCACGATGGAGGCAATTAGAAAATACCTTCTGGATGACATGTCGGACTGTGGCATTGTGCTCCTCCTCTTCATGCAACATGGCTTCACTGGTATTTATATGCAGCAGGATTTAAGTGGAAAGGAGTCAAAACTGAGCTTGGCCCTTAGTCAACACACAGGAAGACCTCTGTATATATTTTGGTGTGTGTGTGTGTGACATTTTGCACTACTTCTGCCGTGTAGGTGATATTAATATCTTGCTGTGTGCACATTTGATTTCAATCTGCATCTGCTCTCAATGAGCACACAGTGGGCCAGACTAACCCATTTGAATAGTTTGACTCTTGGGCCTCATTATAGAGTATAGCACTGTAATGTGTTTCACAAACACTGTTAATCTCCGTCTAAGTGCATCCAGTGCCAATTATTTCAGGTGTGTTTGATACATGTGTATAAGCGCTTTTATCCTCTGAGGCCTGTATGTAAATCTGACATTTGCTTCTCAAAATCTTGTCCATCAAATTGATTCTGAGAGGACAGGCAGATGTAATGTGGACTGGATGTTATCCCAGTTGGTCTTGTTAGCAGAAACCACTCCTAGCTGTGAGAAATATTTACATGCGACTGACTTTCTGAGCTGAACCTTCTACACTAAACTCATGTCTTCCAGTCAGACAGGTGGATCTTCATTAAATGAAGATGTACACATGTGAAGTTTCGGCACTATTTGAGAGCCGTTTCTGGATATATCCAGATACGAGTCTGAGTCTGAATAACGCAAATCCAGTTACAGTATATCCGGATAGATCTCGATCCACCTCTCGATTTATTCAGCCCTGCTTGCTGATTGAGGTGAGCCCACGGCAGCCTCAGAGGAAGACAAAGCCACGCTCTGTGGACAACAAGTGTGACACAGTAATTATGAGGAATGGACAGCAGTCAAGCCTGGGCATAAATCTTAAGCGGCTGCATGATGAGAGACATCACAGTTTATATTTAGTGAAGTGGTGGAGAAAGCCGACCAGTGAGTCTCTTTCTTTGATTTAAGTAGTTCTCTTCAGCTTGATCAGGCTGTTCTGTTGCTTAACTGCTGGTTCCTAAGACCCCGTTCACACTGGGGAAATCAATCCGGCTAGAGCGGGATTTGGGCCGTATCTGGATATGCCAACGCGAATCTGGATATATCCGGATTGATTTCAATTGAGCCAGATTGGCTTACATCTGGCTCAGGTCTGAACGCAAATTCGGCTAGCGAATGCCACTAGCGACGTGATACTTCCGGTTCACGGGGACAGTGTCGCGTACAAAAGCCGTCGAACTGCGACAGCTTTGCCCCGAGTTTATTTTCCACAGGGCTACAAAGCAATAAACTTTTTAAACAGAAAAAAAAACGAAAGAACAAGCAACACGGGACAAAAAAATAAACGCACGACGCATGCGCACACGCGGTCCTTCCGCGGCCTGAACGGACTCTGTATTTTACGAGGCGCCACCTAGTGGTTTGGAGGACAACAAACAATCCAGATTAAACTGGATTGAGCACAGACACGCGTGTGTGATAGCCAGATTTGAAAATAGGTCTAAACGTATCCAGTTTAAAGGCAATCCGGATTCAATTCTACTCTAGCTGGATTGACTTTCTCCAGGGCCTTGGAAGTTTTAGTCAATGCACAGCTCTGGGAGCTTCAGTGTCTTCTCACATTAAGGATTTTTCCTTCAGCTCCCAGTATTGATGACCGCAAAAAGGATAAATTAGTCCCTGGAAGTAGATATCGGCTTTCATTTTCTTCACTAGTTGGACTACTTTGGTATGTTAAACGTCAGAAGTCAGCGATGACTTCTCTCTTCTGTTTGGGTGGGTCATATTTGCCAGCATTATTGGTACATGTGGTGTTCTGGTCATGTACAGACTGCAGAGGCCTGTGTGGCTGAAAAACAGTGACAAATGAGAAACCATATTGGGAGTGTATCCGAGCAAGTGTGCCCACTCACTTCTTCTTTTTTATTTATTGTAGCAGACATGCTTTATTTGCTGTTTGACTGTGCTCTCACAGTGGCGAAGACGCAGGGAGAAAGGGAAAAAAAAACAATTCTTCCCCTTGAGCACCCAAGAAAACATGGGGATAGAGGCAAGATGCATGTGAGGTTTGTTTGGAATAATCATTTCTTGGAGCGTGTTTATTCTCTTTTTTCGTACTGCAGGCGGGCACACTTATCTTTCCAGAAAGCCTGTAAATATGTTGTGTATAAATTTGAATATAGTCTGTTGCACTCCATTAGTCTGTGAGCTTAGAGTGCATGTATGCTTTACAACATGAATGGTATGATGTGCATTTGATAAATAGCTTGTCTGGAGCCGTAGCTCTGAAGATCCTTTTTATCTGCTTAGATTACTTCAGGAATGTCTTGTCTTATCTTGTTGCCTTCTGAAGGAAAAAAATATCGAGGCCAGGACAGTGCGTGTGTGTGTGCTTTAGTGAGATGAACACCGTGTCCTCTCTAATATGTGAACTCCATGCATTTTTCACGATGCGGTTGATTACATTCTCTGGATGATTTTTCATATTTAATCAGCTGCAGGCGTTATGGGTTTTACTTACGCAAGAGCGGCCATTAATATTCATACGGACATGCATTTACTTTGTGTGCATTCACTGCTGTGCTTCAACTTTTGTTTTTTTTAAGCAGTTACGGAGCAGATTTAGTGCAGACATTTGTGTTTGCATGGATTAAAACAATGCCCTGTCTGCCTGCTTCTCAGCTCAGCAGGTAATCTTGATATTTAGATCATTTTTCATTCGTTCATTCATCGCTGTCATCATCCATCTTACCCGAGGGGAAGCTACAGATTTGGCTTGTTCGTGTACACCTGCTGACCTTTACAGCGAGGAACCAGTTTGGGGAAAATTAGCAGCTCAGTCATTTCATGATGTTGATGCATCTCAGCTGTGCAGTTGTAGCCGTGTCACTCTTGGCTCCGTCACAACACAGCACAAAGCTCATCTGTTAATAGACAGAAACAGGACACCATTCTCCCATCGCTGCCGACAACCTCCCTGCTCACATAAACATAAACAGCCCGTGTGTAATGAAGCAGAGGATGATGGTCCTGCTTTGCGGTTTGTAGGATTGTAGGAGGAGGCTAGCTCCGACTCCCCACAGCCAGTGAGATGTGTTTGATGTGCTGTGACGCCTAAAGATGCCACAGTTCTCCTGCAGGTTCAAAGCCAAGCGCACAGCTGCCCCCACACATGCCAGAGAGAACACAGAGGAAAGTTTACCCGTCATGCTAACACAGTTCAAATATTCTGTCTTATATCAGACCTTATCTCATATGCTGGGCTACTTATTTGTGATGACAGTGTGCGCTCTGTGACGTCGAGCCTTCGCTGGTCTCATGATGTAGAGTTATTGCTCCCTTCCATCACTGCATCGGTGGCAGTAGGCTCGCCGTTTCCTGTGCATTCATCACCATTAAGAGAGCAATCAGCGGCGCTGGAGAGACCCGCTTAGGCTACGTGCAGTATAGATGGCAGGTTCACATCTTCCCCCCTCCGTCACCTCTCACCCCGGCACCACTTTATCGAGCACTGTGATCTAGTGAGGGGGGCGGGGGCAGAGCAGTCTTCAAATAAAAGCAATAACTGTGGGTGTGGAGAAGGAAATCAGGAGGCAGGGCGTGTCTCAGCAAACCAGACACCCATCCCTAGCAACTCAGGCGTGTATATGAACATACATTCCTCCGCCTGTCCCTCCACCAGCCTATCCTCCTTCTGTTGCTGCCTTCTCACTCAAGTTTATCATCAGCTGCTCTCCCCCCTATGGCTTATTGCCTTTTCCACCCTCATCTGTCCGCCTGGCTGAAAAGGCCTCCCAGGAAGAGATTAGCAATCCAATAACTCGTGGAGCATCCACCTCAGCAGCAGGTGCTCCCCGGAGTGAATGCTGATGAGAACAGCCAGGACTCTATAATAACAGTCCAGGCAGTGTTTGCTAACAGCAAGCAGGCTTCCAGACGCATGCACCTGTTGGTGATCTGGACTTTTGTTAAGTTACAGTGGATTAAATCAGTGTATTTTTATTATTTAGATCACTACCGGTGTACTTCTTTTTTCTTCGTTTACTGTGCTTTGTGTTTTGTTTTTAATGGAGCTGTATTATAGCCTACGTGTGTAGGGTAAAGACACTTTTACAACTGTCTACGCTCTGATTTTAAATATTAAATACCAGAGATTAGGGTGTCTGTGTTTTTTTCTTTTTAATTTATTACACCTGCTTCTGGTGTCAGGCGTCTTTTGCAGAAGACTGCACAAACAAAGTCAGCACAAAACAAACTGCTGGTGCATATTTTCTTTTTATGGGGGGGAAACAAAAGGGCTTAAACATTGCATAGTGTCACAGCGAGTCATCTCCTTGTCCATAAATCCCCTCCGGCTTTCTGCTGTGGGGCATGCAGTGAATTGACGCGCTCCGCTCGTGTTATCTGTAGTTTTCTTCAATTTCACGGGAGCTTGTGTTTCATGATAAAGAGTCAGTAGGAGTCAGTTCCTCAAGGCCAACTAAATGCAATGGCGCACTGTAGTGTTGTTGTAATACCTGAATCACAGCGGAGACCAGCTCTTTTTTTTCAGGCTGCACTCAGCAGTCTATGACGTACCATCTGTAAAGCAAAAAAAAAAAAGGCTCCTTTTTATGCAATGCGATTACAGAGAGGTCACCAGGGATTATTTTTAGAACAGTAATAAAAAATACTGCAATAGTGTCAGGTGTGGATCTTGTGTTTGTGCACAGGCGCTGCAAGAATCAGTCAAAGCATCTATTTTTGATAACTGTTTACAGTGGAAACATCTGAGAGGTAGAGAGAGATAAAAAGAGGGATGATGATAAAAGGATTGTCGCTGCTATGCAATTGGATGTTTGCCATCTTCTGTATGAGGGAAAAGGGCGCGCAGGCTGATGAATGAGAGGCGCAGGTGCAGCAGAGGATCTCCTCTAATTGAGTAAAGTACAGGAGCCCACAGGAGGGACAGACCAGGTGCAAGAGATACTAGTCAGGGTTAGCTGAGGTCCACAACAAATGAAGAAAATCCTCCCCTTCACTGTTCCTCCTGTAATTGCGGTTAGCCTAATCTGTCCCCTGGCTTTCTGTCTGTGGAAAAAGCAGGAGAGGAAAAAAAAAAAACGTAGAGCTCCGAGCAGTCATCTGGTATGAGTCTCGGCAGGGAGCGCCACGTCGGCTTGGCATTCATCAGCCAGCAAGATGAGGAACAAATGAAAACCGAATTAGTAGGCTGGGAGATTAATGGAGAAAAATGAGGAAAGATGGATTGTGCCATACAGAGACGCCGGTGTTACAGGTGTCTGGAGAGCAAAGACGGATGCCAGCTTTCAGACTTTGCCAACCACGTCTTGCTTCGTGCTCGAGCCAATGATAGGACTAAAATGGGTGGAAATAAATATCTGAAGAAAGATTTCTTTTTCACATCTACATCTAATTTACTTTATATATTTATATACTCATTACGCCCCCCCCCTGAAGTTCATTATTAATGAGCGATTTCTCTTCAGAGGGCATCTTGGCCTTTTATTTTCTATTTGGAGAAGTCAAACGACAGCTTTATCTTTCATGGGATTAATGCCGAATTGAGCTTTAATGTCATTTGCTGCGGCTTTATTGGTGTTATTTTTCACTCTAATCGATGTAGATGGTGAAGTTTAACCCACAACAGTTCTTGCTGGCTTTTACAAAAGCTCCAAGACATGATGTAAAAATGTCAGTAATACTGTAGATGTTACCTTTTTACTTTCATTTACTTCCTTCCTGTCAACCATCCCTGCTTGTTAGTCTTTGTATCAGACTCCAGACGGTGAATGAATTCTTACAGAAGCTTTTCTTCCGTCAGGCGTCCCCTCTGTGTGCTTTTGGATTATAGATTGGGCCTTTAATAATCAATGACAGTGTGGTTGTCGGAACAGATTAGTGGCATAATCTCCAGTGTATGCCTTTATAATACTCTTTACTCTGTAACTCTCAGAAGCAATAAAAAGCCGCAGCTTAGTGTGGCTGCAGCTAATGTTTCTCAGCATATTGGTTACCATCAAACGGCATCGTTGAGTTCACCTTAATGTCAGAACTGCTTGCTTTAAAGGCTGTTTTTGAGGTTAATTTTGAAGTGACATTTAGGGGGGAAACTTAAAAAGATTATCTGTCAGCCAAGTCTCCAAATAAATCTGGCAAACATCATTTTAACTCCTCCATCACCTCTGTAAGTCGCTGCCTACATGCTTCATCTTTCCACAGGTTTCGTGAGGCAGTAGGGTCACCATCTGTTATAATCATGCCACAGTGATGCTCTTCTCATTTGCATTTCTTCCGGTTTATGGAAGTGTGAGATGCTGCCATCGCAGACACCATTATTTCCCCCCTGTCCCTTGCCGATTTATTCAGCCCTGTTTGCTGATTGAGGTGAGCCCACGGCAGCCTCAGAGGAAGACAAAGCCACGCTCTGTGGACAACAAGTGTGACACAGTAATTATGAGGAATGGACAGCAGTCAAGCCTGGGCATAAATCTTAAGCGGCTGCATGATGAGAGACATCACCGTTTATATTTAGTGAAGTGGTGGAGAAAGCCGACCAGTGAGTCTCTTTCTTTGATTTAAGTAGTTTTCCTCAGCTTGATCAGGCTGTTCTGTTGCATAACTGCTGGTTCCTAAGACCCCGTTCACACTGGGGAAATCAATCCAGATAGAACAGGATTTGGGCCGTATCTGGATATATCCTGAGTGATTTCAATCCACCTCTCGGAGATGGATCTGGCCGGATTGGCTCAGGTGTGAACGCAAATGTAACTAGCTTTGCCCCGAGTTTATTTTCTACAGGGCAACAACATTTAGAACAAAAAAAACCCGAAAGAATGAGCGACACGGGACAAAAAAATGCATGCGTGCATGCTGCCCCACCGCAGCCTGAACGGACTCTGTATATTACGAGGCGTCACCTATCGGTTCGGAGGACAACAATTAAGCCGAATTAAGCTGGATTGAGCGCAGACACGCATGTGTGTGATAGCCAGATTTGACAATAGGTCTGAATGTATCCAGTTTAAAGGCTATCTGGATTCAATCCTACTCTAGCTGGACTGACTTTCTCCAGTGTAAACGGGGCCTAAGAGAGTGAGAGAATAAGTGTGGAACTAGTTAACTGACTCAGTGGTTACAGTGCTGTACATGAAGAGTGGTAATTAGTAGTTAGGGTTATATATATATACATATATACATGTATAACACTTTTTTCTGGAAAATAAAATGTATTTGAAGCATCAGTGCAGGCTTTTTTTTTTTTTAAATGGACCCCAAACATGTTTTTGTTCGGTACAACATCACAATTTTCTCATGTTCCTCCAGGCGGTCCTCACACACACAAACATAATTAGACCTCACGCATACCTGATAGCATGTCATGCCATAAATGCCTGAATAGAATCAATCTTTCAATGATATTCAAACATCTCATCCTCACAGCTCTCATCCTAATTAGAAATGAAAAACTGTGAACAAGAGGGTGGAAAATTATTAAAAGAACAGTGGGGTGTAAGTGGAAATTACAGAGGGCCCTCTTCCTTCGGCTGCTCTGTGAGAAGTGAATGTCAGTGGAACTTTGTTAGCAAAGGTTAACGTGGCCATTAGAATTCAGCCCGCGGCGCCGCTAATTTATTCCCAAAGTGGTGTCGTTCATTCATGGATCCGTTCCATATTTAGGGTGAAGACGGCGGCAAGATTTCCATCGCAGAATGTCATTTGACACGCGGCGTGCCTAATACGAGACACTTAGCTCGGTGTCTTTGTCTTTGACATGCAGGTCAGGGGATTAACACATGCACAGCGTCAACTGATGTGTCAAAGAAATCCATATCATCTGAATAAAACATAGTATAACACGCTTAGGTTTCGGCCTTGACAACATGGCCCGGTCTTCATTTAAGTAAAACACACTAACTCCAACACTTGTCAGCCTTGATGCTCCTTTCAGCTCAGGAAAATGTGTAAGTATTCCGTGGCATTGACGTCTTTCCCGCTGATTAATGGCTAGAGGTGGAGGACCCATGTTGTGGCTTTGATGAGGCAATTTGTACAGTTCTGCAAGAAAACAATGGCAGTTCATTTTATTGCAATGAGTCTCCAGGGTTACATCAGCACGCCCGCTACTCCGTATTGTGAGGAGTTTAGCTCAATAATAAATCAAAAGATGCTGGCGTGTCGGGGAGGGTCGGCGTTACGACTCACTCTATAATGGCCTTATGTGCTGTTTGCGGCTCTATTTGGATGCAGAGTTTGAAGCCAGCGTCGCATTGTGTTCAGTTATGAATACAGAGCCGGGGACTGTTGATACGTCCCTCTGGGCGTCCACACAACTAGCAGTTGATCATTTATCCATTGTGTTTTAAACATTACATTTTCAGGATGAACAAAACCGTCGCAAAGCCTGGGAGTTACAATTACCGCTCGACACTTATCAATAACAAAAGGTTATCTATAAACCGCAATTATATAGATGCAAGCCTCCATTATGCAACACGAGCCCTTTGTTAGCTGGAGGACGCATTGTAGTGTGTTTACCGATCTATGTGCTGATACACTGCGTTAAACCAATGCAAACTGTTACTGCTGGTGCGTCTTGATAGCCGATTATTAAAAATAGACATACTTTTGATCACTATAGAGGCTAAAGTGGAGAAAATTCCACAAACCTCTTCATTGCACACCAGTTGTAGAAATCCTGCATAAGTTGTACATTAAATTGGCAGGTAAAACGCAGACAGATCTTCCTGTCTTTAGAGTTCAGTGGGTTAAAAGGTTTTTCATGCTACACTTTTCTGAAGAATAACATCCACACCTTGACTCGGTGTCTTTATGACTCAGTGATCCAGACAGCAGAAGGGTTAACGATGACATTTTTTAATGTATGGATTGATACATTTATTTTATTGATCTTTTTTTTTAACCCCGAGGCTGAGGGGAAAGTGAAACCAGAAGGCTCGCAGTGAGACCTAGAGCCATTAAAGAGTTGACAACAAATGAACAGCAGGAGATTTGTGGAGGTTTAGACAGCTGTCTGTGGAGATGATGCCTCAGGGAGAGTGTCAGAGGATTAAAAAAGATGAATTTCATTGTGTTTTCTGATCTTTAAATAGCCCAATATTAGAAAACTCACATTTATTTTCTTGGTTTCCTGATTATCATTACAGTCTCTGCCTTAAGTGTGGCGCACTCATGGCTGCATTTGAGCCATATGGCGCTGAGTTTGCATTGTTTCGTGCCTTCATTTCTCAAATGCATATTGTGTGACAGGCTCAGCTGCTAATGTTTTTCACTTTAACAAATGTGGTAGTGAGCGAGCATTAAGGTTGGTGCCAGGGCCATCATTACTGTGTTAGTGTCGGGTGCACGGGCAGCAGCACAACAACAACTCGACAGCAATTACCCAAGCCTAGAGCAGGACTGGTTGACTTCAGTCCATGGGCACATTGACTGTATAATAGATGGACAATGGGGTTCTGCCCCCAAAATATCTCACTTATGGGTGCTGCCATGTTGGAAGTCAGTCCTAGTTGAGAGCCAGTAGCTTCACTATTTTCCTGCCTCCTTTTTTAGCCAACAAAAGCTAACTAAATACAAAAGTATGAGCGCGGATCAGTCTGACAAAAACAGCTACCAAGCCATACACCTTGTGTTTGGGGAAAAATGTATTTGAGGTGTACTTTATTTTGCTGTCATCTTGTTTTGTAGTTGAGTCTGTGTCCCTTTTACTCACATGAAGGAGGCGGGGTTTGTTGATCCAGATGTTTTGGCCTCATATCGCCAGCGTAAAAATGAAAAAGTGGCATCTAAAAAAAGTTTGTTTTGCCAGTTTATCTATGAAACTTTGGATTTATTTACTCAAAAAACAAGATAAGTCGGATACAGTCAGAGACAGACGTGTGTTTTATGTATAAAAACATAATAATAGTAGAAAAATTGCTGTTATTTCTCTGTGTTCCTCTGCAGTGGTGGCTTCTGAGGACAGACATCTTCTTTTTTCAACTTTTCCACATCTGAGGGACATAATTGAACAGTGAGGAGAATGGACCTGAGAGCCCACTGATAACGTGTAATGCTCAGTGGTTTGGAGTCATTTTAGTCATTATTCCCAGTATGACTGTTCCTCCACTGAGGAACACACAGCGGCATTAAAAAAATCCAACAACATTGTACTCCTTTAGTCTTGAATCCAAACACAAAAAATAGCAAAATGATTTTTTTTTTTTCCTTTTGCAAAAGGGGGTGAAGACTTTGGAGACATGAGAGGGAATAGTGAGGGATGAATACTGAGGAGGAGATACCATGTGAAGAAAAATATTCTGCTTTGCACACCCCTCATCCTCTACACTTGCTGCATGCATACATGAATACAGATAGCTGTGTGAAATCAGTGCGGCTAAGAAGTAGCTTGGCACAAGATGTTGCTGCTAATCAGTCCCTTCAGCCACTGTCCAACCCTGCATACAAAACCACCTCACACACCGCGTCTGCTCTAAACAATCACTTTGCCTGATATTATTCTTCACAATTGCTTTTCTCTATTCATTCATCACCCACACAATTCCAGTAGCAAATATGTGCTCTGCAGCTTATTACAGAAAACAGATACTGCCAGTTATTTTGCATTTTGACTTGATTTTATTCCCTTCTTAGCATGTGTTATCATTAAGTCACTTATATTAGGAGTTAGCAAGGCTGTAGATGAGGTTTCTTTCCACTCTGCTGGGATCTAATCTGTGTCATCAAAATGAAAAATCTGCGGTGGTGGCTCCTGAGAGAAAGTATTAGGGAGCATAATAAAGGTGACAGAGAGCACCCGGGGGGGATTTCCTGAGGATAACGCTGTATTTTTCTGCTTCATAAATTGTAATGCTGCCACCAAGTGAAGCAGGTTGAGGAGTGTACGTGCACATAAAACACCTATATAAATAAATAAGTATATGCAGAAATAAAACTACAAAATTTAAATTGTCTTTTAGTGCTTGCATGACAACACATATTTCAACCAACCCTCAACTTGTAAGCTGTCTTGTCAGCTGTTTTGTTGCTTAATTAGAAACCTAAAGACCTGATGCACAGCAGACCTGCATCTTATTCTATGGATAGAACCATTGACAGTAAAAACTATGGACAGAGCTTCCGTGACGTCACCCGTTTGTTTCTGAAGAGCCGTTTTGAGGCTCGGTGGGAGGTTCCGGGACGTGATGACCGCCGCCATTTTTGGCAGCGTCACGTCAACTAAAACTCCGAATATGGACAAAGAGGGGGAGCACGAGCGGGGTTTAGGGGGGCGGGCGATCGTGGGAGCAGGAAACTCACGCTGTGATACGTCAACTGTCTGTCACTCAAGCAGCAACGCCCATAATTATGCGTAATTTTAAGTCCGAATACAATTGAAACGAGTTGTAAAAAAATTCACCCCCCCTACAATTGACACTAGAAGAGAACCTATCATCTGAGACCAGAGTGGTTTTTTGTACCAGGCTGTAAACATGTTCTTTTCTGCTGTGAAATCGGCCATTTTAACAATGGGAGTCTATGGGAAATTACTCGCTTTTGGAGCCAGCCCCCAGTGGTTGCAGCGTGAATTACAAGTTTTGACACTTCCGCATGGGCTTCAACTTTGAGCCCTGAAGGTTGCCGCTTGGATAGAACCTGCTTCTTTTTACTTGTCACTCACTTCTTCTTGTCTGCAGTTAATTTCACTACATGATGACTAACAACAACAAAAACAACCATTGTGGAGTCACAGCAGTCCTTTGCAGGTGTCGTTAGCATCGTCAGAAATAGAAAATCATCACATTTAATCCTGTGCTTCCATTACTCTGTGTGAATAAGTCATGATCACTTACAGAAGCAAACAAGACACAAGAAGATGTATTTTTTAACACCAAAGTAATCACTGATCCATCTTTTTCAAAGGAAGTATCTAATATATAGATGCTCTTCTCTCTCTCGCTGCGAGATTGTGGGTGATCGTCACCCGTGCTCGGCCTCAGTCAGTGTGCTTTACTCATATAGTCAACATCTGTAGCTCTCAGCGTAAGTTCAGTCATGAAGACTCTATTCCACATCATCCACCTCTTATCTCTATCCCCTTCCCTCTTCACCATCCTAGCACTCTCTTTCACTGCACTGCACTCCGTCTAGTGACCTCCCACATAGTCAGGTGTTTTATAGATGGCACCTCCCTCACCAATCAGCTGTCGATCTGTCCCTCTCCTGCCCAATCATAGCGTAGCAAGAGATTCAAAAGTCTCTGTCTCTTCTCCAGCTGTCTCCCGATCGAATCCGGCAACCCTCCTCCACCCCAAGCACCTCCCCATCCTCGGAGTTCAAGGTCTCCCCTCTCCTGCTCTCCTGCTCTCCTGCTTCTACACCACCACCAGGTCTAGACCCGGGGGGGGGGGGTCTTCGGATCAGCGGCCTCTCCGCTCGAGCTTTCCCCCCTTTCGGACGTGGTCCTCACGACGGGGTCTAGGACGCCAATGCACATTCACAATTATTGTATCAATAAATTCTTTCTCATTCAGTTCGGGGAATGGGGAAATTCGCTTTGATATACGAGTGCTTTAGATTATAAGCACGTTTACGGAACGAATTATGCTCGGAAACTAAGGTACCGCTGTAATTTTGTTGCAGGTGCAGGATGTTCAGTCACTACCTGTGCTAGATCGGCTTTATCACAAAACCAGGCGAGCAGCACGAATGCTTTTTGTGCGTTTATGCCCCCTATTATGTTGACACCCAGACCTTGTGTTGATTGTTGGAGAGTCTCATTCCAAAACCAGCCTTCTGCTCTCCAGCTTTCAGGCTTTACCACCAGATTTTAAAAAAAAACCCCGGCTGCAGGGATTTGCTCCCATTCATCCACAGGAACATTAGGTCCGGCACTGATGTCGGGCGATAACGCCAGGCTCAGAATCCATGTTCCAGTTTATCCCAAAGGTGTTGGATGGAGTTTAGTTCGGGGCTTTGTGAGGCCCTGAGAAAACCAGTCCCTATAAGGAGGCCTTTGTCATGTGGGAACAGGGGAGGGACAAAGACGGAAAGTTAAATCAAACATGTCTCACTGCCTCCTGACCAGCAGATGAGTGTAATTGCTGGTGTCGAATGCCTCTATTAGTCACTAGAAACATGTGACAGACCTTACGTGAAGCACACTGGAATAATTGAAATACATTATTGATGATTTGTGATGTTTAAACCTCAGAGTGACTGTGGATCAAGGCTGACACACTTTCACTCATTCACGACCCCTCATTAGCTGCTGAATCAGTGCACACACGTAAGGAGAGAAAGAGTCATTCACACTTGAGTGATCTTTTTTGCATTGGATGAAGACTTAATGTTTGATGGCGTGTTTTGTTTGCATGCATATTTTTCGGCCTCCCATCTGCACCGCACAAACCCCCCTCCGGTCCCCTGTCAGCCTTCAGTCTCACGAACACATGTTCGGTTTTCATTGCAGCGATGCATCAACCACCTGGAGTGGGGAAATGCCTGGGTGGCATTTTGACATGCTGTTTGCAGCTGACAGGTTCAGGATAATCACTTCAAGACTCCCATGAAATTTCCTAATAAGCCATTCGCTGAATGTCAATCCGGCTTTACCTGGGCGAGGCGCTACTGTCTGAATCTTCCTCTCTCCGTCTTTTTCTCCTGCTCACTTCGCTCACTGATTTGACAGCTGTTGTTCTTAATTTTCTCCCTGGCTATTTCTAGAGGATCCATCTGGTATTGTCAAGTGTGCTGATGGAAGCACACACATACACATCAAATTCAAACACAAAACCACACCTGGGTGAGAATAATGTTGCTCTGGTGGAGCTCAGGAGGCTTCCGCATACTGTCTGTATTGATACATTTAGTCTGTGCACACAGGAAGCAGGAGGGAGGAGGCGTCGGTGATAATAATCATAATAATCAATCCCCTTGTACACTGGTAGAATTTGTCCCTGCATGTAAATCACAGATTCCTCCTTTCTTCCTTCTTTTGCATTCCATTCTGTCAATTTGTGTATAAGAAGAGGACTAATGAAGGTTGTTGCAGAGTGCTCACTTCTCTGTAATTTACCTGCCAGCTGTAAGTTTTAAAGGGCCTTGCCTTTTGTGGACGTAATGGGCTGAAAGCAGCACAAAGTGGATTTGACGGTATTGACTTGTGTAGGTGCTCCTAAAAGTAGCCAATTATTGCACTAAGTCCAGAAGACATGGCTCTCCCTGTGCATGTTTCTTTTGCTCTCTGGGGGTAGAAAGAGAAGAAAGTCTGGCCAATTACAGTGATTTTTTTTATCTGGGTTCTTCAAAGAATAAGAGCTTTCTTGTCTTTCCTTTCCACTGTGTTTTTGTTAATGTTGTGCTGTGGGCAGTTTGCTTTTTGTCTGCTTCCAAGTACCGATTATTCCTTCTTGGAATAACTGTTTGTGTTTTACTGTGCAAAGTAGCGGCAGAGCCGTCCTCCTTCCACCCTCCTGCAGACTTTTTGTATTTGTATATCCTCTTGTCTGCCTCTGTAGGTTGTGATTCTTTCATCTCATAGGGGTTAACGACAGCTATAATCCCATTGATCCAGAAAACTGATCCCTCTTAATCCTGTAACATGAAAGTTGGTTATTGTGATGTGCAGCAGAGCCTCTAGCAACGGCTTTAAAAAATTCTAAACCAGCGAGACAGAAAATGTCCAGGACTATACTTCAACTAAAAAGGAGTTCTTTATGAATCCATTATTTGTGTCTCCTGTGTGGAGGATGGCACAGTCTTTTTCAACGCGGTGTTATTGTGGACTCGGCAGACAGAGAACAGAAGACGAAAGAGCATTTTCTGATGAGCCTCGGGGAATGAGTCAGCCCGACTTCACTTGCCAGCCTTTCTTTCTGCTTCCCACTCTGCCTCTCACTTTCTCACCTTGTGTTTTCGGTTCTTACACTCTGTCTCTCTTCAGTTTTGCTCCTGGGATGCCCTCACACTTATTCCTCCTTTAAAATCTCTCTATCTCTCCGTTTTGTCGCCCAGTTTCTTGTCTTCTTTCCCACCTTCTGTCTCACCCCCCCCTGAGCCTAGCACCTGGTACAGCTGTGTGATGACAAAAGCATGTGACAGTGCCCTGCCACGACCAACGCTCGTCCATGCCAGTTAATGACACTCAGAGGTACACATCACCATGGTTGCCAGACTGAGTGCCCGCTGAATCAGCGGCAAAAGTCACGCTTTGGCAGCGCTCCCAGTGCACAGGGTACAGTGGAGGTGACATCAGCAACTGTGGGTGACACTGTTCTGGCAGCATCTGCCTCCCACGCTCTGTCACCATCATCGATTTTCACAGAGGATGTTGTGAGAGAGATGGAGAGAGAGAGCGGAGGAGATGGAGGACTGGGAAATGTGGGTGATAAACCGGTTATACTTGGCAGTGCAGTCAAAGTAGTCATGAATGAACGGAAAAGAATGCCTGAAAGATAAATGTTGTCTGTGTCATAAAGTGGCGAGTCTCCTACCATTCAGCTTAATAAATGCTTTTTTTTAAAGCATTCAACTCTTTTTCCCTATGAAACTCGCTGGAGGCTATGAAATTACCAAATTCACTATAGAATCCTCAGACTTTGAACCATCCAGGGGTCCTTAGGCCCCGTTCACACCGGAGAAAGTCAATCCAGCTAGAGTAGGATTGAATCCAGATAGCCTTTAAGCTGGATACGTTCAGACCTAAATCACACGTGTCCGCACTGAATCCAGCTTAACCCGGCTTAATCCGTTCAGGCCGCGATATGACCGCATGCATCGTGTTCGTTTTTTGTTCCGTGTCGCTTGTTCTTTCGTTAGTTCGGTTCAAAAGGCAGTTTATTCCTTTGTAGCAATGTCAAAAATAAACTCGGGGCAAAGCTGTCGCAGTACGACGGTTGTTTACATACGGCTTTTGTACGCGACACAGACACTGTCCCTGTGAACCCGGAAGTATCACATCACTAGCGGGATTTGCTAGCCTGAGCCAGATGTGAGCCATCCCGCTCTAGCCGGATTGACAGTGTCAACAGTAAATTGAACCAAGCTTAAAATTGTGATATATCATTACCATTTGCTGTAACACGATTATGTTACTTCCTGTGCAACTAGGAGGCCATGATGAACTCGGGTGATTGTCACATGACTTTTATGGCTGATTTGAGTTCATACAAATAGGATAAATTCAACTTTCGTACGAAGAAACTGCCTCAAGGCATGATGGCACTGAGATATAGAAGTCAAATTGATATATTTTATCCTCTTTTATCCTCTTAGCAGCCTATTTAAGAGCTGTCAGACTGCAAATCTCTACAGAAAAATAACATGTGGGCCTTCTATGCAGCTTCTATGTAAATGGCTACAGTGATCAAGCCTGACCTCCTGTACACCTCCAGTCCATAGAATGGCCTGTTTTTATTTATTTATTTCATTATTTTGGCAATTGCCGCACAGTAAGTGCCTCTTCAGGTGTCAGGGTGGTGGTCCAATCACGTCTTCATTCGGCTTCTGTGAACAAATCATCTATTCAAGCATAAATGCTGTTATGCTACATTTTAGAGCAGCCTCATTTATTATCAGGTCAATGCTTGATCTATGATTAGTCTGGGAAAAGCAATTTAGGCTCGCTTGAGTGTGTTAGTCCTCTGCAACTTAAGTTTTTACACATATTTGGATGTATTGATTCCTCAGAACTTGTAATGACTTTGCTGCAAAACAGAAAAAAAAAAAACAATAACTTTGGAATGAGAATGAACAAATCCCTTTCATGTAGCGTGCAAGCTATTCTCACTGCTCTGAAGGTTCCTACGGCAACCGTTGCCTGCTTCCTTTTGTTTGGCGAGATGTGAGTCATGGCCGAACAGAGAATTCATTCTCCAGAAATAAATAACAGTAGAGTAATTTACAGTGATTAGTCTGTGAAATCATGAGTCACATTGAAAAGGGGAAAAATGATGTAGTCATTGTTTGTTTGCTTTCCATTTTTTCATCTATTTCTCAAATAAAAGAGCAGCCAGAGTGCAGTTCGCTGGGCAAACTTTGTGCATCTGTGATATTCTGTGAAAATAAAGATGTATTGTGTTTGGATAAGTTGAAAAAATATGATTAATTCTCAGCTGAACTTTGTGATATTTCATTATTAATCAATTAAAAAGTCTCCCAAAAACAAAGCACTAATTTTTGCATCACACGTCTCCTGCCTCATGTCTCTGATTTCCCTGTGACCTGTGGCGGTGATGCAAAGTGTGCCAGTTGTGCTGGCATGGTGGAAAGTCTCATTCAGAACACTTCGTCCTTTCTCGTGAAACATTAACCTCCACCAGTCTGCCTTGCGGCGACGAGGGATCCAATCAAATCGCAAGCTTTGTCAACCCCCCCCCCCCCCCCCCCAATGTCTCCTCCCTCTGAGACCGTGACACAAAAGAAATTACCACCCTGCATATTCATCACTATTACTAGCGGGGGGACTACCAATTTAATTGAATATGTAATAGCACGAGGGAGCGAAGTGGGGCTTGGCTCGTTGCGTTGTTGAAGCATGGCCCAGTCATTGGAGCTCTTCATGGGAAGATAAGAAAAGCTAGGCTGCAGAGATGACACGTGAAAATCCCACGACGGGAGCTCCAAGCCAGCCGTTCTTTAAAGTGAAATACTGCTTGCAGATCTGCAGAGTGATGATAAACAAGGCGAACACAGTGTAAATAAGAAGACTAAGTCACAGGCTCAGCTGTGATTGAAACGCCTCCCTCTGGCCCTGATTTGATGGCCGCCGCAGCTCTGACAGTTTTATACATAAACAGACAAAAGGTGTTTACCTTATTTGTAATGCACATTTGTCATGGTAGCAGGATCAATGCTGCAGGATTGAGCATGGCACCATAGATTACATAGGAACTGCTACAGTGAAGAATGAGCCCCCACTATTATTAAGCGCTTTGACTATAAGAAAAGTCGTGCAGAGAGGAAGGGGAGGGCGGCGGCGCCTTAGGTGAGGCTAGACTTTAGGTGGCGGTGCGGTCCTTCTGGGGACTTGGAGCACTGGGTGTGAGGATGAAAGAGCCCAGATACATGGCCGGAGTGGACAGACCGAGCCTTCATAACTCTTGACAGCTCCCCGGCAGAGAGGGAGAGGGAGGATGATAAGGAGAAAGAAAGGAGGAGGAGCAGAGGCGCCTCACAGAGATCAAAGGTGTTCTCATCAAGGGCTTGTCTCTCCTTCTCTTTGACAGGGGCAAGAGGTAGGGGAGGGATGGGGGGCGCTGGCTTCAATGAAAAGTCAAAGACGATGAGGACAGAGATGCTGTAGAGCTTTAACAAAACCAAAGGGGACAGAGTAATCCTTTTAGCTTTAGCTCCGTCTGCACGTTAGCATGCTGCAGCTCCGGTATAATCCCGTAACATTTACTTTCAGTGCGCTGCTTCTGCACACTGTGTGCATCTGAAATGTAACAGGAAGCATTGCAGATATTGACTAGCTTCATAATAGTGCATTCTAGAGATCAGCCAAGTGCAATTAAATCAATCAATGAAACTTTATTTGTAGCACGTCTCTCTGCAGTGCCATACGAGTAGCTGACGATTTACACCAGCTCATATTATAATGAGACATTTCTTTATTACAGACTGATTTGTGCATGTGAGTCTCATGCTTTTTTTTTCCACAAACATTTATAGGAAGTAACATTTATGCCATCTTGTGTTCTCATTGGTCTAGCATGGCATTTTGCTGCACTTATCATCTGTTTGTTTAGGCTAGGGAGCGGAATTATGGTTGGTTGGAGTCCGTCCGTCTATCCATCATACTGTGATGTGATAGCATGCTTAGTTCTGAAAATACACTAATTGGTGTGTTGTTGTGTGCCGTAGACGTGCACCAATCAGCCCAGATTTTAAGGGGATATACATAATTGGTTTGCTTATCCATGTGGCACATGCAATATGTCAGACTCTGCTGATCCTGTTTAAAAAAGAAAGATGAGGCATCTCACAGCTGGCCTGAGGAACAAGGTGTTCCTTATTTTGTCAGCACAGACTCATCCTGTGGCACGGCGGTAGGGCGGGGTGCCTACCTGCTGAAAGGCAGCAGTGAGTGTGCAGAACGGTGAAGATGACATACTTCCACAGTGAGGAATGCCTGGAGAGCACCTCACTCATTAAACGTGATCATTATGAACTGAGAGGTTACAGAGGCAATCTGCGGCGATGTGACCCATTTCTCCCTCCTGAGTGCAGCTGCTGTAAGTGAAGCACTGAAGCCAGAGAAGAAACCTGCTGCAGTTTCATTGGCTGGATGTATAATTCACTGTGTTTGAGCCTCTCTCTTTCAACATTTAACTCAAACAGAAGTAAAGTAGCACTTTTGTCGACATCTACCTGGACTCTTGAGTCTAGGTAGAACTTTTTTTTGAGCATTGTAATTAAATTCAAGTCATGTTGTGGCTGTGAGGATTAATGCCAGCGTGGACAACTTTCTCAGTCTTGCATTAACAAGTCGGTTTTTCTTTAACATGAGGTGACATTTGCCTTTGCTGATTACTGCTGAGAGGTTTAGAGAGACCTAAATCTTGTGTTTAAGAACTTAATTGACAGGATCTCAGGTCCTAATGGGACTCTTAATTAGGGTTTTAATAACACCACAAGCATTGAAAAGGTCAACCAATTAAGCATATCGTTATGTTAAAAAAAAAATACCTAGACGACGGGTGCACTGTGTGTTGTCTGCTCCAGGTGCATAATTAGAATAATCAAGATCTAGGACGTTTCCAATTAGATCTGGGTCATTTCCATTAAAATCAGAAGTGTTTCTCAGCGCACCGTTCATCATAGGATGCGCCTGAATAAATCAAAATCTACCACTTGATGTTTTCTTTTTTGTATGTGCAGATAAAAATTGGGACAGTTTGTCAACAACAGTTCTTCTTGTTCTTGTTGTTTGTGTTTTTAGGCTGCAGATGTGACAGCAAGAAGAGCTGCGAGGTGTTTATCCAGGAGCTTAATGTCACCAGACTCAGGTTTGTTCACACACACACACACACACACACACACACACTGACTATTAAAACATTTGGGTCCATCCATCCTGCTGGGAAGATTTTAGACAATATTCACTCCATTGATGTGATCATAACAGAGTACAATAGTCAGGTCCTCAGGTGTTCAGGTGCCTGAGTCTGCTAGAGGACCTTCAGATGAGGTATCAGGTACCACACTGGTTTGAAAGAGACCTATGGAAGCTGGATCTGTGGCAGGATTTTAATTCATGTTGAATCCAGTGAGCAGAGGGAGTGAAACTGTGACCTTGAGTTTTATACCTCCTGGCACAGTGAGTACACTGAACAGCAGTGAGAGTTGAATATGAGCTTTCTACAGAGCGTGAAGCACCTGCAAAAAAAAAAAAAACTGTTAAAAAAAATCAAACATCATTTCCATACCTGCTGCCTGTCGTCTGGGACTCTGTCGACAGCGCTAACAGCAGCTGACAGGACGCCTTCAAGCTGAACGTTAATTATCTCTTTTGCCCCTGGTGGGGGGATCTCAGGATCTTACGATATCTGTTTCACACCGCACATAGACATCCTTTGAATTCATGATCTCCTATGGTTAGCACCACCGATCAGTAATCGTGATTGTTAGAGTGCCAATAGGACGTTAAGACAAGCGCCAGCGGTGACAGATGTGTCTATTACATGGTGACTAGAAACAAACTGATCCATGAAGCCCCCTAATGAAATTATTACACTATTTTCTCTATTATGCCGAAGCCATTCACACTCATTCTGTTACTCCATCTTCTTCTGAAGGGCAGCGGTTTATAGCTCTGAATCATGTCGCTGTAATCACCATGTCTCCATTAAGATGGGATGAAATTTGATTGGCAATTCCTTCTGAAAGGTCAGAGAAACCCTGCAGTACTAGCGGATTTGTCTTTATCTCTCTAGGAAAGTATACTGAAAATGAGTCTGACCTTGCCAACCTGGAATTATGATACCAAGATTTTTTGAAACAGGCCTAAATCTTAAGAGCAATGTGAGTTTTGAGAGTAAATAGTTTGCTAAATGTCATCAGTTCTCTTTTGTTTGGATGCCGTGGACGCCCCAGGAAGTGGCACTGCCACCTCCTGGACCATTGATACATGTAGCTGTCATTCATAGCAGCTACATAATAATAATAAGTGTTGTCATGTTTGTGATAATTATAGTGCTGCCAAACTGGCCACAACCTGCAGCACTGAGCAGAAAACATCACAAGTGCTCGCCAACAAATATTGCAAACCACATTTTTATTGGACTCTTGTGATCATTTCCTGTCTGTGCTCTCACCGAGACGCCGAGCGTTGGGCTGGGGCAGGCTCATCACTCATCACGACCTTCGAAATGATTTCCACAACAGAGAAACAGAACCTAGTTCTGCTCCCAAAGGGGGGAGAGAGATACAAACTCTAATAGCTGTTGGCAGCACAAACTAAAGGTGCATTTGCTTTCCCTTTATTATTCCTCGTTGTTGAATAATTAAGACCTATTGTTATTTCTCAGCCACCCACTGTAATGATAGCAATAATTCATATTATGCTGATTAGCACAGTGACAGGGGGGGTGGGGGGGTATAATGCATTCTAAATGGCACCGGTTTTTCAGCGCCGGAAAAATTATGTTAATGGCGAGCGGAGGCATGATTTCACAATGAGGTAAACATATGAGCGGTCTGAGCGTCTGTAGTCGGGCAGAATTGTGCCACCAGAGCGTGTTTTTAATACACTAATAAGTATTTCTCTGCATCTGTATCGTAAGCCAATTTGCAAGGTGATTGCTCATCATCTGCCTCCTTGTAGCGTGTGCGTGTGTGTACACTGTTACACACGTGTTTGTACGCCGCACTCCGCCCCCCCACCTACCTTCGAGAGCCTTTTTGTGGTGCGTGAGTAGCTTGTTAATGCAGGTGTGTGATTACTCAGAAGCTGCACTGACAGCTCGGTGTATCTAAGCTACGATCAGGTAACCGACTCCGAGACATGCCACTCAAGTCCGAGGGCAGGAAGTTCTTCCCAATTACCCAGCGCCTCTCTGCCTGTTAGCGGCGGCGGCGGTGACAGGGCTCCATCCTGACTTTGACGTGGTGTTTCCTCTCTCTCTCTCTCTCTCTCTTAACCTCGGTGGCTCTGTGTTAGTCACACCATCATGGCTGGTACTTTCATTTCGGCAGCATGTGAGCGTCTGCTCGCCGCCGTTCACGCCCCACAGAGGATGAATCCTACCTGCTGTGTTGGAACATTTGTCACATGCAGGTCAATGTTTTCATTTATTCATTCAGTCAGCTGATTTCCCCAGAGGATCCTTCGGTATTGATTGTGGTGATCCCTTGACTTTTGATCTTGGGAGAGCTGCAGTTTGGCCGGATGGGTGAAGATCAGCAGTTTGGAGAAGGACGTTCAAGGTTTTAGAGAACGTTTTTGAAGCACCATTGAATTCTACTTCAGTTTTCACTCAAAAACAAGTGACTCGTCTCTCTTTGTGACGATTTAACACATCTGATAGTGACTATTTAGTATCTTAAGGCAGAGGATGGAGGATGGAGTTGTTAATGTGGCCCAGGTCTGACTATTGAAATATTTCCTTATAGAATACTTGATTGTACCAAGGTTCAGTGCCACCCTGAAGGTAAAAGGAAAAGCTGTTTTGAAAATCAGCGTGTGTAGGCGTAGCTTCTGCCGTGGAGGGTTATTAATCAAGTGAAAAAACCCAATTTGATATGAGAGAATTTCATTTGACCTTTCCGGGCGTAAGTGGGTCTTGAATGATAAGTCCTCATGAAAGAGCGTACATCAATAGATGCCTCCACCTCCTCCGCCTGTTTGTTGCCACAGTTAGGAGATAGCAGCGGTGGCTGCAGCATACTGATGAGCCATCGGCTGATTACACTTAAAACTCGTGTCGGAATGCATTTGTGTTGAGTTCAAGGCTTTACCTGAAGGAGGACATGTTGGTTGTGTGTTCTACAGGGCCGATTCATTGCTTTATTGCCTTCAGTCTGCTTTTATGTGAAGAAAACGATCACGTTTTAGCTTCAGTAAATTCATTTGAGAACTTCACAGTATGTTTTTTCCTTTTTTTCTGAAGTCTTATCCATTTTCCTGAACCTGCTGCTCCTCTCCCTTCTCTTTACAGAGACAGTATGAAGAGACGGAGCCCATATTGCGTTGGATGAGAGCCAGCTGTGTCAGGTACGGCATGCTACACTGACCTCAGCTTCCTGTCCGTTTGTCAAATCGCTGCTCAGTCAGGGGTGTAGCCTATTTCTGGTTTTAAAAGGCCCTTCATAATAGGCAGACACAGCTGCCATGTATTTCACAGAGCCGAAACAGAAGCCTGGAATAAAAGTTATTGTTGCCTCTGAGGTTCACTGCGTCAATCTAGCTGTTTAATGAAGCAGAGGCTTTATCACCCCTTGCATGAATTTAGGTTCCTGTGTGCACTTTGTCTTCAAAGGGAATTACTAAATTAATTATTGAATTGAAAATATGGTGCGGTGCATCCTACTGAATCACATCAGCTTCTTTGTCAAGTCTCCCAATAGTATAAAGCCGCACGGTGATGACATGACTTGTATTATACGCATGGTTTGATGGCATTTAAGTGGTTGAAACACACGGCGGCGCTTACGTGTAGCTTCTGTCAAAGGGCAGACATCTGAATGACATTTGAACTACCAAGATGAGCTCATTTTCTTAATATCTGCAATCTGAGTAAGCGGTCCACTTGATATGTCTAATCAAGACCCAGTGGAGGGACCTGATTGAGGACAAATGAATACATTAAATCAGTCGAATTGGGTCAGGTAGATTCCCACTGTTTGACTGTGTTTTGATGTGTCCTAATCAGCACAAAAAGGAAGATTATTGAGTGCTAATGGAGAAGTGGGTTTTGAAAATCTTCCATCAGAGACAGAGAAATTGGAGTAGAAGTTATTATGTGGTGGAACAACTCTTAAACTCCTAGAAGACTTGGCCCTGAGACAAACATCATCATTCAAGCTGCTCTGTGCTCCCCTCTATGTCTTTTGCTTCGTCTGTAATCGCCTGCAGAGACATAAACGGTTAGCATACATATGTCAGATGGTCCAAGGAAGCTTAAAGTTCAAATCTCCTACATATGTGTGCTTCCTTAGCGCCACAGGCGGCGAGCATGCGTAAAGGTCACCCCTCTCTCTCTCACACTGCTCTCGCTTCCCCTCTCGCCACACTCTGGTTTTTAGCTGAGCTTTAGTGGCTGCTGCTTACTCCCACTCACCTAATCACCACTCAGCATGCCAAATTAATACATGAATCATGTTACTAATCTGCATAGAATTTGCATTTTCTAGGCTTGAAGAGTATTTTAATGTGATGTCATTTTAATTGCGGTAACTATGCAGCTAGACATGTATTGTGTATCCACCTGTAGTAAAACATCCAAGGCTCCAGTTGTAGTTCCTAAACCTATCAGCGAGCTGTGCTTACAGACTAAACAGTAGTAGCCTAATTGAAATACATTAGGTTTGTCTGTAGCGATGGAAAATCTCATCTATTTCCAGTATTTTTCTTGTTTTCTGGCTACAAGGGGAGAAAAAGAAAAAGAAAATCGAGCATCAAAGGAGAGTCTAATCTCATAGTACAGAGCGAGCTGGCTGTAATTTCTGCTCCACACTCTGTAAAACATGAATGTGAAATCTGAATGCATGGTTGATTCATGCAGACCCTTGTGGTGAAATATTTAGTGGAAGGGACTGAGTGTGGCGATGGGCCTCTGGGAGGAACAGCGCTGGATCTCTGCGCCGTCTTTGAACTGCTTTCCCCCCTTACTTCAGGACGCAGGCAGTGACTGTGAACTCTGTGTGGGTCTCTACAAGCAGTTAAAAGAAAGTCCATTTTGCTGGGATAATTCTCTTGGCTTGAAGTTTTTCCTCATGTTTGCTGAATGAAATCTATAAAGAGAGGATCATCATCATGTTTTATGCTTGTAACCACTGTGCTGTGTGTGCTTTATTCTCACGTTCTCAGTTTGTTAATTGGTGTCTAACATGCAGCTGGAAGGACAGACTCATAACTCTTGTCTGTCTGGAATAGAAGGGTGAGGAAACTGATGTGACAGCAGCTTTGTTTGTGAAGAAGTTGGCTTCTGTACAGCGCTCCCTGCCAGCTGCATTATGTGGCCATGGCTGCCATACGTTTGATTCCTCTGTGCATCTCCTAAGTCCCGCTGTGAAAAAGGAGGATAATAAGGTCGCACATGTAAGCGTTAAATTTTAGATTCTATTCAAAAACTTTGCCTCTTATTTCGTCATGAAGTTAAATATCAATTTCAGTAATAGATGAATTCATTGCTCACCCGGTCCCTGTGCCAGTGTACCACCTCAGTGACAGCCTAATTGAACAGTACATGCTTGAGCTCCAGCTGCAGGCACTATTTGCATAGCTTCATCATAATTTATCAAAGACACCTCAGCAGGCGCTTCATCATGTCTCAAGACCAATTTCTCTATCCTTTCCTCTATGAATACATTACGCCACCGACTCATACATCTTCCTCGCCTGTCCTTGTGCGGAGCGGTCGAATAAAGTGCAAACACTGGGGGCACAGTTTGTCACTTATCACGGTTTTGTGATACGGCAGCCAACCAGAGGGAGATATCGGGTCGGGCACGAGCCAATGGCAGTGAGCTATTGGACCTCGCAGCAAGAGCACAATGCTTAATACACCCACGAAGAAGCTTCAGAGATTGTAACTCATCAGTCGATTCCACTGATCAATCACAGCTGAATTATTGTGGGTCATTAGGAATGTAAACCCTGAATGCTGGCCTCAGGGGAAAATCTATTCTGGCGCAGTGGGAGGTGTGTCCCTCAGAATATATGAACTCTGCATGATGAATTTATTTATGATATTTTCCTCTCTTCCATCAACACTGTGTGAACGATGGCAGCTTCTGTGGTTACAGTAATGAACTGTGTTCACACACACACACGGACTGCACAATTTCAGAGCAATGATAAAACCATTAAGTCTTCATTGTATAGTTGACTTCGCTCCCTGACTGGCATTGCTTGGCATTATTCTACTTTATAGGGTCTATTTGTGATTATAGCACAGCAGCAACAACAATAATGCCTCTTAAAGTGTCTTCAGATCAATTCAGCCAGTCTTTTAGAAGCCTTTCAACCATCACAGCGGGAAAGGGCAATCTCCGAAGATTATACTTGTCAGATTAAATAAAAGTGTGGTGGGGTTTCAATTGGCGAGCAGCAAGAGACTCACAATTGGAACAATAACACCTTTGAAAACAGAAGCCAGAGACCAGCATGGATGCACCTCACAGGTTTTCTCTTGGCCACATGTGAGATGATTTCAAATGTGTGTGTGTGTGTGTGTGTGTGGATTCAAAGACTTTCTCCGCAGGCTGAAAGGGTGATTAATTCAAGCCCTGATTGTTTGTTTTGGCTGACATATGAGTCAATGCAGCCTTAATGCACTCCCTCACCTCATCCCATCACATGTAGGATCCAGCAGACCAGGGCCAGGTAGTAAATTAAACTATTTAACTTGTTGCATAGGTGGAGGTTGCTGCGTCAGCTAAAACGCCAGTAATCCACACATCCATCAATATAGCGAGGTCATCAACGAGCCTGAGATACTGATTTGTTCCTGCACTGGTAGGAGTGTGATACAGTGGTGTGGCTGGATGCATACAAACATGGCTGCTGCTGTGTTAATCTCTGCTCATCCCCCTCTCCGTGGGCTGAGCATTCAGATGTGGTTCTTACAAATAGCAATGAGTTCAATCAATGAGTCTGCCCTTCCTTGAAGGTGTGCGACGGCGGTGTCTAACCTCAGACTTTACTGCTGCAGTGTTTAACCTTTTAGCATAAAGCTACGTCTGTTGAGGCTGAGGGCGATTCTGACTCCCCTCGAGGTTAAAAACGTGGACCCTTCCTGTTTATAAGGTTAATATCTGCGAGACGAGCAGCGGCCTTTGAACCAGTGCAGTGTTTTAGCACCGAGTGGCAATGCACATCCTCTTAAAGCAGAGATCTCTGCCTTTCCTCGCCAGTCAGAGCTTCACTTGACAAATGAAGGTTTCATCCGAAGTGAAGGTCATGAGCTGCTTTTTGTTTTGAAACCAGTGGGGTGGATCCCATCTCTCTCTCTCTGAGTTATATATTTCACTTCTAATTTAAAGTTTTTCAGCTGACGCGTCTTTGTCAGGAGTCCGCATGCAGTGGAGCTGTCTGCAGTTTAGCAAATGTTTGTTTGAGACGCCAGATTTATAAACTCACACCAAGAGATTTACCTACTCCTGATAGGTTTAATCTTCTTTAAATGTACCTTAAAACTGGCAGGATGCCTGATTTGAGTTTAAGCTTGAACCAATTACACCTAGTCTGATACTTTGTTGTTCCCTCAACAGCTATTTGTCAGATTGCCATTAAATTGCTTATTGATTCTCTTCCTCCCTTGAGGATCACTCCTGACCTGACCTTTTTCAAGTCAAATTTCCCTACTTAACAAGGACATTGTGTCACAGTAGGGATGCTTGACTGCAGGCTGGATGTCCATAACATTCATGGTCCCTAGTGGATAAACCCAAACGATTTCAAAACACAAATCTCCCGAAGTGATTTCAAAGACCTGCTGACTTTTTATTGGAAGTACAGAGTAAGAAAATCGACAGTGTTTGTTACCTTTAATTCTTCTGTCATGGGTTCAAATGAACACACTTGGCTTTTGACTGTCCGCCCTGGCAGTGGAGGAGGAACAGAACATTGATGGTGAAGGATCAGAGTTCTTAAAAATGTTGTTCCAAAGCGAGAAAAGCTGCACTGCTCCCTTCAGTCAACGCATTTTTCATTCTCCTCTCCTCTTGTATGGTAAATCTCCTTTACCCACCCCTGCTTTGACCATTCACCCCCCCCCTACATCTCTTTACACTCCCCACGCTTTCTGTTTCCTGGAGGTGTTTTCCACACACACACACACACACACACACACACACCATCTCTTTGAACAGTGATGTTTGATGTTAGAAATGAGCCAGGCACTGCGGACTGTGAAGCTTTCTCCTCACCCAAATCCTTTAGTCTTTTGTGTATTCAATGAGCGATTGCGTACTCTTAACCATGCATGACTTTGATAAAGCTAAACTCTGTGTAGATGAATGGGGCCCTCCCTCCTTACACCAGCAGCACACTTCATAAGGGGGCTTGTATGCACTGCAGTGCCTCTGCTCCTATGTAGGAGAATGGACTTTGGCACAATGGTGTTTTGATGCCGCATAAAATTAGAACAAGGTTCAAAAGATGGATTTTTCCATGCTCATATATCACGTCTGCCTTTGTCCACTAGGTCATCCTTCATTTTTTTTTGTTTGTAGCATTATTAAATAGTAATTGAGAAAGTAGGAAAGGAAGTAATGGGATGGAAATATGGGAAGAGTACTGTGAAAACAGGAGTGTGTTTTTGTCTCCTCGTCCACGCCTTCTCTTCGTCTGTTAGCTTCAGTTTCACAGAGCCGTCTCTGTGAACATGTTGACTTTTCATTTCTGTTTTGCTGCTTTGACTGAACTGATAAAAAGCTACACAAACTTTCCAAGTTCTGCCCGAAACTATTTCTCTGGACGTAAGCACACACGCTTATTCTCCACTTCCATCCGTGGGAGTACGAGCTTTGTAGCCATCTCCAGTGCCTCAAAGTGGGCTGCACCAGCATACTAACTACTTTGTGTTGGTGGTGGTGTGTTATGTAAAAGTCATTCTCAGACTAATTTCAGCGTAAAGAGGCCATGCTGTGACACAGCAGTGAGCTGCGGTGCACTGCACGCGCACCTTTAGCTGCAGTCACACTCTTTTCTTGCATAAATTTAAACTCAAGCTAGAAACAGGCAATAGTGAAGTGAACTCACAGGGAAGATGAGTCAAAACCCTTTAGTAGGCTTGAATAAAATATCCAGATTGTACTTGCAGGTGGTCAACAGTGCATTTTAATTACAGATTGTGAGGGTGCATATTAAGCTGGATTTCTGTCCATATTTGCACATGATAGCATCTCAATAGTAGCTGCCAATCCAACCAGGTCATGATCTGGGCATATGTTTGATCACTTAGCTCGTCTGCTACACCTTAATCTGCTGTAGCAGCTGAGCACAAAGATGTTATAAACCCACTGAATCATGCTCTGCAGGTTTTTCTTTGTATCTGTAGAACACATTTTCTGTTTGTGTGTGCAGCCAAAAAAAAAAAGAGGAGAGGAGTTCAAGGACCCAGCAAGGGCACCAGTCCCTGGAGGGCCCCCTCCTCTCCACCCTCCCACAGAGACAATGATGACTCCTCCTCCCACCCCCACGCACCTACCTGCCCACCTCCTTCCTGTCCTCCATTTTGACATTGAGCAACGAGGCCCGCTCTGACCTTGCAGCGACTTGCAAATGTGCACCAAGCTGCTCCCCTCACAGCTACAGGAGGAGAAGCGCCTGCAGCCGACAGACCAGCACACACAGACACACACAGACACAGACATGATGCCATTTCTAGGCCCGGCATCTGTCCACGGGGACTTCCGATCATGGCAAGGTCCAGCAGTCAACATAACCTCCAGACAGCTCAACCATTCAACATTCCCTCTCCCTCTATCTCTCCCTCCCCACCCATCACACCTTCAGCATAATAAGTGTGTGCAGCAGTCACACCATGGCACTGTGTGACCCTCTCAGCCATCAGCACCGTAACCCCCACCCATGCGCCCCGGACAAGACCAATTTACAATCCGCCTGCCTCAATGTTACCTCCCAGCCGTCTGCAACGCCGCACTACCGCTTGCGCCGTTGTTTATTTACAACCCCTGGCCCTTCAATGAAGGGCATTATGAAACGGATTACACAGCCGAACGGCTTGGCTCAGACCCCACTCTCATTACTCACAGCTTGTCCAGGAAGATAGGGGCGGACTCAAACAGGGAGTGAAAGATTATGAAGGTGTTGGTCTGTTTGATCACTCTGTAAACTGAGCCTATGTGCTCTTGCCAGGCAAAGAGGTTCGTCTTTCAAGGGACACCTGAAAATGCGCAGTGCAGTGGGGGCTCCTGTCGCAAAGGCGGCTGCAATTGAAGTGGAAATGACAAAAGGGACTCTGGAGCCCAAGCTGCCAGGGAGGACTGTGAGCCCAGAGAGAAGTAAGAGGAGCTGTAGAGGAGGAGGAGGAGGAGGGATGCAGGAGGTTTTTTCTTATTCACCTTGTCTGAGGGGCACATGGGAGGCAGCAAAACCAGGTGAGACAAATCATTCAGTTTTTATATATTCAAGAGCATCAGAGGGGACAGATTTCATTTGAGAAAATAACACATTTTATATAACCTTTTCAAACATTTTTCAAAGCTCACGAAGGACACGGTGCTCAAGGCTGGAAACATTTCTGCCTTTGAGAAAAGTTGACATTTTAGAAGTTTGCACCCGACGACACAGAAAGAAATACAGCCTTCTACAGAGCTGTTGTACTCCATGCAGGTGTCAACTGAACTGTTCTAGAGATTCTGTAGATGATAGGCAGAAGAACAGGGTAGTAGTAAGTAAAGGCTGTCCACAAGGATCCGATGGGCAGACTCTTGTGGTGGGGGGGTTATTTTTTAACTGTCATGTCTTGCAAACTTCATCCTTTATGTTATTTTGAGTCTTCTGACATTGTGCTTTGATATAAATCCACCAGGAGAAAGAGTGAGGTTTTGCATCCGCAGATTAGAGAGATCAGAGTGACTCTGAATTCTGGAAGGTAATGTGTTTCAACGTGAGTGTGTGTGTGTGTGGGTGGCAGAGAGATGTGTGCTGGCAGAATTACTTGCAGCAGGTGGGTGTGTGCGTTACAGTACAGAGTCGATTTAAGGACGAGGCCAGCACCGGCTGCTTCTATAATGCAGGTTATTGTGCTGCCTTATAGCCGGCCGGCGCTTCGTGCTGTTTATGACGTGCTGTTCCTTGGGGGTTAACAAGGGGGGACCCTCCTGCTGGCAGCAAGCTCAAGGACAAAACTCAGATTACAACATGCAGGAAAGAAGTGCAGGTCCCTTTTCCCTTTGCATTCTCTTATCTGACCCCCTCTATGTCATTCAGAACTCAACAGGAGCTAGCAGTGACAACAAGATGCAGGCATTGGTCATGTTTCTCTATATGACACCTGTAGAGCAGAACAATGTCCCTTTTGTAGCATCACCTTCTTCATTATGATTCAGATGTAATTTTATGATTGGAATATGGAGGAGATTTGCAGCCAGTGCTGATTTATGAGATCATTTTGCAAATGTAGATATACACCCGGCTCTGCCTATCCAATATTTTTCTGAAAGTTCTGATTAGAAAATAAGCTGCTTTGCATTTTGTTTTGAAACCCCAGCCTTTGCTAACCAACTGTGCTGTGAGTGAGTATGAAATGTGTGGTGATAACTGAATGTGTTCTCAGTTCCTTTTATCGTTCAGCTTTCACAGCTCTGCAATAAAACGGCTGAACCAATCACAGTGAAGCATGCTAGGATATAGCTTAGCATTGATTTAGTGCAGGGATGATCAGTCTCACTTGTGTTGTAAATGCTGAACTTACCTTCCATCTGGGTTAGTTGGAATGTATTTATTAGAGCTGCAAATGAATGGTCGGAAATATGATGTAGGTTATTGTCCTTGAGGAATAAATGTAGAGGTGGTGGGCAGACGAAGGCTCACTCCCATTACTGTCTGTCTCCAGGGGTTGTGTTTGCATGAGGTCAGTATAATGAGATTTGTCTGTTTACATACAGGAATGGTTGATGAATAGGTTAACTTGAATGTGCTCCAAACAAATGTCCGCTTTGTCCCGATAACACTTATGAACCGTACGCAGCAGACAGAGAAGATGAATAGATCCGGCTGTAAACTGTGCCTGCTGCTGCGATCAGAAGACGGGATGAGACTGGGGAAGGTGGTGGTGATGAGATATGAAGTGATTCATCATGGGTCCTGACAAGAAGAAGAGTAGAATTCTGCCGTCAAATGATTGCATAGAGAGAGAAGCCATTAAATACTTAAGCCCTAATTAACACCCACTCAGTTTTGATTCCTCCATAACGGAACACCGAGATCCTCTTTGAACTCAGAACACAGCCCAAAGCAGTGTAAACATGTGTTTAAATCTGTGTGGTGAACAGAATCCGCCCAAAGGTTTGGTGGTGAAGATATTTGCACAGAAATAACTGAAATAAATCCAGATTACTGATCGTAT
This sequence comes from Parambassis ranga, assembly GCF_900634625.1. Lineage (NCBI taxonomy): Eukaryota > Metazoa > Chordata > Actinopteri > Ambassidae > Parambassis > Parambassis ranga. The sequence continues at coordinate 2,059,931 of NC_041023.1, read as the reverse complement.
TAAAATCTCATGATGTAAGTGCTTTAAAAGAATCTCACTAAACACCAGGCCATTTAAAAATGTATTTAAAAATTTAACATGGAATTTCTATCAATTATTCAGCGATAATTCATGCGTTGTATCACTGCTGTTACACGCCGAGTTATTGTGCATGAAATGAGGAGGTGGAGGAGGATTGGGGAGTGATCTCCCATCCAGTGTAATGACCTTCCTTTCCTACGCCCAGGTAATTTAACTCCGGCTCTGCAGGACGCCCTCGGTGGCGGTGTAACGTATACTGCTTTACATATCGGGTCGTGTAAGCCTGTAATGAGAGCAGCACTGAGGAGGGTTTGAAAAGTGATTCATTTTTTCTCCCACAAAGGAGGAGCCATCATCTTTTCATGCTTTTTTTGTGTGATGATTGATGATTAACTCCCACATATAGATACGTTCATAATCTGCAGGTTACATTTGAAATGATTTAGTTTGTACTTTATAGAGTTGGACATTGCGTCTCCAATCAGATCTGCTGGACCTGAGTGTCCACTTTAAATGGATCATCCCGGCCTCAGTCTTATGCCCGGTTTACACTGTGCACTTTTTAGCGACTTTTTTGATGCGTGCACATTGTACGATGACCAGTTACTGAATCGCATCGCGATCACAGGTTATGACGTACGTCAACATGCGAGGAGGAAGAGGAGGTGGATGTGGAGTGACAGGTCGTAGCAGCTGTCACCCTGTGAGACAGACAAATTTCTGACAGAATTTTATCTCAGCTTGTCTTTGGTCGCATTTTGACAACGGCTGTCGTGTAACCTGCCTCTCAGTGCGATGTAAGACCACTGATATCGCCACGATTCTCCTACGACGATGCTCAACTTTCATCTGCGACAGCCCAAAATCGCAGTGTAAACCGGCAATTAAAGGTTCATGATAAATAAGCAACAATCACACAGATCCTCAGGCTGAGGAAGAGGCAGCTGGTGTTAAGCTGATGCATGAACGCAGTGCAGGAAGTAAAGAAAAAAACGATTACCCACAGCAAACTGTCAATAGGCTGTTATTCGATGTATCTGTTTAAAGGGGTTAGTGTGTCCTACATGACTGGTATATCACTATGCTCCATGGCAAAGATAATTAAGAGTCATTAAGATGTTTCTTCGCCAGAGCTTTGTTCATTTTCTGTTTCATTTCACCCAAAGCGCGGGGTCGGCGTTGTCATTCAAGTGCTGCGACAAGACACCGTGGGTCACGCTCGCTCACTTTTAAAATATTCCGCTAATTTATAAGATAGAAGGAACAATGTTGGATCCATCAGTGGTGCAAATTGTGCTTCGCTGAAACACACAGAAGAAGAGTAATGGAGTTCAATGGTGGCTAATTGGCGAGGCAGGCACGGTCACACACACACACACACACACACACACTGGTGCATTGTTAGGAAGAGTTGGATGTATTACAATGGCACACCCACCCACGCACATACACTTGCCTCCGTAGCAACGCAGAGATGACTTTTTTTGTGTGTCATGTTGGCTTGTATGCACATGCTCACATGGTGGAATCACTCAGACAAAGAGGAGCGTGTGTGATAATGTCAGACAGTGAATCAGAAGACAAGTTCAAGAGTGCAGTTGTCAGTCTGCGCCCCGGCTTTCTGCGAGACTTATTTCTCTGTCTTTATGCATGGGTAAACAGACAGCGCTGACATCCACATGGGGAATAAGGAGGCTGCTGCTCTGCAACAGGAGATCACAAAACCCCAGAATGGAAAGTCACAGGGGACCGTCAGGTTTACAAAATGAATTTTTATTTGCCGAGGTCACAGGCTGCTGTATTTCCTCTCCCTCTCTGCTCTTGTTCCCTGGTGACAACAGGCAGACAAAAAAAAATCCAGATTTTGAAGTTTCTCTTGTTCCCCCGGTGTGATATTTCCTCCTCCAATCATCCTCTTCATCTCTCTCCCTTGTTTCCTTCGTGATTCACTTCACAGTTTAACATTTAGCACTCATGCAAATGATACAGCTCCCATGAGTCACTGCTGCGCTGTCTCCAGCAAAGTTAGAATCGCTGCTCCATTGTCATCTTGAATCAGGACACCAGCTGCAAAGGTTTTTTATTTTTATATATATATATTTGTTGCCCATTTAATGTGAGAGTCCTGAAAAGCTTCTGCACATCCCTGCTGTTTGAAAGCTGGAACAGTTTACTCCAGCTTGCCAGCACAGCATAATGTTTTTGACAGTTTTCATTTAAGCACCAAGACAACATATGCAAAATCCTCTTTTCTCTCTTAGTTCTTTCCTGTCTGTTTCTCAGCACACACACACTGATGACAGTGGTGTGTGTGTGTGTGTGTGTGTGAGGCTTTGTCACCTCAGTAAGACGCGCCGTACCTCACAGCACCTCACATATTCTCTTTGATGCCACCAACATGTCGACGGCGGTCCAAACTGTGACGCAGCCCCGTGTTCAAAGACCAGTCATACATCCTGTGCAGCACCTCAGCAGCTAATGAGCCAGACACGCTCCAAACATCATCCAACGTGCTCCGTGGAGGGGAGAAAACATGGAGGTGCTCCTTTTAAGCCTTGGTGAAGGAGCTTAGAAATGAGAATTTATTTCTTGGACCGGTCTGTCTCACATCTCAGACTGTCGATGTCTGAGCTGTGGGCTGCTTTAAAGAAGGTCTGCTGTGCTCTGCAGGTGACCTGCACTCAACCCGAAACAATTTCACTGGTATTGGATTTAGTGTGGAGTTTTAATGCTGTGGGGTCTAGCTGCAGTTTTCAGTGCCATAATAAATTTCTGAGGGAAACAATACTGTGTAGATATTGGAAGAACTACCAGCAAAGAACCAGGATGAAAGCCAAGTCATATTTAGAGGCGAAGCTTTAAACTTTATTAGATCCTACAAATGTCAGCGCTGCAGAGGAGTCGGGCCGGTTTTGGATGAACAGCTTCTCCTCCAGGCTGCGGGAGCCGGCGTCTTTCTCCATGCACAAAGCCTTGGTGAAGCGACAGAGAGTTCACAGGACAGAGTCTGCCGGGTATTTGCAGCTAAAACACTCGCTAGCTGGAAAAATATCAGGAATAATTGGCCATTAGTATATGTTGGGTAATGAAACGCTGTTGTTTGTCTGTACACGTCTCCATCTCTGCGCTTGTGTGTATGCTAGCAGTAGACATTGACGTGCACAGTCATTACTACACAGCAGGTTACTGACTGGGCATTAGGCTCTCCTGCGGCGGAGCCTAGGAAATTGAGCTCATTATGGCATCTCAGTTATGATCCAGGCGCCATCCGCTCGCCTTTTGCGTGACCGAGCGCGGCAGATGAAGAAGAATCAGCAGAACAAATCTCATTAAGCGTAAAGAAACTTAGGAATAGGAGCAAAGATCAAACTATAAGTGATAAATATTGACGAAGGGAGGCAGCAAGCCAGACTCCAGTTTGTTTGTGAACAGCAGTTTGTCTTCGACTGCTTATAGTGGAAGCTGAAAATGAAGTTCCCTCAGTTAAATCCAAAGCCTTTCAGGGGTTTTTAGTCAGCAGATGTTGTCATTCAACAGTATCAGGCTAGAGGGCGGATAACAGGGTGAAATACAGTGGGTGGAGGAGGCACCTCACTGTTCTGGGAGCATTAAAAACTGAGTGATATTGACTGACTGAGAGGAGCTCACCTGTTTTTGTTCCCTTGTACCCCACTGCTGCAGGAGCAACAATAAAGCAGAGCTGACAGCTCTCACTAACTGGCCAGTCAAACCAAAAGTGAGCTCTGACCTGAGTCTGGGCCTCACATGGCTCAGCTGTGTGTGTTTTCCAGGAATACACACACACACAAACACTTAATATGTACATTTGTGGTGAATTGAGGGAGCTGTGTTTGACTGGGGCAGCCTACATAACGCTGCAGGGCTCAGCTAAATTACACCTTCTACAGTCCTTTCTTAGAGAATGTGGATAAATTTGGAGTCTGGCAAAGTTTGGACTCACTACTAATCGACCGGTGTGTCAATCCGAGACACACAAAAAACACAACATTTGAAGAGATAAGCATGTATCCTTCGCCTCATCCTCTCCTGCTGTCAGCCGCGCTTCTATCATGTAATTAAATCTAATTGCACGTTCACAGCAGTACAGCTTGATGGGCCTTGCTAATTGGTCCCACATTAGAAACCATAATTACGGCTCCAGGATAATGTGTTTTGCATCGTCGTCACTCATTTTTAGCAGCAGAAGTATTCAACATCAACACTTCAGTGCCGTCCCTCCCTGCATGTCGTGCATGTGTGCACTCAGGTGTGCACTCCAGTGCTCTTGTGTGCTAAGCTGCTTTGTTGATAATGAATTCAGAGTAATAAGGGAGGGGGGCTCATGTAAATCAGTATACAGTATGTGCATGTCTTCAAAGAGCAACATTAGCGTTATTAGCATTACGAAAAAGTGCTTGAATTAATTGGGCAAAGAGTTCCTACAAGAAGGAACTGTCGGGCTGCTGACATGTTATCATGAGTGTGAGCCACATTCACACCATGACAGTGATTGGACGGAGGCAAACGAAGCACGAGCGGTGTGCACTCTGTACACCTCCACCTACAGCCTGAGATAATATGGTTCCAGTGCTTTTCTTAGCCGGACTCCACAGCCGTGAAAGTAGAGAGAGAGAGGCACTACAGGGACTGATCCGCTCGCTGTTTTTCCTCCCGGTTGTTCCTTGTGTGGACAGCACTTTAATTTAAAGCTGGAGTGAACTGTATAGGGAGACCTGAAAATAAACAACCCTGCAGGGCCGGTATTTATCAAGCACCTCTCAGCGCTGAAACCTAAACTAGGAACTAGGGAGGCTGGCGCCGACCTTCCGTAAGGACAATTTGATGTCGTTTTTTGGACGCATGTTGGACACAGAAGCTGTGGCTCGTGATATCAAAGTAGAGTGTTATAATGTGGCTCTTTATTGGAATGACGTCTTTATTTTGTCAGCCACCGCTCATCAGCATGAAGAGTGAGTCTGAGCTGCCAGCATTTGTTGTTTTGTTCTTTTATTTATCGAGCTACACAGTGAAGTGTGGTGGAAACAGTGTGTCTGGCAGCCAGCTTTTTCCTCGGCTTTATGCGGCGCTGCTTTTATCTACAAGAGAGGGATCATCTGATCAGGTTGCCCTCACTTTTTTATTTTGAAAGGATTCTTCAAAGGAATCTTTTGACGTGAATTTAGATTAGTGCTGCTTCATCGTTGATCATGCAGTGTGTATTTAGGGTAGAGGAGACGTGGGGCCCGGGTCAGGCTTTGTGATTTCCCAGCGTCTGTGCTGTGACAGGCAGCGAAACATCTCTGGTTCCATGTCAGAAAACAGCGTTTCAGTGTCATACCTAAAGCTTTAAGTTCTCAAATTCTGGAACCAGAGCATGTTTGGCTTTTTATTTTGTTAATTTATTCCTCTCTGATTTAAATACATGAATAATAACACTCACTTTGCATAAAGCTGCTCACAGAGTTTAATAAATCTGTGATTTATGTTTGGAGCTGTAGAGCTGATCCAGTTTGTTTTTCTGGTAAAAACGTATGGATCACCGTTACAAAGCTGTCTGTCTGCTCTGTTTTTAAGTCACAAAATATAACTTAAAATCATAACTTTGCTGAATGTGCACTTAAATCTGTCTTCGCTTGACCTCCACCCCAACCTCTGAAGCACTATATTCAGTGCAGAGTGCAAGAGGAATTTCCAGTCAGTGCTTACGGAAATACATGTTAAAAAAAATCAATAAATAGTCCAAAGGTCAGATTTTTCAGCTTGTCACCCTCAAGTCCATTCAGCTATTCTGCTTTTTGACCTAAACATTGACTTAAAAATCACGCCCAGTGCAGCTTTTGGCCTGAATTTGCTTCTGTGTGAGTCCTGCTGCAGGTAAAAACATGTATCTGTCTTTTTTAATACTGATTTTTTTCCAGTTATCGTGTGCTAAGACAGAAATTGAAGCAAGGCTACACGGTGATGACTGAAGTTAGAGCCGTGTGTGCCACTTTGAACGCCCTGTGGTATATATGTTTAGTGTTTTGCCTTCATGTTTGTCTTTAAGTGCCTGCGGGAAGGTGAAACAGGAGACCCAGCTCTTCATTCCCTGTGATGAATCTTTGATGGAAAACAAAGGCGTTAGCAGTCAATGAAAGAACCTGCCTGTAGTGCTAAGGCGATCCCTGTCAGCCCATCAATAATTCAAAGTGAATCATCTTTACAGACACTTTACGGAGGGGTCAGTTGTAGAACTTATTTTCATATTTGTCTGTTCCGCTGCGTGCTGTTTACACGGCCTGCTTTCGCTTTTGTATTCTCTGTGTTTGTCTTCTTTGCGGCTCCTTCGACCCAGTTCCGCGGGTGTCATTAAAGTTTCATCTTATCTTAAATCTGAAAGCCAAGAAGGAGTGAAGGAGGCCTACGTCTCATCCTGTTGTCTCGTGTATGTGTGTGTGTGTGCGTCAGGTGGGGGCCATCAGGCGGACTCAATTTAAACTGGAATCTGAACTCTGTGGAAAATGTAAATCAGGGTGACAAACATGAAACTAAGCCGCAGTAAGTTGTGGCTTATGTTTATTTCATGATGCCATTATTCCAGAAAGCAACTTCCAGCACGAAACTTATGCAAATGAGAACTCTGTTTATATTGTGTTTGGCTGCAAGTGGCAATTATTGACAATCAAGGTCAGAGAGCGAGTATAATGTCACGTCAAGTGTTTTTTTTTTGGTGTTGGTGGATTAACAGGCTTTTTCTGTGTGAAAGGTTTTGCACGTGGGACATTATCTCAGAGGCCAACCTACACGTTTTAATGAGAGGGTCAGAGAGGTCAAAGTTCTGCGGCCTTTTTTCAGAAGTTATTTGCACATTTGATGGTTGTTGCATAACGGTTTTTTAAATTTACTTATACTGTGCACTTTTAGCACCTTTTTGTGTTGCTAGATTTCATGATGGTAGTCAGAGAATTCATCATCGCAGAGCATCAGGATGTCCTGAAAAGAGTCTAATCCTTATATATCTGCAACATCAGTCCGTACGGTGACGCAACATTTAATAAAACTGCACCTGAAAACAGCCCACAGAGCCAGGGACGCCTTTGAAACGGACGATGGAGATTAAACTGTGAGAGATGAAGAGAAAGTTCTCAGATCAATTCTTGACAAATAAACCCACAGCGCTCACACAGACAAATGAAATCTTCCTCTGCACTCAGTGTATCCTCTGTAGAGACAATAAGGACGTGTGATTAATGATTAGGTCGCTGTTAATATAGGTGTCTTGAGTTCAATCCTGCCTTGGATTCATGCAGTGTGTGTGTGTGTGTGGTAGATTTACACCTGCAGCAGCAAGTTATTAGATTACATGTGCAGGGAGATATTGAGTGTCGGTTGCTATTTTTCACTCACCCATTCCATCTAAGAGAATAAGCCCTGTGATTCCACCGTGCTGTTGTACAGATCTGTTTTTTTCCCCGGCTGTGAATAATATTAGCAGTTTATATCTTTCTGTGTGTTGCCTGTAGCGTTGGATAAAGGCGGGTCTCGGCAGTGCAAAGGAGAGGATAACTGCAGGTATAACTCTGAGACGGCTCAGCTGAGGGAGCTGATGTACGGGTCATAAACTTTTCCCAGACACTAAAACAACACGGTGGCAGTGTTGGCTTTAAACAGAAGGCAGGTCCTCATATGACTCTGGAGACATATATGCTTTTATGCTTTAATGTCAGTCTCTTCTAATTAACTTATAGTTAAATGTAAATTTGTACCATGACAGATGAAAGCTCTCCTTCAGCCTCACTTTCTGAACAAGCACCCATCAAGCTTGAAAAGCTTCTGTTATGACGCCATGGGTTCATCTATTAATTCTCTCTTTTTAATTAAATGAAATCACAATGAGCACTGTTGCATGTAGCAATCAGCCCAATTACGCTGATGGAAGGATGATCTGTAAACTCTGACTTTGGGTGTTTTAATTAGACTTTTAATGAAAGCCACAAAGCAGGCCTTGTTATTGAGTGGTTAAAAATAAAGCTGCACAAATGTCTGGAGAATATAGCAGAGTTACATATTTTATGACATTTTCTTTGATAGCTATGTGCTGTGTGTTAGCATCCTCTGTTAGCATCTTGTAGATGTGCACGTGCTCTGCCTTCAGTTCAAGTGTTCAAGTGTGTGTTCGTGCCAAGACGATGAATTTGAATGATTTTTGGCAATCCGCTGACCTTTCTCTGTAGCACCACCACATGTTTTTATACATTTATCCTGTTAAATATCACAATACTTCCAAAAATTTTTGGCTTCACGAATCCCTCCGACTCTCCTCGTTGTGCTCCATCAGGGTTTTAAGAGAAAGGCCTTAGCAATCACTTATTTGAAGGAGAGAAACATTCTATAGTGATGATGCACATAAAAAGCAGATTTTCTTTTGTTTCAGTACCTGAACGCACCACAGGATGCATTCGCAGAATATATATTTTTACACAGAAAGGAAGAAATCGCTGCATCATATCTCAAAATAAAGAGGCTTGTTGAGGCCGGACTTGTTGACGTCCAACATTCACGCTGTGGCTGCTGTTACACAACCAAGGAGCCTTGATCCTGACAGCTCTCAGACGTCCTTCTAAAAGGCAGAGACAGAAAGATAAAATAATGGCAGGAGAGGAGGTCGGTGAAGAAGAGTGTTCACTCCATCAGCAGGTGGAGAGTTTGCAGGAGTGTGTGGTGTTTTAGTCCTCCTTCACCTTCCAACCCGGATAGTTGACACTCAAGTGCGGTCAATTACAACTTGATTGACGCGGTTTGGGTGGAGAGTTTGTTGCCAGGGCAATGGTTAGATTTTCAGATTCTTATTCTGATGTGTAGAACCAGTTGGATGTTCCGTCTGAATGGACTCTTTGTCGTCTTGTTTTGTCGGCTCTTCTCTCCTTCACTTGTTGATGTCAGGAGAAAATAAAGGCACTACAGAGAAGCCTGTGTAAGTAGAACAGTGATGATGACGATGATGTGGAAGAAATGACAATGACCTCCAGCTGAGAACTGTTTCTCTTTGAGTGAAAGCTTTCAGAGAAAATCTTGAATGTATAATGTAAAAAAATCCTACAGGATGCAGCCGCCTCATATCGTTTCTGTTCCTTTCTCCTCGAGTGATGTAAAGTGTGACATTGGACAGACAGGACGAAGCGCAGTGGATGGAAAAAGGTGTTTTTTTTTGTCATTCATGCAGGTAGCCAGGCGACGTGAGCCACAGCAGATAAAGAACCTGAGAAATGAGCAGTGGATCTTATTCTCAGCTATTTCTCCAGCCGCACCAGACCTCACTCCCCTGTTGATCCCAAATTATTAGACATTATCTGCTAACAAAAAGAGCGCGGCTGTCTAATCAGAGCCGTTGTGAGGAGGAACCTGTGCTGCCATTTGTCACGGTGACTAAACCCGAGTTACATCCACGAGGAGCTGAATGATCCATCCAGGCTGGATGATGAGAGGAAAGGTGTCAGAGGGAAGGAAGAGCAGCAGGGCTTATGCCTTATTTTATTGTTTTTGTGTGCGTCATGCACACACTTGGCCAGTAGTACCGTGTGTGTGTGTGTGTGTGTGTGTGTGTGGGTGGAGTTATCTCAGCAGCCAGTACAGATCGATCCGTCGTAGACTAAAGTCAGCCGGTCCAGCAGCTAATCACACAGATGGATCTCTCGTCCTGACAGCCGTCATAAACAGTTAGACAGCCACTGAATCATTCCCTGTCATCACTGACACACACACACACACACACACACACTTCACATTACTGTGAGTGTTTGCTAGAAGGAGAAGAGGGCGACCTGCAGGTCCATGAGATGGTTGGGAATCAGCAGGTTTGGAGCATCGGGCCTTTCAAAATAAAAGATTCTGTTAATCTATAATCTATAAATGTTGACTCATAATTGATTCTTGATTCACGTTCCCAGCTTTACACTTGTCTACTTCATGTCTCCTTATTCATAAGTAGGAAAATACTTTAGTGGGGTCTTCAGGCGTCTAATGGGTGTTTTATTTACAAGGTTTGAATCTTTGAGCCTCAGCACTTGGCAGAATAATCGTCGAGTCACTGGTATTGATCAACAAACCCATTAAAGCCACTGCAGATATATTATGGTCATTCTGTGGGACAGTGAGAATCCTTCCTGTGGGGTTTAGAGTTGCCTCCTTGCTCTGCTTCTTCATCCTTTTCCTCCTGCTTTTCTAGATTTCTGTTTCACTCTCGTCGCTCTTTATCGTCTCCCCCCGCCTCCCCCCGCCTCCCTTCTCCATCCCCCCTGCTTGTGACAAAGGCTGCTCTGTCAAAGCCTGGCCTGGAGGGTGGAAATGTTTGAAAAGCTCTCATTAAAGTGGCATTCAGAGATCCAGACTCCCAGCCGGAGGTACAGTCAGCCAGGATCCACACCAGTTAACCTCGTCCATGGAAGGTTTTAATCATTCATCCGACCTTTAAAAAAACAATATTTAAAACAGTTGAGTGATGTCCATATGCTTTGATTCTGCGTACACCTTTTTATTTGTCTTCCTGCTGTGTCTGTGACACTGTTGTCATGGTGACGCTGTCTCATTTTGGCATCACAGCCTACATGATCTGTCGTACATATCGTAAAGCATGCAAACACATAAATAAACATACACCTGTGTGTCTCACCCACGCTGTACTGTCCCCCTACTCCCTCCAACTTGTCTTCGCACTGCACACAATCTCTGTGATCTCTCTGTGTTTCCCCCCCGGGCGGCTTCGACACAAACAAAAGCACAGTTTAAGGTTAATACCCTTCTCTAAATACTCCACTAGCAAATACTGATGAATGTGCCAGAGGTTAGACGGTGTGTGTGTGTGTGTGTGTGTGGGCTTCTCTGCAGATGCTGATATGGTGTGTGTTTTATTAGACAAACTGTGTCTGACAGGCTGACAGAACAATGAAAGCTATAGTGTGTGTATTTCTGTCAGGGTTTAGGTCATTGCTAAAAGTATCTGTGCCCTCATCACACTCTCTCTCTCACACACACACACAGAAAAATCAACTCAAAGATGTGCTTTTTCTCACATAAAGCTGAAGCTCATCAGCTCTGACAGGTGGAATCATTTATTTACTGGGGGCGTACTGTGCAGCACGGCCTCTGACCGGACCACATGCCGGCTGGAGATAGCGGCCTTACCTTCTGAGCCTGAGGCAGCTGTGTGCTGCTACACCGCGGGTTATCACACCGTCCACACCTACATAGACATCAGATAGGCACAAGTGCCTGCTGTGATTTGTGCAGCGTAGTGATTTTTGTGCATCAGTGTGTGTTGGACGACAGACAGCAGACACACCCACATGTATGCAAATGTGTCTGTAGGGTGTCCCCGAAAATATAGGAAGGCGAGAATGTAATTATGTGTGTTTGCGGTTAAGTGTGTGTGTGTGTGTGTGTGTGTGTGGTTCCCAGTGCCCTTCGGTAAGAGGAGGAGTGTTATTTACCGGAAGGACTGCTGAAGCTGCATGTCCTCATCCTGTGCTGCCATCAGCAGTGGCATGGATGTGTGTGTGTGTGGTGGACAGGCTGGAAGACAAGGTAATTACCAGAGGACCCTTCATCTGGCATCCACTCAACTCTCAAGTTCAACAGAGCGACTAACAGGAGCCCTGTCTGCTCATAGTGAAAACACGGAGTGTGTGTGTGTGAGAGAGAGGGAGTGTGTACCTGAACCTAAAAACTGTCCTCTACTTTATTTTTCTACGAGACGGAGGAGGACATCTGCACATTGAGCACAAGTTAGATAAACCCCAGGAGTGTATCTGTCTGCATCGCCTCTGCATCGTGTGCGTTCTACCTCCAGCGTCTCTATAGCCAGGAGTCGTGTATATGTGTGTGTGTGTGTGTGTTTTATCTAGACAGGTGCAGTTGTCTGCTCCCCGCTGTATAATGGGATGTGTTCAGCCCATTCCATGCTGCACCCGTCTGCCAGCACTGAGATGGTGTTCACGATAACTCCTCGCCCCCTGATAGAAGCTGGGGCTCTGCAGCTGGAGGATTACTGCCAGTGGAAAGCAGAGCTGCACACATGTTCACACTAATATTTCCCCATCAGCTCTCTCCAGATGGGTTTTAACAGGTAAATTGTGAATAGCATGCATGAAGAAAACATGTTTGGAAGTCCAGAAGTTAATTAGCTACCTCTCAACCTGGGATGTTTTCTTCTACAAATTTAGTAATGTGTGTGTGTGTGTGTGTGTGTTTGTACTAATTGATGGCAGGGTTAAGGCAATAGAGCCATCTGCGGTGTGCATATTTCAGTATTCCATCAAGCTACATGATAGGTTTTTTGAAAGAGATTCTGTTCTTCAATACCATGAAAAGTAATGTGGAAAATATCCTGCACGGTTCACTAACCTCTTGGTAGGGATAAGTACAGCTGACTGCAAGGTTGGGAGCGGAGGGCTGACATTTTTTATTCAAAGCGAAGCTCTTCCATGCTTCCATTCTGGGGAAATGATGCTTACCTCAAATCATCATTCATTACTCTCAAAGCAGAGAGGATGCTGTACTTAAAAGTGATCTCATTTTATCTTCTAAGCGCTTAAATTACCCATTTGTGTCCAGAATGGAACATCACTTCTCTGGATTTTTCATGCAATCCATCGTTTTTTTGGGGTTTTTTTTGGAGTGGAGCAACGTATTTCCCATGGAGTTCATATCGCTTAATTGGCTGGAGGATCAGGAAAGCTGCTGCCATGTAAATCAGTCTTCCTCTCTGTCTGTGGCTGTCACTCATTTATTATTATTTCCCCATGTGTCTGTTGTCCTGGGATATTATACTCTTACAGGATTATAGCATCCTGATTTATCGCTTTGCTGATGGACGTAACAAAAGGAAAATAAGATTACAGAGAGACCCCCTCTCCCTAGAGTCAGATCAATAGCAGAATTTACAAGCTCAACAGAGACTTACTGCTGCTGCCTACACACACACACTCACACACACACACACACTCCCAGGTTTGAGGTCAGCATTGGGGTAAAGGGAGAGATTGTTTGGGAGGTCCTTATACAGGCTGCTGCTGTATTGATTGTTGTTTCTCTGCATCTGAAAAGGAGCTGACCTCAGATTAATAAACTGGATTAAGATCATGTAGATTCTGCAGCCAGGTGGCTTTAAAGGTGCTTCAGGTGTACACTGTGTATCAGAGGAAACTATGGACTCCTTCTGCTGCACTTTGTGGAAGATACGATCCGTCTTCAGCCCCTTTCACACGGACATGATGCTGTCACTACCTCCTCTGCAGGCAGGAAATGTCCAAAAAAAGATTTCCTGTTTAATAATGAAAAATAAGGCTAGCTGAGCAGCATTGGTGGAGCTGCTAACACAGTGCAAGCATCCCACAGCAGAGAATTCAGAAGAACAAAGAGTCCCAGCAGAATTCCCCTCAGCCCCCTTTGCAGATACTCCGTGCCTGATGCTGGAGAGTGGTGCTTGTGCTGACCAATCTAAGCAGCTCTCAGGTGTGAGTGTGCGACTCTGAGGCAGGCATGAGAGTGCATGCTCAGCAGAACGGCGCCCTGGATAATGTAAAAGTTTAAAAAAAGCCAACGCTGCCTTGCCCCAGGCGCCTTCGCTGAGAGGCTGATACATTTCATCAATACTATAAAAGTCTGTCATACACAGCCGGATCTTAACAGTCATGTCCGCCTGGTAGCAGCTGGTTTCACACAGCGTTTAATTTCAGCTGTGATAATTCCAGTGTCTTCTTGGGGTGGCGTCGTCCCCACTCACCCTGCATGCTGCAGCCAGCCTGAATATTGTATAACCGCAATGTCACCCAGTCCGACAGTGAAATGTATTACCTGCATGAATCAAGTTGTCATTTACAATTTATGAGCGGGCTTTAGCATTCAGGGCACAGGTCCGGCCGGTGCCGAGGGGCGGGGTGGGGGAGTGGAAGCCTGCCCTCAGAATCTCAGCAGTGCCTTCTGTTTCCAGCTGTTCAGGAGGAAAATGCAGCCACTTGAACCAAGTTTCAGATGATTTCCTTTCTTTGTTTGATTGTAAAGAAGTTGGAGTGAGTGTGATGATGTCCTTTGAGGTCAGCTGAGAGTTTTCTGTTTGTAAACTGATACAGCTCAGCACAGTTTGGGCTCCAGTCAGCACTGAAGTGGGGGGACAGAGCGTCAGGCTTGTGTGCAGCAGCCAAATCTGTTGGCTGCTATTGATATCCCATTTCCTCTGTCACTCCTAAGCTGCTTTGCATTCAGAGGCTTTTCCGCTAAGCCCACAGCGGTCCAGCCTGTGGCCCGTAATGCTGACTATACGACCAGTTGCTGCTCTTTAACAATCATCAAGTCCTTTATTGTATCCAGGAAACAAAAGCAGAGTCAGTTGCACACTGGGAGCCTTTCAGCCCTGACATTTTAATTGTGCTTCATTCATATTAGGCGGGATGCAAACCAATTTGGCCATTGCTGTTAAATTCCTCACGCATTAATTCCTCTTTTGAATGTTTAGAAGCCGACATAATGGGTTTTAGAGTTGGCAGAAGATAGGAGGAAAAGAGGATTTATTTTTTTTTTAACAATTATAAACCTTCTGTTGAGCTTATCACGTATTGAACAGCAGGAGCTTCAGATAAGGTGTTGAATTATCAGCAGAGAAGTCTTGTGTGTGTTTGACATGTTTGAATTCAGGTCATCGTGACGCTCCCGCTCTCTCTCTGTGGCCTTGGAGTCTGCTGTTGTTTGGAGGGAGAAGAAGCTAATCTCCGAGCATACGCTAAAGTCACAGTGTGTTTGATGGAAATTTTCACCCTCTGACATAAAAAGCAATTACTTTTGTCTCCATTATCCACTTCTCTATGATATTTACAGGCCTGGCATCGTAATGTTGCCATGTAAAGAATTAAAGGCTCTGACAGCATTGCTTAACTCAGCAGTCATGATGGAGGCGGCCTGCTGCTTTCCCTCCACCAATCACTACGTCTGTAAAATAAAATCAGCCCGTGTGAATGTAAGCTGTCAGAATATGATTTATTAACCCTTCAGATGTGTCTGTGAGCTCGTCTCTTGACACACACATGTACCTTCACTGCACACATTACACTCCATTAATCTACCTCTGCGGTGCCTCTGTTTTTTTTCCCCTCTCATCTTCCCTCGCCACTGGCTCACGTCGCCATCGCCGCCGCCCCAACCTCGCCATGAGCAAGGTCACTCGGCGGTGCACTAATGACTGCAATCAATTATCTGGAGCGACATTAAACAAGACTGAAATTCCCACATGTCTGTAGCCTTCAGGAGGTCACTTTATTGTAAAGAAAACATGCATTTTTAGGAGTGACAAAACATGTACGTGTCATGTTTCAGAGATAGTTAGCATGCTAACTTGCTATTGCCATGTGTTTGAGTGTAGCTCAGAAACCAAACAGTGGTCCAGCTTTTACTCTCAGTGGCCAGCTTTTACAGATTAGAGATAAATGTTTGATTGCTGCATCAAAGTATTTAAAGATCTGCCGTCTCCGCCGCACAAAGGTGATCATCATAATGTGCGGTCCTGAGTGGCTGTAAAGGCATAATAAGGCAGCAGAGCTCCGTAAGAAGCTGCTAAAGTGACTTCCCACAGGGGGGGGAGGGTTCAAAAAAACATTTAGCACTTAACTCAGACTGACTCGCCCTAACAGTCTCTCTTTCTTTCTTCCTCTCTCCTTTATGGCTTGTCACTGTGCTGTCATGACAACCAGTGCAGATTAGCAGATCATTAGCAATAAGCCCTGTGAATGAAGGTTAATAACTGTAATTATAACGCTCTCGTTCTTTTTTCCTCCCTTTTCACACGTTAATGCCTGTTTTTGCTGCATTGTGGCATTCTGAGTTATGCTTATGTTTGTTTGAGCAGGACAGCCGTGAAGATTACAGTTGTAGAAGGAACACTTAACTACTATTCTTAGATAGATATATACCATTTTAACAATCTTACTGTATAAGTCTGTGTGTAAAGCTGCATACAAATACCTGTTTTACGGTTGCTATTTTTTCCTCATGATCTGATATACCCTTTTTTCCGGACTATAAGTCGCACTTTTTGTCATCCTTTGGCTGGGTATGTGACTTATACTCCAGCCTCACCACTTAAGGGGAATTCAAGAGGCAACGTTACACTAAAAACATAGTCCGGAAAATACTGTAAAAGGCCAGAATTTAATGTGACCTTAGATGAGACCTTAATGAGCTGAAGTTAAGGGGCTAAAGTGGATGCAAAAGGATTCATTTTTCCATCCTAAACACTGGAAACAAGTTTAAAATCCTGTGAGCCAAATGTTTATTCAAAGCAGCAGCAGAGTATTTTTCGAATGTGCCTGGGGGGGATATTTAACCTATTGGATGCAGTTTAGTTGAACTTCTTTTTTTTATGGTGTGAAAAGAAAACAGACAAACCTCAAGATAATTTTGAATCGAGCATCAATTCAGAGATATTGAATAAATCCTTTCAGTCGTTATCTGGTAGCAGGCAAAGCGAGATGGTGTGATCTTCTTTCTGACACACTAAATTAGCTCAGGCTAACCACAAATTAAGCACCGGAGGTGTATCAACACTATTAAAAGCTCTGATCCGCAGCACGGGTGTTCCTTTGGAAGTGTAACATATTCCGGAGAGGTCGTCCGCTGAGTACTGGTGTAATTTAAAGTGACACGAGAGCATGAAACGATACCAGCCATCTTTCAATTTTCTCCAAGGGAAAGTCAGGTCTCCGTGAGGTGCATCGCCAAAGAAGGATATCAGTTATTCCGGGATCCGTACAAATGTGAGTGCAAAGTAGTTTTGCTGGATTATGGAACCAATAGACCCTCCTGGATGTGAAAACAGACCAATGTGCAAACAGGAAGAGAGAGGGAGGAAGGAGAATGAGGTCGAGGGAAGGGGGTGAAGATGATGATTTGTGTCTGGCGGTGGAGATGGAGTGGCTCAGGGAGACTGATTGCAGTAGAAGCTGTCAATAAGCTGAAGTCAAGCTCACGGCACGCCGGTAGAAATAATGACACTCAGAGAAAGTGAGGGTAGTTATGGGTGACGTGAAGAAAGGGGAGAACAAGATGGTGTGGGCATCCTGAAACCAGACACAAACAATAAAAGAGCAAAAGAAAGGTGGGGGAGGGAGGTAGTGAGACATATAAAGATGGATCAAGTGCCCACTGAAGTAGAGAAGTTAGAGAGAGTGATTGAGAGGATGGAGAGAGGAGAGGAGGTGTGGAAAAGCAGCCATGATGAGATGGATTCTACTGGACCGTGAGATTGATGACTCTGCCTCAGAAAGAGAGGGAACAGATAGTGGGGGTGGAGGAGTCCTGATGAAAAGAAGCATCGTGGCCCACAAGACAAGACAAAATTCTGGAGTCTGATAAGAGTGAGCTGCTCCTATCTCAAAACAGAGCACAAGAAGCATCTGCACATTCCAGTATCTCTAATAGGATCTATCCCACTCGTTTCATTTTTTGGTTCATCATCAGTTATGCATGATAAAAAAAAAAAAGTGTTTTCCCAGAACAAGGCCGCTGCCACATCATGAGAGATTATGTCTGAAGCAAATAAAAGTCTGTTTGTAAAGACGGATTAGATTTATTTTGGCGTTCAGACGGCAGAAACTCAGTTATCCATGACCGCCTCTGAATGCAAACCGACGTCTAAATCCTGCTATTCCATATTTAGTGTTTATTGTGTCAGAGGTTCCACAGCGGCTAACGAAGGAGGCGCTTATTAAAGAGTCAAATCCTCACGCACAGGTCTGTGTGGAAGGGCTGGGAGTAAATGGGCGAGGAGAGATCAGGAGAACGGGAGGAAGTGGATATTAATCTTTCCCCATGAGATGGTTCACCTTCTCTGCCTTGATCCCTCTCTCTTCCTCCCTCCTCCTCCTCCTCCTCCTCCTCCTCCTCCTCCTCCTCACTACTGCTGGAGTGGCTCTGATTTGCCAGCCTGTGTCTGGTCCAGAGGGGATAAGAGGGAGATAAACAGCGTTTGCAAACAGAAAGTGGTCAGAGCGGAGGCAATAGAGAGGGTTTCCTGGGATATTCACTTTCTTCAGACCATAGCGGTCTCATCAGAGGCAATGATAGAATGATAGGGTAACCGGCTGTGGCACGGAGCCGCCTGCTCAGCCACCGGACTAATGCTATGGGCTGTAATGAATAGGGAATAAAAAGCGTCGTTAAATATGTCACATGCCTCAGAAATATAACATACAGCATGTTAGAAGCTTTACCTCCAGTCGACGTGTT
The DNA here is from genome assembly GCF_900634625.1 of Parambassis ranga. Lineage (NCBI taxonomy): Eukaryota > Metazoa > Chordata > Actinopteri > Ambassidae > Parambassis > Parambassis ranga. The sequence goes on along the minus strand of NC_041023.1, from coordinate 2,041,661 downwards.
TATCTGGCTGCTGCTGCCGTATCATTATCTGCTCGTGATTTATGTTGTTTTTTTTTCCTCCATCTTTTTTTCAGATGCTGTCTCGGAGTTGAAAGCGTTCCTTGCGAGCTGCGATGGGACGCAGTAAAGCCGCGGACATGATAAGAAATCTCTGCAGTGCTCCTTTTCAATCACAACACCAACTCTAGACAGCGGAGGAGTCCATTATCTGAAATTAATGTCAGCTGCGTCGCGGAGGCAGCCTCAAGCTGCGCCGCCACATCTAACACAAACCCATGGGGGCGTGGCCTCAACACTTCCAACGCAGCTGCCACTGGTAAAACCAGCCAAGTGAACAGAGATGCCTTCTAAGGTCTCCTGCTTATACTTGCTGACAGTGGTTTGCTGGGCCAGCGCCTTGTGGTACCTGAGCGTGTCTCGCCCCTCCACTTCTTACGTGGGCCAGCTGAACATCCCGATACGCAAGTCGCCCAAGGTGAACAAGAACGGCACCTTCAGCAACATCCGTGCGCGCTCTCTCAACCCACACGACTTCGGCTACATCATCAACGAGGCCAAGAAGTGCGAGGCGGAGCCCCCTTTTCTCGTCATCCTGATCAGCACCACTCACAAGGAGTTCGATGCCCGTCAGGCCATCAGAGAGACGTGGGGTGATGAGAGCACGTTCCCAGACGTGCGCGTGGTCACGCTCTTCCTGTTGGGCCGCAGCACTGATGTCGTTCTCAACCAAATGGTGGAGCAGGAGAGTCAGATCTTTCATGACATCGTGGTGGAGGATTTTATCGACTCCTACCACAACCTGACGCTCAAGACGCTGATGGGGATGCGCTGGGTGGCCACCTTCTGCTCCAAGGCTCAGTATGTGCTGAAGACAGACAGTGACATCTTTGTCAACATGGAGAACCTCATCTACAACCTGCTGAAGCCCACCACCAAGCCCAGGAGGAGGTACTTCACTGGCTATGTCATCAATGGTGGGCCGATCAGAGACATGCGCAGCAAATGGTACATGCCCAGAGACCTGTACCCAGAGAGCAAGTACCCGCCCTTCTGCTCCGGCACCGGATACGTCTTCTCAGCAGACGTAGCCGAGCTCATATACAAGACCTCCTTACACACCAGGCTGCTGCACCTGGAGGACGTGTACGTCGGCGTGTGTCTGCGGAAGCTGGGCATCCACCCCTTCCAGAACAGCGGCTTCAACCACTGGAAGATGGCCTACAGCCTCTGCCGCTACCGTCGGGTGGTCACAGTCCACCAAATCTCCCCTGAGGAGATGCACCGGATCTGGAACGACATGACCAGCAAGAAACATCTTAAATGTTAGCAGGACTGCTCTGGCTTCACAAAAAAAACTGCACAGCGCTGAGCTGAAGGGAGCGGTACTGATGAAGCACTCAGGGCTTTGTCAGGAGCCACAGCAGACTCCTGTGTATTATCTACTTAAGGTGTTGGAGTGCTTACTGACAGACTCACAAAACGTTCAGGTGGTTGGTTGTGTTTAACAAATCGTTTTTCTTCAACTGCAGATGAAGTAAATGTCAACACAGATGTTCTCCTCCTGAGTTTACTACAAGCTCTAATTATGAATGTTCTTCATGTATTTTTAGTTGTTGTAGTGTCTGAGCAAGGTGTTAATGTTGGATGTATTGTCGGGCACCGCAGCAGCAGCAGCAGCAGCAGCAGCAGCAGCAGCAGCCGTCGTCATGAGGATCAGGGTGAGTTTACCACTCTAAGAAAGCAGCTGAGGGGCATTCATGTGCAAACATATTTTCTTACAGATCAAAAATTACGCGACACAGAGTGACGGTACTGGCTGCTTGCATTCCCATGTGAATGTAACCTCCTGTTAATGTGTAATGTGCAGTTGTTTGTCTCAGGCAGTGCTGTGAGCAGGCTGCACACTATTACATTTCTATTACTTGAACACGAAGGAGAGCAGAGACGTGTACGCAGAAGAAGATATTACATTTCCAGTGCTTTCTTTTCAATGACTTGAGATGAAATAAACTGCTTTTATAAGACTTCATATTGGTATTTATTATGGGAAAGTTTTTATTCTGCTCAATTTAATGCAGTTAATGTAACTGGCGTTCTTATGAGGGAGCTTGATTGCTCTCGGAGGGGAAACATGAGCTGCAGAAGTGAAAGCGTCTCATTAGGCCTGCTGTTCGCTGCAGCAGCTGCGCTCGGTGTGAAGCCGGTCCCAGCTCTCCATGTGAGGGCTGGGACCTCCGCGTGGATGTGGAAACGGCGCCGCCACGCTCCTTTCTTCAATGCAGGTGAACGGAAAACGTGTGATTAAAATCAGGAGGGGTGACTGTGTTAAACCATATGTCTGTGTGTTCAGCTTTGAGGAAGGAAATCAGGATTTTTTGCTTGTGTTTGCAGCTCAAAGCAGAAGACCAGGCCAAATGAGCAGCCAGGATTGTTTTGGTGAGTCTAATAATGTTCATGATGATGCAGCTACAAGGCTTAATCTTCCTCTAGATGATTTGTTTTCCTCATAGGTCAAACACTGTGCATCACAACCTTTTACGTGTGTGTGTGTGTGTGCACATCAGCAGCACCATCAATGTAATTAGGCAGCCTCCACAGGTAGGTGTGTGTGTGTGTCTGCGCCTGTGTGTGTGTAGGATTTGTGAACCCTTTGTTCCAGGCGTCGTCATCATCCGAGGGAGCAGCAGCAGCACCCCTCCTACGGGATTTGGTGTCAGAGAAATGAAGAATGTCTTCTGTTCTGCACTTGCAAAGACAAACATAAAGCTGTGGGAAGCGCCTCTTTCCTCACAGAGACCTTGTGGGAGCGTCGACGGCACAAAAACACACCACTGCTGTTATGATACATAATAAAACTATTATTCCCGACTGGCACCGTTCTGTCACGCGGCTCCTTTTGATCAGATTCTGGGACAGTTTTGTACGCTAAAATATAATTTTATGACACAAGCCCCCCCCCCCCCCCTCCCCCAGCCACTGCACTGTGTTATCACTTAATGACTCCTGAAAATGCACACGCATAGTCTGCCCAGTAGTATACATGTAAAATAATTGTTATTCACAGCTTCTCATCCCCAGTGCAGAGTGTTCTGCATTCCTCTGATCACCCCCTATGGCTTATGCAATGTGATACAATATGCTGAGTAATACAAAGTCTGCTCCATAATTGGCCAAACAGCCCAGTGGTAGAGCGTTTAAAGGGCTAAAGCTCGGGGAAAATAATAAAAAAAAGCAAGTGATTATTCTGGGGCTTGTGGTAAATGAAGCTCATAACGAGCGAGGCGGAGTGCTAGACGATTGAGAACACTAAGATTCCAAAACAAAGCATTCAGGAGGCAGGCAGGGCACGGAGTCAGAGCTTGTGGTCCAGGAAAAGATGCTGCACTAGACTTGGAGGAGGCAGGAGTCCTGCATCTTATAATCCGTGCATGCATATTCATATATTCATATTCTGAACACCTCTTCTCAGCTTCACACGACCTCCTCATGACCCCGTCCTCCGAGGCACACAGGAAGCCTGTTTATGAGGAAAATAGTCGTAGAATAAATAGGCGGTGAGCAATCTGCCATCTGTGCACTGGCACTTCCACCAAGGTGAGAGCAAAGGAGGCCTGGTGACATCCAGTCCCCCCCCCTGCCTCTCCTCCAGGGGAAGTGTCCTCAGCAGCAGCCAGGCTGGGGTGTGTCCTGGACCTGATTACTGCACACAGGCCCACACTGATGGTGATTTTGGATCCCAGATGTTCTTTTGTTGCTTGATTACTGATGGTAATGGCACTTATTCTGTTCACAAATACTGTATTTTACAGGTCCTGTATTTTTTTGTGGAACATTTCTTCATAATTTCCTAAAATAAGGGGGATGTTTTTTCAGTTTCAATACATTTTGCTGTGTTTTAAACAGGTCAGGTCTGAGACTCTCTCCACCTGGACTCTTTGTCATTTGCATGCTCCAGCTCCAACCCCATTCCATCCTCATCATCATCATCATCATCAGTAGGGTCTCAGGTACGTCTTTAATGCTTCATACTGCGAGCTCATGCGTGCATTGTTCAGACGTCATTAATCTTCATCCTGTCTGGCAGGTTTTAAACATTTGATAAATAGTCGATCCGACTCCCTCCATGACTGAACATTCAGATTTATTCTGAAATTACTTCTCTGCAAAACAAATCAATGGCGGCGGGGCAGAGCGAGCTCCAGACGCTTGCATCGCTGCAGAAATGACGTGCTTGTCACCATGTGTTTTATATGAGATCCCATCCTGCATCAGCGTGTGACCAAAAGCAAAGAAAGTTAACCCCTGCTGCAAGTCTAGATGTGTAAAACAACCCCTTAATATTGATATCTGGCATTATTATTGATATGTTCCAGGAGAAAGTGTCCTTGTCGATGACAGCATGAGTTATTTTCTGTCATCCATAACAGATAGATGGGATTTAAATAGGAAGCATGCATCAGGGTGTGAGGCATGGGGCACCACCAGCGCCTGACATAGATATAAGTGTGACAGCCGGCGCTGAATTTGAATTGCGTGAGCGATGAATTAACTCTTAATGCCCTGGTGACAGGAAGGGATGGAGGCACAGAGCTCAGCTTCACCTTCTTCTAGAAGCTGCAAGTGTTATATTTATGACCTTCTGCAAGCTTCAGAGGAATATTTGCATATTTGCATGAGAGTGGAGACTCATAAATAGTTAATGGGCTGTGAATATGAAGATCGTTTGACTCTGGCAGCAGGTAAAGGACAACAGGGGGCCGTGTGCCACTCGTTTTGATGTGTATAAGGCCTGCTCCTCTTCTTCTTCTCGTCTCAGATTTGAACTGAACTAACCACGACATACCTTCTTTAAAAATCCAACAGTAGTCATTGCAGTCCTTCCATTTTTATTCCCAAACTGCAGAGCTGCAGATTTTTTGTCTGCTTTAAACTCTTCTCCCGGCTAATGTGAAAGGAGGAAACCAAATCCTTGTTGTCTTAATTAGAGCTTAGTGAAATCAAGCTGCTGAGGCCTGGAGGAGGAAAATAGTTCATTAGTTATTGTTGCGTTTACTCAAATAACATGAACTTTTTTTTGTACAGTTAGACATTAAATTTAACTTTATCCCATGACAGATGGAGCAACAGTTGGATTTGAATGGAAGGCCTGCAGCCTCACTTCCCCTTTGATCAGGAGGTAATTATCTCTTTTAGGATCGTGCTCTGATGCAGACTCATCATCGTGCCCTTTTTGTTTTGTTAGCCAAGCAGGAAAAACTACAAGAATCAGCTCATTGACTTTTTAATTTTGATTGATCAGGTCTGGTCACTTTCACAGAACAAAAGCTGCGTTTGTCCACCCACTGAGCGTCGGTGTTCCAGTAGGATAAACATGAGCTGCAGCCTGAACCGCTGCAGGGCTGTAGGGAGTCCGTTGCCTCATTTGGGATGGAATTAATCTCCATTAAAAACCGCATCCATCTGACCCACATCTGACCCACAGAGATGTGAGCAGAGAGCAGATAGATGGACTCATAGAGGTGAGAATAATGGCAGCCATGCTTTCTCTTTAACTGCATTCTTGTCTGTTTTTTTGTCTCTCTGGCCCCATTTCTCCCACAGCCTCTCCCATCCCATCTCCTCCTGCCTCTGAAAATCTAAGCCAGGCTTAAGCCTCCATCGACTATCTGCCTCCCGCTCTCTCGTTGTTTCCTCCTGTCTGATTCGAGGCCTGGGAAATCCTCAGCAGATGTCTGAGAGACTGTTTGGCTGGCTCCATGCTGTTGACAGACAACACGGCTTTAAATGTGAAAACAAGGCTATTTTGAGCAGAGATGGAATTCATGAATTTATAGACAGGCATGGAGGGAAGAGTGGAGCGAGGAAAAAAAAAAACCTCGCAGCCTTTCTCTTTGCTCTTGTTTGACATTTGTCTCCGAACTTGTCAACACAAAGTTCTTTGTGAGAACAGCATGGAGGAAAATGCAAACATTTTGTGCCTGTCAAGAGCTTTTATCCTGAGATGCTGCACGGGGATCAGAACATCATCAGCTGATGCTTCTGAGATCCTGTCTGTGTTGCTGATTATTAGCCCTCCTCTATTTTTTTTACTTAACGTCCAGAGTGTCGGAACATCTGCATGATGTGATTCAGTGCTGCCATGAATCCATTTCTCATCTGTTCTCGCCATGATGTCGTGTCACTCTCACTCTGCCCTGACCTCCTGTAATCATCTCATCTCCCTCTTCATGTCAGCTTCTCTCTTCCGCTGATAAGCTGCCGCTTTCACACCTCCATCTATCACACAGATTCCAACAGCTGGATGAAGGTGTGCTCTTAAAAAAAAAAAGAGTTGAGGCTGCCTTCATGGAAAATTCAATCAAAGCTGGAGTGCAGGGGAGATTAATAGCCGCCATTATTCACACTCAAGATGCTGCTGAGGAATTTGATGATATTCTGAGTGTGCAGCTGATAAAAGTTTCTTAGAGATGATCAGAAACTGCTTCTTTAAAAATGTGATGAGGTCGCTGGAAAACACAAGGTCGGCTTCACACCGACCCCTTTCGCTTCCAATTTACTTAACAGGAGAGCAGCTCTTCCTCCCTGCGCTCTGGAGCACGATCGACAATGAAATTAAAGTGGCGGCGGGGCCCGTGTCAGTGGGACGCGGTGGAGGATGTGATGGCTCAGGGCTGATGGGAGATAATCGCGGGGCACAATAACCGCTGCCAAGAGAATAAGTCCGGGCTTCTTTATGCTCATAACAAGCGCCACCTTGTCTGACACGGTCAGGTGAGGCACTAACGGTCTGTTTGGGCTTGTGTGCCACATCATGGCTGTCCCACCTTGGGCGCTTGTTACAGCAGTGTCAGCTCAGATGAGGAAAGAGGCGGCTCACCCACACCGAGTCTCCCCCAAACCTGGCTTTTTCCTTTCATGTTATGGGGCTGCTTCATTTCATTACGCTCTTTGAGGTTTTTCCTTCCCAGAAACGACTTTAATCTGGTTTGTTTTCATCTCACACTTCATCTGTTTTTCTTCTGGCCTGTCGCAGCAGTTTGAGGCAGCCTAATCACACAATTTGTGTGACATTGTATTCGGATGTTTTGACACGCTTGTTGTGTTTTTTTCTTTTCTGGCTGTTAACAGTAAATTAGGACAACAGCCAGCTCTCACTTTTTGTTTTGTTTTTTTTAGCTTTTCTCTTCTGTTGACTTTCAGCCGGCTGACTGAACACAGGAAAAGACCAGTGTGCTAGTTACGTATGCAAATAGTCAGAGTGCAGTAATTACACCCTGCCAACACACACACACACACACACACACACGTAGACAGTGTAGCTACTGCGACGTGCTGTTTTGTAAACCAGTACTGTATTTCACATAATGACAGACATAGTGCTGCCGGTTCAGCTGCAGCTTTAATGAGGCTGATGTGAACAGGTGTGAAACTGTTCTACTCATCCATCCATGGTCCACTGTGGGCTGAAGGAAGCCTGCCTCTGCTCTGATGGATTTCTTCCTGTGGGACTGTTTGAGTCAAATGTGCATCTAAAGAGAAAATGTCTCGTTGTTGGTTTTTAGCCCTGAAAGCAGTGGAGTCATGCCAGGTTTTGCGCTCTTTACCGCCCCCTGGAGGCCGTAAATGGTGGTTATTGAAATCTATAGACACAGAATTAGTTTAAACTCACTCAGTGGGTGTCAGAGTCTTGTAGTGCAACAAGGCTTAGCGCGCAGGTTGTTCAGCCAAGGTCAATCATTACCTCGTTTACTCAAAAAGCTATTTGCTAATCTGGCTAATGGGTCAGTTCAAAGACTGTATCTGATCGGTAGTTTGCTCCCAGACAGCGTACAGTCCAGGCCGCAGCACGTCCATGTTATCTTGGGTTATTTCAAGGGGATTGAAGAGCTGAAATCAGCTGAATTTGAAGCTGCAGTGGGTCTCATGAGGTTTAAAGGGGAAGGTAGCTGCATCAACAAAAACACACAGCGAGCAGCAGGCTGTAACACCGTTTAATATGTCTGCCCACACTTCATTTTATTCATCCCAGTGGGGACGTTTCTTTAACGGCGGGTTAGCGGGGCTAAGATCCCCAGGAGCTCGTAACCTGAACCCTCCGGTTTAAAAGACGACACTTCATGACTCACCGTCACTCCGCTCCTCTAATGAATTGAGAGATTAAAGGCGGGACTGCATGCAGAGCGCATGCTTCCCGAGGAGCCTCCAAGGTCACAGAGCTGCAGCGGCAGACGCTGATGTGCTTCAGACTGCTGGGCCTGATGATCACGTTATTGTGAGTCAGCTGTAAATGATTGAGTCTCTCCTCTTTTGGACTAAAAATGACAACATGCACCCGGAATCCTATTATAGAAAACAATCACCTTGATGTAACGCATCACAGCCCTGTTATGTAGCAGGACAGAGGTCCACGCTTCATTCAAGCTGAGCCACACAGCCTCCCTGCAGAATCCTAAATTAGCACATGGATGTCTCTGTTAGAGATAAACTAGAACCCAACATCATTTGTGACTTTGCTTTTATAATTGTGATTTTTATCAGGTGTGCTCATGGAGGGAGGAGCAGTGGAGATGAAGATGAAGAGGGACTTTAATTCAGTTTCAATGGATGTAAAATGTGTTCATTTACACACATATCAGAACATAGGAAGGTCAGCCTGAGGGTGACGTCCATTAACGATCAGGACTGGTCCATCTAGTGGTGCAAAATAGTATCACACGACCTGCAGCTAGCTGGTTAGCATCCATACTCCGAGTGTCCCTCTTCCTTCTGATTAATGAGTGACTCACTACATTACATCCTCCCTGCTCTGTTCCAGGCCCCGTGCCGTCCCCGTGGCCACAGCTACTCTGTTATTGCTGCTGTAATAATGATTACGATAATGAAAAGCTATAATGGTAATGAGTGCCATCATTAAAAAATTAAATTAGGCTCATGTTACATTGTAATTCCTTTTCACTTCTGGTTGATTATACATCTTCAAGAAAGGATTTATTTTACAATGACTGCTGAAATCTCAGTTTTATTGGACTTTATGGAGAGCTAGACTTCCTGTCTGACTGAAGACACCAGGTATTGACGAGACAAAACAAACCTTATTTACTGCCAGCCAGTTTGCTGGTCGTCCTCACAGTGAGCTCTAATGGCTTCTTGACTGTCCTTCAGAGAGAGACAGACACTAAAACAAACGATCCTTATGGGAAATTAAGAGGAGGATGCACTTATGACGGGTGCATCCAATAATCCACCTGCACATTTTGAGTGTCAGTGTAATATTCTGTCTGTACACCGAGGACCTTACTTATCAGCTTCACACCCAGCACGGCGCCGCCGCTCCTCCACCTCCAGTGGCTGTTTTCATCAATCAGAATTGCATTGACATTACATGACACAAAGTCAAACGCTGTCCTCTCGCTGGATGAATTGGCAGCAGAAGCTGCTAGATTAGATTGCATCTGAGGAATGCTAATTTACCGGCAGTCTGGGTCTGGAGATGTCATGATTAAGGACTCAATTTCCCAGAGGTCATTGTGGTGTGATCGCATATTACCACTGACTGGATGGAGTGTGTCTGACGTCTGCACTCTGACGATCAGGAGATTAAATATTCTGCTTATTTGTGGTGTAGTTTATGTAAAAAGCCTGCAGCAGCTCTCTAATACACAAAAAACCTGCCTGAGCCCTGAAAAGCTGCCACACGGCATCATCCTCACGCAGTAGGAGGCCCCGCCGAGCATCATCCCACCGAGGAAGCGTTCCCGAGAGCGACGCTGTCTTTGTTATGAGCATATCAACCGGTTGACAGGTAGAAACATTTACTCTGCTTGTTGTAAATACAAATCATAGGTCGGGTGAGATGTGTAGAAGGTCTCAGCGCATTTTAAAACACAATAATAATGTATGATTACTGAAACATGAACAAAACAACAAGAACAAGGGCTTTACTGTACAGAAAACCTGATGCTAAGCTAAGGAGGACAATGATGGACATCAGAATTTTAGTTTACACAAATATTGCTGCTAATAATTGGACTGATGTGCAGAAGCAGGTTCGTTCAGTTAGTTGCCTGGGTAAGGAGAAAAAAACACAAATAAATACTGTAAGAGTGAATCGGTGTGTCACTTTCTTTCTTGTATGATTTCAGACGGTGGCAGACTCCCAGTCTTAGCTGATCGGCGCTCCCGTGGTAACCAGTTTGTAGTAGGCTCCTTTCAAGGCCATGAGCTGGTTGTGCGTTCCCTTCTCGATCACAATGCCCCTGGACATGACGGCGATGATGTCAGAGTTCTGGATGGTGGAGAGGCGATGGGCGATGACGATGCAGGTACGGCCTTCTCTGGCTTTGTCCAGGGCTTCTTGCACGGTCTGTGAAAACACACACACACACACATTAAGCAGTGGCACAGGCAGGAGCCTTCAGCAGTTCTCCCACACAGCAGATACACAAGCTGCACAATTATAGCAATTTCACAATCATGCGTTGATTACTATCATTAGCATGTTCGGGGGATCGGTGCGCTGCGGCGGCCTCTCTGCTCCTCAGCGTGCTTCATCCGTTTGAGCTGGAAAAGATATTGGATGGGCCCTCAGACCATATTCATCTTAAAGAGGCTCTACTGGAGGCTTGGTATGAACTGTGAGCTGCTAGTGATAATAATAGAGATGATGAATGATAATGATGTTAATGATAATAATAATTAACTGCCTGCTCTCTTCGCTCTCTGTGCCCGGAGAATATCAAGCAGCTGCACTGTGGACTCAGCGGAAGAGGCGGATCAGGGTCTGCTGCTGCTGCTGCTGATGAGGAAGCGTACCTTCTCGCTCTCTGTGTCCAGGGCGGAGGTGGCCTCGTCGAGGAGAAGGATCTTGGGGTCACGTATGATCGCTCTGGCGATGGCGATGCGCTGCTTCTGACCACGAGACAGCTGAGAACCCTGGGCGCCCACGTTGGTGTCGTATTTCTGAGGTAGGGAAAGATGCAGAAACTGTTGATGTTTTTCGAAAACGACACTGGAAGCACTCTGATGTCTTTTTATAGCCTCCTCTGCTTTGTAGCATCAATTAATTTCCTTTGCAGCTGCTCAGACAGTTGCTCTGAGCGTTTTGAAAATGTATCAGCCGCCGAATCGACATTTCTAAACATCCATTTTTGCATGGACTACTTCACACCTGATGACAGAATCATCATCTCCTGTTTGCCTGAGTCTCCTCTTTGTTTGCCTTTGCTGACTCAGAGACCTGTTTTCTCTAAGCAAACTTCATTTTAACCCCGCTGGCTCTGCCTCCGCCGACCACAAACATCACACGCACACAAAGATGTCCTCAGTACCTCGGGGAGGGACATGACAAAGTCATGGAGCTGGGCCTTCTTGGAGGCGGAGATGACCTCGTTCATGCTGATTTCCCGCGAGTTGTCGCCGTACTTGATGTTCTCGGCGATGCTGCAGTCAAAGAGGATGGGCTCCTGGGAGACGATGCCAATCTTGGAGCGCAGGAAGGCCACGTTGACGCGACCGGAGACGCGGCCATCAATCAGCTGCAGGAAGCAATTGATTTTACCATTAGGGGAAAGCAGTTTAATAATCAAAGACTGGAAATACAATCCACCTAATGAGCTATCATACCACTATCTCTACTGTAATTCCTCTGCTAACTGTGCAGAGGTGATCGTGTCCTTTTAAATCTCAGACAGAGAATCAGGACTGCGCGTTTCCAAACCACTTCCAACTCAATTAAGGCTGTTGGAATCCTGGCAGGAGTCCCTTACTGGCACAAAGACAGTCTGGGTAGAGTGCCCCTCTTTTTAAAAACATAACACAGCACAGAGTCAGCATAAATGTTGGACTGACAGATGAATTGAAATCACCACGTACGCCGAGTGTCCAGCAATTATTCTTTGACGGTGACAAATTACAGGTTTGACTTTGACAAAGAGGCTCAAAGTATCAATGAATCCCACGAGAGAGGGGAGCAGACTTTACATATGACCTAAAATTAGATGTCTGACATTAAAGAAGAGGTCGTGCAGCTCGTGCTTTTCCACATTAAGTTTGTTTTTCAGGCTGTTTTTGGTTCTCCTGAGCTATGAGTGTCGCTGCTACATGCTCCAGCTAACAGGAACTGCACTGAATGTTTGGAGGCCTGACTGGCCTTATTTCTGTCTGTTGACAGTTCATTTGTGATTTCTCACCACTCTGCCGTGATCTGGATCGTAAAACCTCTCCAGCAGCTGCACGCTGGTGCTCTTCCCGCAGCCGCTGCTGCCCACGAAGGCCAGCGTCTGGCCGGGTCTCACCGACACATTCAGGCCGTTCAGGACTTGGATGTCTGGCCTGGTGGGGTAGGTGAACTTGCAGTCAATGAACTCAATGTTTCCCTGGAAGTTATCCTGAAAACATGGAGTGCAAAGGTTAGAGTGTCAGGGTGCCACCTACTGTCCAGACAAGGCATCGCTGTCTCTCAATTCTCATTAACATTCATGCTAAAATATTTTTTTTATCTCTCCTCTGATCTCTCTTTTATGACTGATGTAAAGTGAATATACAAAGCAAAAGGCTTTCATCTGGCTTTTGATACACTCTCTGAGCACTCAACACGTATTCCTCCGTACCCATTTGTCTCCCTTGTCACTGTAGACGCTGATCTGAGGCACGCGGTCCAGCAGCTGGAAGAAACGTGCCGCTGATATCTTGGCCTTGGCGTAATCCGGGGTGTAAGAGGAGGCTCTGCCGAGGGCCGTGCCGCTGGTGACGATGGCTGAGATGACCCTGCCGGAGACCAGAGATACACTGTGACCTCTAACACAGCAAGTACACTGACACCTCCTCCTGCGGCACGTGCTGCTTTCACCCCACACACAGTTTTCCTATCGTTACCTGAACACCAGGCTGAAATGGAGCCCCTCCTGTTTCACCAGATAACCTCCAAACCTGTAGGAGGCGGAGTTGGTCAGGAAGACCACACACTGTGCGAAACCGTAGCACGCTCCGTACACGTTGGCCTTCTTCAGGGCCGCCTGATACGGAGCGTCCAGCTGGGCCTCGTACATGTCCACAAAGCTGCGCTCCTTCCCCAGGCCGGCGACGGTGCGGATGTTGTTCAGGGCCTCCCCGGAAATCTGCAAATAAAACGTCTTGATTAAATGACACAGTGCTTAAGAGAAGCAGATAAAGGACTTTCTGAGTTCTTATCTATGCTCCCTTATAAGCTGCTGCAGTCAGCCAATTTTCTCCCCCATAGGGATCATTAAATTTTCATTTAATCCACGTTACTGGGGTGGGTGTGGTTTACTGCATCAAGATCATTAAGATAGGAAGTTCACAGTAAATCGACTTTTGAACACTTTCTTTCTTTGACTGTGAACTTTCGGGCTCTTGCTGTATTGTCCAGAGGTTTTTTTATCTGCCGCGCCTCTTAGTACCATGACTGCATCTTAAGTATGGGAGGCTCCCACATTACAAGAGCAGTGAGGAGGGGTGTTATAGTCACATCTGAGTTCAGCTTGGGAGTCTTCTTTAAACGTCAGAGCCTGAAATAGACGCTGTCGGAGCTGATAAGACACTATGAACAGATTTTTCTGGATGACGTCTGACCTGTCCGGCAGCTTCCATGGCTTGCTTGTCTTGCTTGGCGAAACCTGTCAGCATCTTTGCCTGGAAGCCGCCCGACAGAGCGAGGAACGGCAGGAAGCAGAGGATGAGCATCGTCAGCTTCCAGCTGAAGTAAAAGGACATGAGGATGGCCACGCCGATGTTGGTCAGAGAGTTGACGATCATGCCGATCTGCGAGCCCGTGGCCTGACAGAATCACAGAAGTGGCTAACATGAGGTGAAAGCCTCACTGTGGCTGAATGACTTTTTCCATCGAGGCTGTTACTCACCCCCTGCACTTGAGAGGCATCAGTCGCCAGACGTGTGGTGAGAGCTCCGGGGCTGTTCCTGTGATCATCAAACCAGCCAATTTCTTGGCCCAGCATGGCGTGAAAGCCGAGGCGCCTCAACCTGCGGGTCAGCAGCTCTCCAGACTTAGAGAAGGCATAACCCTGGAGACACACATGAACACAGAGAGTGTCTTTGTCGTCTATCCCCAGCAGGGGTAAGAACTAATAATTCATTATAGAGCAGCACCTCTGCAGATGGGAGGAAGATGTTTTTCATGCATGGAAGGTAATAAGGTAAAAGAAGCAGTGAAGAAGTCTACCTGCAGCATCTGAGTGAAGAAGGAGACCACGCCGACCATGACAAAGAACAGACAGATGCTGTCAATCTCCTTCCTCTGAGCCACAGGGTCTGTTACTGAGAACGTCTGCATGTAAAAAAAAAACACGTTAACCATCACATGTTTACGTTCATGCTGTGAATTCATTCACTGATCGAAGCTCACCGCCAGAATCTGACTGAACAGGAGAGAGTAGACGGGGTTGACGCCTCCGTTTATCGCTGCCCCAAAGGACCCAAAGAGCATGTATGGCCACTCGGGTAGGTTGTACTTCAGGATCCTTGCGACCGGAGCTGGCTCCACCGGCTCCTCCTCTTCCTCCTCTGGGACGGCGTTCTGGGCATACAAAAAAAGCATTTTTAAATGACTCTACACCACACTTAACACTTAAAAGTGGATGTAGACACACACCTTGGATTTATCTGACACAGAGTAGGTATTGGGGTCGAGGTCTCCGGTGATGGAAACAGAGGATTCTGGGATCATGTTGGACAGCTGGGATCTGGATCGCTGGCGGATGGAGGCTCTGGAAGGAAGTGCATGACTGGATGTTTGTACCAGTGACAGAGGCTAATGCTAATAGTGACGAAGGCGTGGTACCTCAAACTGTCCCGGTAGCTGCCTGCTCTGCTCAGATTTAGCCTCTCTGGCTCTTCTTCATTCTCAGCCACTATTTTGAGAGATCCAAAGGTAGATCATCACACTGACGCGACACAGGCGGTCTCAAAGTGTCCTGAAGGTTGGACCTACTTTGACGAGCCTTCTCATTCAGAGCCTTGTCTCCTTGACTCTGCAGGGTGACCAGAGTGAAGTACACGCCTTTCCTCTCCAGCAGCTCGTTGTGTTTGCCCCTCTCCACCGCACGTCCGTGCTCGAAGCCGACGATCACGTCAGCGTTCTTTATGGTGGACAGCCGGTGGGCGATGGAGATGGTGGTGCGACCCATGCGAACCTACGAGGAAATGATTTAATAGGAAGAACACACACACACACTTCATTTCATATCTGGTCTGTACTTTATCCAAGGCTTCTTGAACTATGGCCTCGCTCTCATTGTCGAGGGCGGACGTCGCCATGTCCAGCAGCAGGATGCGAGGGTTCCTGACCAGCGCCCGAGCAATGGCGATCCGCTGCTTCTGCCCGCCGCTCATCTGACCGCCACCTTCCCCCACCAAGGTGTCAAACGTCTGTGGATTGTAAAATCAACATTAGATCAGTGATTCTACTACTGTGCATGTTGCTTTAAACTTGTCTCCACCTGTGGTAGGTCCATGATGAAGTTGTACGCATTGGCCTCTTTCGCCACCCTAATGATGTCCTCCATGGAGACACCGGGTCGACCGTAGCGTATGTTCTCAGCAATGGTTGTAGCAAACAGCACAGGCTCCTGCTCCACTATGCCGATCAGAGAACGCAGCCACTGGATGTTCAGCCCTCTGATGTCATGGCCGTCCAGCGTCACCTGAGAGGAAAGGCACAGGTGCTCGTTTCTGCTAGTTTCTGTCCTTGAGGAACCATTATTTTTGAAACTAGAGACAAGAATAAAGCTCAGAGGGGACTGGAGGAGGTGGCAGCTGCAGTGTATCGAGGAAATCTCCCTACCATGCCCTCTTTGGGGTCATAGAAGCGCTGGATGAGCTGAATGGCAGTGCTCTTCCCCGCTCCGCTCGGACCCACGAAGGCCGTGGTCTCACCTGGCTTCACTGCAACACTGAGCTGGTCCAGGATCTGAAACAGAGTCCACATGAGTTTGGTTTTCTGTGATGCTCCATAATGGATGTAGAAGCATGCACGTACCTTGACCTCAGGTCTGGATGGGTAGTAGAAGGTCACGTTGTGAAACTCAATATCTCCTCTGACTCTGTCGAGCTTGTATCCAGCCTCAGATAAACAGTCGATCTCCGGCTCCTGATGACATCATTGATTAAAAGACTGTGGTTTCACATGTAAAAAAAAGTCACGTGTGAAGCATCCTCACTCTGTCAATGGTCTCAAAGATGATGGTAGCAGCTCCACGGCCTGCTGCGAACGCCTCCAGGCACGGAGAGGCCTGCCCCAGATTCATGGCTGCTATCAGAACACCGAAAAACACCTGCAGAAGTCACATTTGCACATGAAAAAGAAGGAAAGGGCGCATCCGGCATGCACGTTGTGATGTGTGATACCTGCAGGAGCGTTCCTGGGGTGTATTCTGCAGTGTCCACCACCAGGGTGGAGCCGTACCAGAAGGCCAGACCGTAGCACAGGAAGATAATCAGCCACATATATCCAGTGAAGAAGCCCATAATCAGACCCTTCCTGATGCCCCATTGCTGCGCCGAGATCAAGTTCCTGTCATACCTTTACAGACGGAAAAACATCTCAATAAAAGCAGAAAACAACACACATCTGTGCTCATCTTTCATCAAACTGTTTTTGCCTTTGCACTTCTTTTTTCTCTCCACCAAAAGCCGCTACAGTCCTGATGGAGCAGAGGACCTCATCGGCTACAGCTCCTGCTTTGGCATAGGCCTGCAGCTCCATCCCTGTTAGCTTAGCTACGAACTAGTTGATGAAGAGGAGAAGTCAAGTCAACAGACGGCAGGTGAGGTCAGGACCAATCATGAGCGGCCAATAAGTCTCACCAGAGCCATGAGACCGGCTCCTATACCAATCAGAGGACTCGCTGCGACGATGACCAGCGTCAGCTTCCATCCCTTCACAAAGCCGATGCAGAAACCACACACGAAGGTGGTGAAGCGCTGCACGAATATGGAGACCTGGTCCGCGATGGCGTCGTTGATCTTGTTGATGTCACTGTTACACACACACATAACTGATGTAATACACACAGCGAGACTCCAGACCGACGTCAGGCCTTCAACACTCACTCTGACATGCGAGTGTTGAGCTCCCCGACGGAGGTGCAGTCAAACCAGCCGATCTCCATCCTCATCACTTTGCTGAAGTACATTTTCCTGATGATCTGAATCTGCCTGGCAGCAGCTGTCACCCACAGGGAGATCTGTCAGTCGACACACAGGCAGGTTACGCTTCTTTTGTTGATGTTGATATGAAAGAAAAAACCTCTGAAGAAGCCGTGAGATGCAGAAAGACAACATGACATTTAAAAACGAACCTGCAAGTATCCCAGCAAGAACACAGCGACCGCAATTCCAACGTAGTAGAAGGCAAAAAGAGTCATTTCATGTTCAATGTCAAGCAGCCTGGAAGTCAGGAAGGAACTCATACATACAAAGTCTCACAGCACACATGTAAAATCACATCTGACACTGTATTCGATGTGCAGAAAAGCTCCATCTCATGAATTTCTCACAGCCCACTTACCCACAGGACTGCCCCAAACCTGAACTGTTCATGAGGCTCCAGTCCGACTGGTTGACCAGCCCCGCCGTGTAGTTCCTCTTCCACTGGATGGTGTTGTTCACGCACTCCTTGCGGTCGTCGCTCAGCTCGTTGAGCTCGATGTCGTACTCGATGAAGGTGTCGGTGAGCAGGCCGAACACCAGCAGCATGAGGGGCTGCGCCGAGCCGTGCAGCACCGCGCACAGGCTGCCCACCAGCATCATCACCACTTCTTTGCACGTGGCAAAGCGGAACTGGGCGACAGATAACACTCATGTTACGGTGGGGACGTCTCTGGAAGACATTATTGTGGTGCAAACTGGAAGTGGTTTACCAGCTGGAAGAAGCCGACTCTGATGGCTGGCTGCTCTGCAGTTCCCTGGGCTCTGAAACAGAAGGACGGTCAGTTCGCATCCACAGAGACGGGACATTCTTTAGGTCTGCTGCTGCTTTTTTGTGACTTACTTCTCACCCTCCTTGGACGTTGACATGGTCCTACGTGAAGAAAATAAATAAAACAGATGACGTGGGACATTTTCTGAACCTGACCAAGTTGTTTTGATTTCAATTCAAGATACACAAAGTAAAAAAAATGATGTAAATGTAGACTTACATGTAGGAGCCGACTGGTTCTGGAATGCATAATAACACGTGTCATTGAAATCAACATTTCCACGTTTCTCCCTCTCCCTTGTTGATAAAGTTACCTTCATCTGAGGCCTCATAGCTCTGGTTGTCCTGCCCCAGTCTTTTGATGCTCTGCAGTTTCACTGATCCCGACGGCATGTTGACTCATCTGCACACAAACAGACTCTCACTCTCAGAATCTTGAGACATTTATCTGCTTCTGAACAGCAGAAGCTCACCGATCAGTCCTCAGCAGCTCTGGTTGAAGATGCTCATGAGTTCAGATCGAACCTGCAGTCCTGGCTCGCAGCTGTTGTCGTCCTGCGGTCCTGGCAGCTTGTCGCTGACTCTCTGAGCTCCACCTGCTGTTATTGACCAGGTTGGGTTGGAGTTTTGGGCTGGACTGCTTTGTTTAAAGGTAAGTGTCCCTGCGGTTTATCCGCTGGAAAAGGCCGATGACCTCGCCGAGCAAACATTAAGCCTCTGCATCACTACGAGCTGAATGTGACAGATGTACTAACACAGGTAACCAACCGCTTTAAATAGCTGCAGTCTTTTAGATATTAACTCAAAACCATGTGTCAGTAATTATTTACCATCTAGTGAGCGAGGTAGTGCAATGAAGGAGTGTTTGGTGGAAAAGCCTTTCTGCTTTCGAGACCCTGGCAGAGGATTTGATGTGCCCGCAGACTTTTTGAGGACCTAATTACAGCCGGGGTTCATTAGCTTTAAGTGCCAAAGCCTGAGTGAACACAGTGAGAGCAGTCCTTTACAGCCTGTGACTCTGACACACATCATTTAATAAACATACACATTTTAAATCAGCTGGTCTGAATCTTTCATAGCGGCCAGGCTTCCTGTGACGGGTGGAGTCGTGACATTTATCTGCACTCAAGGTTTTTGACCTCTCCCAGCTTCATGTTGTATACAAAGCACGCCGAGCAAACACACTCACAGCCGGCACAGTGAAAGATCTGAGAGACACCGAGTCTTCCTCAGGCGCTCTCTTTATGTTTTCTGCTGCCATTAAAGATTAAAAATCATATTTTATATTTTAATATAAACATGCACATATTTCTCATTTATAAACCAAACTTCAATTATGTATCACAACATGCATTTTTATATTATTTATTCAGAGATGGTTGGGCATGCATGCCTGCACATATACAGAACAGAAGGTCATTCAGAAGTGTCAGGAGAAGAGAGATTTGGTGTTTGGTGAGTCTTATTTTAGACCTGAGAGTTGTGTTTGCAGCAGAATTCTTTGAGGAGGTGCTTGAACGCAGCATCTGCACAGCACAGGAATAAATCACCACACAGTGCTGCTGCCACCTGGTGGATAAAATGTATAAGATAAGATTTAAGTAATAACAGGAAACAAAGACCATTCACTGTAATGTTCTTTTCTCCAGAATCCACTTTCCTGTTTTGTTCATTTGATGATAGTGTTCGCTTCTATCGTCTATCTGTCACTAATTGTTTGTTAGTGACTGTTTTATAAAATAGTAAAAATGTGTTGTATAGAGTTGTAAAAGATTAAACCATCACGCTCGGCTGTGTTCAGACTGGAGAGCCTGAACTCTGGACTGCTGGCTTCTCCTATCAGTTCCTTATCAGTTTCCACATTCAGGTTAAGGTCTAGCTTGTCTTATAGATGTATTTATCACTATTGAGTTCATAATTCTATACGTTTTCCCCTGATGCACTTTTTATTTTTCTTTCTTTGTGTGTTCTTTATTAAACAGTCCTCTCCTTTCTTCACCCACAGCTGTGCTTCTGCTCACCACCAGGGGGCACCTGACCTGCAGCTCTTAACAACGCTGGTTCTGCCCCCTCTGATGAAATCCTCAGGACCGTGTTATTTCCTGTCCTGCTCCTAGAGAGAGTAAGAGCTGCCAGAAGCCCTGCACCCGGTCCAAGAGCCACACAGCAGGTGAGACCAGTTCATTTGGACTGTTTAATCTTTAATCATGAGAAAAACAAGAATACATGTGTATTTTATTGAAGAACAAAAGCCAGGAGACGCACACAGAGGACTCTCCACCCTGTTACGAAACAGCAACATGATGCTGTATGCACAGATTATTTACAGTGTTTTGTGGATTCATTGTTAATCAGACTGGAGGTGGAACCATTTTGTTCAAAGGAAAACATCATTTGTTTGTTTGGAACCTCCTGCCTGACCGTGTGTGTCTCACTTCCAGCCATGTATCTGTACCTTCTGGGGCTGGTGCTCCTCTACTACCTGTACCGCTGGGTCAAAGAGCTGCCCAGGGTGTCTGACAGGGGCAGCAAGTATGTGTACATCACAGGCTGCGACACTGGTTTCGGCAACCTCCTGGCCCGCCATCTGGACAAACAGGGCTTTAGAGTCATCGCTGCATGTTTCACTGAGAAGGGCGAGGAGGAGCTGAAGAAGTCCTGCTCCGGCAACCTGACCACGACTCACCTGGACGTCAGGTCCAAGGACAGCGTCGCCAAGGTGGCAGCGATGATCAAGGACAAAGTCGGGGAGCGTGGTGAGTGTGTGTCACTTGTTTGTTTTTGTAGATGAGTTCCGGTGGGACTTTAAATTTTGTTATAGCACCACCATGAGGTTGAATAATTTAGTTTACAATGAAGATTCTGAAGAGCTGCAGCTGCTCTCAGTTATCAACCTGGACACAGGTTAATGTTTTTATTTATACCAGATCTTAACTAAAGCCAGGCACATCCTGTACCAGTCTAACATGAAACCTGGAGGTTTGTTTTTCTTACTGGAAGAACCGGTGCTGTTATAAGTGCTAGGTGTCAGTGCTCAGCCTTACAGATATTTGTTCTCTGCATGCTAATCCTAGGCCTGTGGGCTGTGGTGAACAATGCGGGCGTCTCCGTTCCCTCTGCACCGTGTGACTGGCTTACTATCGATGATTACAAATCCATGCTGGATGTGAACCTGAACGGGGTCATCAGCGTGACCCTGAGCGTCCTGCCGCTCATAAAGAAGGCCCGGGGAAGGGTGGTGAACGTCGCCAGCGTGTTCGGGAGGATCAGCCCCACCGGAGGTCCGTACACCGTCTCCAAATACGGCGTGGAAGCTTTCAACGACAGCCTGAGGTGAACCATTTACATAACCACATAACACTGACATAATTTGTCAGTGAGTCAACACTAATTTACTGCTGAACAAATCTTTCTCAGGATAAACATGGCACCTTTTGGCGTCAGAGTCCTCTGCATCGAGCCAGGCTTCTTCAAAACAAACGTGACTGACAGCAACATCCTGAGCAAAAACGTCCAAATGCTGTGGGACAGACTCCCGAACGACGTCAGAGACGACTACGGGCCTGAGTATTTGCAGAAAGGTGAGCCTCACCTGCTCATCACTTCTGTTCATGATGACCTGATGTTCATGCATCATTTCCCTCTTCTAGCCTTAGCAATGATCTCAGAGAAACTTGGCAAGATGAGCGATGCTGATCTGATGAAGGTGGTCAGCAGCATGGAGCACGCCGTGTCCGCCGTCCGGCCCCGCACGCGCTACTCGCCAGGCTGGGACGCTAAGTTCTTCTGGCTGCCGCTGTCATACATGCCGACCCGTGTCAGTGACTACATCTTGCAGCTGGAAGCCATTCCTGTTGCGAAGCAGTTAAAATAAACCTCCGTCCATTTCATGCATAAACTCTGTATGTAGTGGCTTCAGTACATCAGTAAACAATGCACTTCTCAAACAAGCTTTAGATGTGTGTTCCTGTAACAATGGCCAAGGCCGCCCTATCTGTCCCTGACACAGATGGTAGGTGTGTGTGAAAGGTCAAAGACGAGCAATAATAGAGCAGCCTGCTTCCACAGACAAAGTACACATGGAGCTGGTTTGTGCTAGGAGATATCAGACTGCACTGCAGTAAAGGCTGATTAAATTAAAGGACTTGTACACCTGCATCATTTACTGTAGAAATTAAAATGTGGTCAAACACTGCTAAATGACATGCTGCCTGTTTAGCTCAATTGCTAGCAGACTGCTGAACCACCTGTTCGCACTGTCAGTGTAGAAGCTAGCATGCTAAGCACACACCTACTTAAATGTCTCAAAACACCCACTATAAAACTGATATGCAGATTAGATCATATGTTATTTACAATTTATTACTAGTTTTCTATAATTTCTAATAATACTGTGGAAAATAAACAATCAATGAAACAATCATGTTAATGATTAATGTGGTTTAATTTCCTGCTTCACACTGTTCTGCATTGTGAGTGACCTACAGGAGCAAACCATGGAGTCCAAACAACAAATGTTATGGTGGTGTTGCTGCAGAAAGCTCTTTCTATCTAGTGTGTGAAACCTCTGGAACACATACACCACCTGCGATAAAATGATCTTTAACTCTAAATGTGTGAAAAAGTACCTCTTTGTCATTCAGAAGTCACATTTACTGTCAAACAGGCCAGCACTGTGGAGGGCAGAATGTCAGCTGGGTGTACTTAACATGTACGCATGCGCAGTTTGGTGTTTTGACGTTGCGCGCAGGCGCACTTCGACGCAGCGGTCATTCATTATAAAGCTGCGAGTTCCTCCGTCTCTTTCCACCTTCAGCCATTTTGACCATGTTAGGAGCTGTGGGACGCTGCTGCACCGGGGCTCTGCAGGCTCTTAAGCCTGGGGTCCAGCCCCTGAAGGCTCTCATCGGATCCCCGGCCGTCCTTTCACGTAAGTCCTGCATGTTTGGTGTTTGTTTTTAGGGAAAAAGACGCATTTACGCCACTGTCAGAAGAGGGCACCGGGGATGCTAACGTTAGCTGCTGCTAGCAACACGCTGACTGTCCTACCGGCGGTGCAGCAAGGCCTCAATATTCAAATGTCAAAAATTAAACTTATTAAAATGAGTCAAGTATATAAAATCAGTACAGATGTGAACACATGCTAATGTTTATGGATGTCTTGCATCGGGAAGTAGGCAGACTGTGCTCCTTTTAGTTCCAGCAGGAATGACCTTTGTGTAATGACATGAGGCGGTGTGAGGCTGCAGAGTTAGCTGCTAAGCTAGCTTCACAAGTTGCAGGATGGCAAAGGTTAGACGGTCGTCACACGCACTTTAGGTTTTCTA